>NC_053030.1:7404449-7716312 GCF_016746235.2 Drosophila teissieri
TTACCTTGTTCGGAAATCTGGCCAATATTTACTCGACAAATACGAAATATTTATCAATGTATTGACCCAAAAGTTAAAATTGAACTAAATTCACTGCAAGATATAAAACACTGAGTGTCCCTTTTTCAATGAATTACGGCATTCGACTGCTTGTTTGCCTTTTTCCAATCATCTTGTCCTGGGAAAAACAATTTCATATTTCATACGTTACCATACCAAATGCATTTGACATTTTTAGGTCTTTAAAGTTTTTTATTGGTTTTATGTGTGTTTCATTGATTTAAATCCCATACCTAGGGAAAGCGATTCCGGTGAAATGGCCGACGAAAAGGACACTTGTGGGTGCTTACAGCAGCTTCAAAGTGAATGATTCGCCCTTTGTTTTTGATCCCTGAATCTGTGCAAAAGGTTTTTAAGCGGAGGAGTGTGTAACTGAAAGCCTCTAAAGCTTGCTCAAAAATATTGAAATGGTGCGTCAAAAAATGGAGGTATTGCCTTTCAAGACCTTGGGCATAAATTCACTTGGAGCACTTCCGAGTTTCCAGTTAGCTTTATACTTCTTCGGTCAGGAATTTGGTTGAGCAAAGCAGAGAACTGTGTGTTTATAAAGTTATCTTAACCGAGATAGATTTCTTGGTAATATAATTTGTCTTTAAGTTAGGTTTCTAAGAATGATCCCTCAATAAATAATAATAATTAATTATAATTAAGATAGGTTTATATTTGATACGTTTGCAAATCTAAACATATTTTTAATCAGTTCACTTAAAAGACGATTTTAGTGTCGGGCCCTTTGATATTGCTTTTGACTTTCAGCGTTTGCGCCTTCAAATTATTCGCTACCCACTCGTAAATCTCTCTCCTTGTTTTCTTGATCTATTTTTACGAATAACCAGCTTTCGCCTGGAACCTGTTCAGCCATTTGGCTTATTTGGCTGCAATTTTCGGTGGATGGCTGGGAAATGGCAAATGGCCCGCTGCAAGGCAAAAGAAACCACTAGCGCACAACTCAAGTCAGGTAGAAGCACATTACGCATACGTCACGTTGAGCACGCGACACCGAGAGGAGAAATGCTGGGAGAATCGGAGAAGCGGAGAAGCGATAGAGAGGCAGACTCACGAAAGTGAGATAATTCCGGCGATGCCACAACAATGTGGGACTTTTTAATGGATTTTCATTAAGTTTAAAGCCAGATAGGGGCGAGAGACAATGACAGGGAGAGGTAGAGAGGAGAGGTAGAATGGAAAAGCTCTTAAGAAGTTCATTACAGCGATAGCAGTGCCAAAAAGTTTATTTGACCATTTAGTGGCAAATGCCAAGCCGAAAGATGTTTTACTCAAGAAACTGAACTGAACTGGAGTGGAAAAAGTCCTGGCGAAATGGAGTGTTGAATGAAGGCGAACACCGAGTAGTCTCGGTCTGCTGTGGCAAGTCAGCATTTATCTATCATGTTTGTAATCACTTTTCATTAGGTTTCAGTGGCAGACTTTTCGTACTTGCCACCGCCTCTCTCTTTCTGTGACTGTTGCCCTATGCCGAATGCAATTCGCATAAAAGATTTTCGCACATGCTCTAGAATTTTCAAGTGTAGGAAAAAAGTTTTTTAATTGGAAAACACATTTAAGTGGATTCCACTAAGAGAAAGAGAGCGAGCCAGTGACTGAACTAGAATGGAAACTTTTTAATACTGTTTATTTTTCCGCCCCCTTTTTACTGCTGCTATTGAAAGTATCGCAATATCCATTGGGGTTAAGGGAAAACTTTCCTGTTGTTTGGCAATTTTCATTTGCCTTTGAAGCGGGCAATTATGAAAAATGCTCTGAAAATGCACAATCCCCGAGCATACCTAACTCATTTCATTAGTTCCCACTTCCCTCGGAGAGCAGTGAAAAAACATTTTAATGTTTCTGCATATTTTATAACTATGCAGTGCAGTGCACTGTTTCCCGCCCAAGTGCCTCATATCAGGCGTATTAAAAGTTGGCCAGGTCGAATCTCGGCCCAGGACTCATTTAAACTTGGCTGCCAGACCTCAACCAGAATACTTTCACTCGGTCTCAAATGAACTATTCTCACATTAGAAAAACAGTATTGTTCATTCTTTTTGGTCTGCGTTTGGCTAGTCTGGTACAGCTTGAACATTATTTCTATCCACCATTACTTTTTACTTCCGCATCAATTAAGCTAATCGTATCCATTTGAAGGTACTAGCCCACATAAAACTGATATAATGCACTCTTTTTGAAATACATAGAATGCTGTAGAAGCACTCATACACGTTCAAGCAGGAGTATGTGTACGTGTTGGCCGTTTGTTTGTGTTGAAGGATGCCTGAGGACTTTAACTGCATGTGCAACCTGTTTTTAGCTCGGCCATGTCCAAAGCTGATGTGTAAAATATTTTTCAAACTTTATTCACATTCGTGGCATGTGCCGCTGAAGGGTGGAAAGCGAGTAAAAAGGCTGTGGCATGGGGTTGGGGTTGGGGTTGGAGTGGGTGTTGAAGAGGCAAGGTTGAGTTCATTGTGGTCACATATCATGCCAACGATCATACGTCACGTTGTCTGGCTCTGAACTTTTCCACCACGCATCAACGAGCGCAGGAAAATTTAACTGAGCAGGCCAAATAGGTTGAGGAAATATTTACCTTTAACTGAAATACTGCATTTAGTACACCGACACTTTCAATTACTCTAGACGTTTTTAAATATTTTCATATATTTTTGAACTAAAATACTATCCGAGCAATTACGAAACTAAAGGTGAGAACGATGAATCAACAAATGAGCATAAAAGATGATGAAACCCCGTGACTGAATATCAACAGCCAAGGAAGCTGAAAAACGCTCCAGACAAAGAAAGATGGGGATAAACTTAACACACACACTCTGACAGAGGGATAAATATTTTTCAACCCCTCATTTCCACCCCCTTTTTTTGGGGTCTTGCTTTCAGGCAAGTCATTTGTCTGCGAAGGGAGCTCCCGAAAAAGGGATAAGAGGGATAACACATATAGTTATTTATCAAGTTATAAGTTATGATGTCAGCATGCTGGCATTATGTGACTGATAAACCCGAACACAAACACAAACACAAGTGGGCACACACACATGCCTTCGTCTTACGGCTTCTCTAAATGAGATGAAAAATCGAGGTGAGAAAATTTTGACATTGCCGTCATTTGTTGTGGCGCTCACTTAGGCGCCAGCTTAAGATTCCCTTTTAAGAGGTATATAGCTAGCAAAAGAAATGTTGACAAAATTGATGAAAACACAATTGGAAAATGTATTTTGTTTGATTTAGAAGATTAAATAAAACTAAATTAATAAACAATCCTTTGAAATTTAAAAAGTCTGAATCATCCATGACAGCTTGAAAGTTTCTTTTTAATAAAAAATTATGCTTGTAAATTTTGCAGTATACGTTCCAGTCGACTATTACAAAGAAGTTCTTCGTCTACATTTTTTCGGTAGCTCTCTCCTTAAATTATGATGATATGAAAAAAGGCAAGCGAGAGCAACTCGATGTCTTGCCTGCGCAAACATTTGCATAATAAATTAAATCAACGGAGAAAAAAGGAGGCAACAAGAAGAAGGAGGCGCAGCTGTAAATTAAAAGTTCATACGACGGCAAGGACATGCTCTGTTCAACTCGTCCTCTCATTTCAGAGCAATCCCTTGCCTCAATGACACACTTAACATGAAACCCCTGAGTTCCTTCCCACCCCACAAAACACCCAGAACACCCTGCCCATAGGGTTTTCACTTTCGAGGCCGACTTCACCGCTAAGTTTAAGTGGAAGTGAGGCCCAGAAGCCGTCGCCAAGTCACTGCAGTCAAGTCCAAGTCATCGTCATCAGCATCAGCATCAGCATGAGGACACTGCAAGGACATTTCAACTTGGATAAATCTTAAGTCCACACGGTAATGTGGGAACTAGTAATATGCTTAATATGTGACTTTATGTCTGATTTCTTACACCTTAAATTGTGGAATGGCAACTTGGTTACTATTTTTTTGATACGTGCCTTGTGCTTTGTTGTGAAGGAATAGCTAATTATGTATCAACGAGCTAAACGAGCTTATATATTCAAATATTATAATAATTTAATCATATTCCGATGTGAAAATGACCCATTAACTCGAAACTATGCTTATTTACTTGCCTTGCAGGTCTTCCGCCAGTCAGTTGTACGGATTCCCTCATTGAATTGGTCCTGGTAATGCTAATTCATTTCCAACTAGGGAACTATTCCACTTTCAAAACTGCAATTTATTTTGCAGTTACCCAACTCCCTGTTCATATTTGTTTTGCTCTTTTCCCAGCCTCAGTCGAGCTTAATCTAACGCACTCGCAAACACGTCAAGCCACAAAAGTTGACTCTAGACTGTGTTTACAATTGGCAAGTGGGGTACACATGGAATGTGGGGGGTTGCGGTGGGCTGAAGTGCAGTGGAAACTAAGAACCATAACAATGTCAGCCGGAAAATAATGCTTTTGATGTCTGTTGACGCATGCTGTAAGCCGAGCATTAATTAAGCGTTAGATGCAATTTCCTCGGCTCCATAATGAGCTTTACGGCAACAGAATCCTTCTGGAGTCGAGTGTTGAAGCCACAATCTGAGGGGGAGTGTGTGTGTATGTGTGTGTGTGGGAGCAGCATCTTGTGGTCAGCTTGGTGTTGCATAAAAATCCCATTTAACACAAGGACATCCTCCCCTTTGCGGTTTTCTCACCCACACATTTCGCACAGTTCTCGCATTTCCCAAGTGCAAATTAGTATTTTTCTCGGTGCAACGCTTGAACATAAATTTATATTAAGTCACATGAGTCCCTCGAATAAGTGCAGCCAAATTGGGGAACTTTCCCTCGAATTGAATGCTTGGCATTTCTCCTCAGTTTCGTGGCGGGTTTCGCATTTTAATTAGGAGCAATTATGGCAGGCTGCGAAGTGCAACATGTGACGCCTAATTTGGCAACGACTTTCCGATGTCTCTCGTTGGCTCGTCTTTCTGTGAAAAAGTTGTGGGGTATATAAGGGGATATATGGGGTTTAAAATTAAATGTAAGCGCATGAGCTAAATAATAAAGTTTTCTTTATTCCAAAGCGTTTAGCAATTATTCTTCGGGCCATGAGGGATTTTATTTAATTTTTCTTTTAATTTATTTAATAAATATTTTAATGTGTTAGACATTACTAAGTATTTAAGGGTCGAGCTAAGTCTCTGTGGTATTCTCGTTTTGCTCCCTTCGAAATTGTTGCCAATTTGTACACAATTAAAAAACTTTACATGTCTCGAAATTAGGCGAGCAAATTGTTTTAAAATGTCCTCGGTAGAAGGGGGAAACCCCAAAGAAAAGCTGTGAAAATGTGGCAAGAAAACGAGAAACGCGAGGGATGGCAGGGCAGCGACTGCCAAAACTGATTTCAATCGCACACATGTGGTGCCTGTTCCTCGAAATCCCACCTTTTAGCAACCTCCTCTCGCCACATTCCGCCTCCTTCGGGGGAAAGAAACTTTTGTTTCAAAATTTTCAACATAAATTCAATTAGTAAGCAATGCCACAGAAGTAAATATTGAAGTGGGCTGGGGTGAAGTATCCACGTGGAGATGGGTCTGCGAGCCTACATTTTGGGACACGTGAGGCAATGGCTGCTCCTGTGGCAACGGAAAACCGTTTGAAATTCTCACGCATTGCGCCAAAAGCGTTTAAGCTTTGAAACCGTATTTGATTGCACCTGACACATGTCATGTGTAACTAAGGAGTCGCCACCAACCAGCAATAGCAAAAGCAATGGCAATAGCAATAGCAGCTACAACAGTAACAGCAACACCAAAGTGGTTCCTGCCACACACAAGCAACAACAACCAATACAATAACAACAACAACAACGGTAAGAGACCGGAATGGAGGGGAAATCACCTGGAGAGCAACAAGCGGAAACTGCGGTCTGATGAATATCCCGCAGTGAAATGCACTGAAATTGTCTCCCAAAACGGGCGAAAATTAAATGCAGCGGAGGGGCGAGTTTTGCAGTGAGTGTGCTATTAATCCAATTAATTGCGGACTATAAACGTTTAATGATTGTGCAAATTACGGAACTAAGCTTAGAAGTTATAACCTACTATGACGAACCTGAGGCTATCGAGATAAATGTTCTTTAGATTTCTTTAAAGTAATAAAACTCCTTATGTGTATACGTTGATTTTAGTTTTATTTCCTTCTCCTTAATGGATTCAATTGAACTGAATTGAACCAGCTTTCTATTTAAAGTACCCCAAAGCCTATTGAAGCAATTCGGAAAACATTTATTTTTCCAGCTGAATTTATTATCCTTTCTTGGCTTAACCCACACCGACGCAATCGAAATTGCCAACCATGTAATACGCAATTGTTAACTGCATTTTGGGGCAAATGCAGAGAGCCCGAAACAGAAACTAAGACAACTCCAAGTGTCCTTAGCTGCAAGAACAATGTGCTGGCAGACTATGCAAATGCAATTGTTGCTGTTTCAGCAACGAAATAAGACCAGAAACAGAAACAGGAGCTGGAGCTGGAGCTGGAGCTGGAGCTGAGTTTACTCTATCGAGTCAACAATGAATTGAATGCCGGTCTGGCGGCTTCGAAATGAGCATCAGTCGTGGGCAGGACAATGGCAGGACACTGTTGATACAAGTGTCCAGGCAAATGTAATTTAAAAGAAAATTAATTAAGTGTTCTCCTGCAGGCAAGAGAAAAAATAGACGAGAAATTGGTGAAAGCAGTCTTGCCCCTGGGCCCATTCCAATTCTTATTCCTTCGGTGCATTTCTAATTACTCTGCTGCAGGATTGGGAAAGTGCTCATTTTGTGGCAACCTTTCGGTAATTTGCATGATTATAGCCGGAGCTGGAGAGGCAGCACTTATGTGTACCCGTAGTCCTTTCTATAGCCCCTCCTCGTTTGTCTCAATAAGGCAGTGCGTCAACTTTCATTTGTCATTGTGGGTGCGTTGCTGCAGCCGAGCAAACAAAATGCATTACCGCAGACACGAGGACACTGAAGACAGGAGCGAAAGGACAAGGACTCGACGACGTTCCTTAGCAGCTGACCCGAAAAAAATCAACCCTTACGGGGAGGCAATCGGGCACTACTACTGATGCCAGCACACCCACGCAGTACACTGAGGAAAATGAGCATCCATACGATACTTTTCCAATGTTTTCCCTTTACCTTAATATAAATTATAAATGATAATTTCATAAATCCTAATTTAAGTAAGTAATTTGGGTAATTCAATTTAATTAAATTTAAAAGTGCTATCTGTTCGCAAATGAAGTTTTTTCTTCCAGTGTGCAGCTACTACTACTGCAGCCCGACTTCCTTCTATGCGAAATCCATTAGCAACTAAAGTGAAATTCATTGTTGCAAAAGTACATGTTGAAATAAATTGAGTTGTGGCAGCATCAACAGCAAAAGCAGCAGCAGTCGAGACGGCAACCAAACTCAGTTTCTATCTCCTCTCCATCTTCTGCTGTTCACACTGCACCTGTTACGCACACAGACAGAGACAGACAGGACGAAGGATGCAAGGATGTGGCCGGAGAGCAAACTTGTTTGTCTTTCGCTTGTGCCACGTTGCGTATGCGCAACATTTCAATGCAATTTATTAGCAATTTTTCCTCCACTTTCCACTTCCACTGCAAGGGCAGAAGACCAAAAATATTTTCATTGGATACCAAAAATTGTTTTATATTTAATATAATATCAGAGTCATGTGCAACATTTTAATCTCGTAAGGCTTTTGTGAACAGTATAGCAAAAATTGGGGTTAAATTATATGCTCGAAAAGGGTGCGCTATTTTCATTGATGTGAAACCTATTTTGTTTTGTAGTTCAAACTGAAATTTGAATTATAGCTCATACTTAAATAAAATGTGTAATTTAAAAACTTAAATATTACAAAAGGTTTTCGTTTTCGCATTCCACATTTTCCCATTGGTGCCTACTACATTTCCCAAAATTTGGAAACTCGAAATGCGATTCCACTTTCTGTTTTTTCTCCACTATACGCCATCCATTGGATGGCGCTCTGCATTACAAGTTGGACAAGTCCCCGGAAAATGTTATGTAATTGCCTATACGACACGTGTGCCATGCAGCATGCCGCTTGCAACGTGCAACGTCATTAGCCATAAAAGTTCAATTCATTTTGCGGCGACAAGTTGCAAGTCCCAAACACACACGCAAAAATTATTTTGTTGGTCAGACTAAGCCCGAAAGAACCGACCAAATAAAAATGGGAGAGAAATTTTATTTTAATTTGCCAGGACATGGCCAGCCTACTTCATTGCGGCGGTGGATGTGCGGCTGAAACGGCAGAGGGCCAAAGCGAGAAGTGGGAAGAGGATTAACATGCACTCTGGAGTTGACCACGTGAGCAAAGATTCAGAACATAAACTAATACTCGTGATTGTGATTTATGTATTCTATATTTTCCATTTTAGAACGTACATACTTTTTAATGAATTCCTTTTTTTTACTCTTCGATTTTTTTACATAATTTAAGCTCACATGCTCATCTCTGGTACGAAAAATACTTGCCCAGGCCAAAGCACTTTAGTGGAACCCAAAATTGTGTCATCTTTTGGTTTTGCGCACACAAATTTCGGTTTCCGCTCCATTCGTGTCATTTCCCGTCTCCTCCTCCCTCCTCCATTTTATCGCCGTCTCCATGTATGTATCCCTTCTCCGTCCTGCGAATGTGTCCTGTTCAACTGGGCCTAAACAATTTGTGGCTAATTACACGGCATGGCCATCAATTGCGACCAGATACAGAGATACCGAGTGCAGTAACAATGCCACTTGTTATTCCTGTCCAGCCTGTTGGCCAACACAAAAAAACATGTCTAAAAGTTATTTTATAATTAAAAAGAAATATCATTGAAAAGTGTTCTTTTGTGCATTCAATTTGTTTGAACCTTGCTAGTTAAGCGCCATACAAATTTAACCATTTTCCACTCCAAAGATGCAGTTGCTAAAAATACAATTTAAATTTCTTTTTTCCGCAAAAGTTATAGTATCTTGCCCCAGGTATTCGTGTAGCCCACCGGCATAAATTTATGTCTGCAATTAAGTCAACCGCATGCAGTTCTTCTTCCATCTTGTCTTGTACTTCAGTGAAGTGCAGGAGCAAAGTTTAATCAGTCGGATGGGGAAAAGTTTTGGATACAAAATAGAAAAGAAGTGCAGGATGAAAAGTCACTTGAAAAGGTCTTCCTAGAATATACTCGTATTTTCATCTTCTATAAAATGGACATTTCATAAAGCCTAGGTTAGAATTGAATGAAGAGTAAAGGAGTGTGCATAATATAACCTTGTACATAATGATTTAAATTTAGCATAGCCCACAAATTAGTTATTTTCTGATTTACATTGCTTGAAAACTATAAGAAATCTTTATTATTTTCTATATGTATCCTGTATTCTTGACAGCGCGAAGAACCTTCAATAAACAAATTTCCAAAATTGTGTTTGTTTACCATGCACTTGATACAGATTGCTTATACGCCATGTATGACATGGGACATTTTTAATCAAACCTTATCGGCATGTCACGGCCTCGTAGGAACTTGCGTTCTTGGCTGGCTATTATTTTTTAAGGTACCTTTTAATGTCTGCCCTTTTGTGGCTTGTAATAAAATCAGCACGAAATTGCCAAATTATTTAGATTTGGCATCAAAAAAGGCGAGCCCTGGGTGCAGCCATATTGTCGAATGAGCAATAAAAAGTGTCTTTTATGACCCACATGACAGACGCACTTTTCGGTTGCGCCATAGATATTTGCATAAGTCAGGTGGGCGAGGGGTGGGGAACGGGAACTTCGGTCGCAGATCAGGCGAACCTGGTTTTATAAATTGCTTTTTTATTGAAATAAACAAAAGCCTGAAGACAACTTTAAGCCAAGATGTTCGCCTTCAATTCTGTGAGGAAGTGCACATACTTTTCTGGAGATTTCATACCGATTTTCCACATGTGCTTGTAGGAGCAGTACATACATATGTATGTATCTAAGCTGACATAAATTTAGGGGAGAATGGAATTATATTTTGTTACGCTGTTTTGAGACGACGCCAAAGAAGTTTGCCGCATTCGGGTGCTTGTTGATAAATAAATATGACAACAAAATGTTTGCACAAGATAAATGTGTAAGCAAGCTGACAACAAGCTGAGGTAAAAAGGCATTGAAGCTGCGTTTCATATGCGTAAAGCCATAGAAGGAAAACAGAAACTATACAATTTTGTCAATTTTATCAGTAACAATTCTTAAAAGAGATGCACGTCAGTTAAACACATTTATAGTCTTACTTTAGTGACTAGTACATGGATTTATGGCTATGGGCGCCATTTACCCAAGCAGGCAAAACACTCGAAATCGCATTCTAAACTTGGCACATTTGCATACAGAAGCGACTGCACTTTGCTCCCTGACACCAAAGCATAAACAACGAGCTCGCCGTGGGGCAGGTAAAAAGTAAAAAACCGAACCACTGCTGCATGAGTGCAATCCATATTTGATAGTACTTCTTATTTTCCATGCATGTGTACAATGTGTATAATTATAATGCAGCCCCAATACAAGATGTCTAAGTACGTGCAAAGCCCGTTTCACTCCGATATTCGAGGGCAATTGCACCCAAGGAAGTGTTAAAAATACTTGATACCTAACATTAAATAATATATAATGTTTAAATAATTTAAATAATATTTAAAGCGCCTGACTTGCGCTAACTTATTCGCTCCTCAGTTCATGCAGTTAGAAATTATATTCTATTTTGCAGAAAAGCGGGAAAACAGTCGATGCGCGATGGGGTAGGCACAATCACCAGGGTATTATGTTCGAAACAACAATCAACTGCAATCAAAATAGAAAAGCCGCACAATTTTCCAGGCATGCGGCACATGATGCAATATTTCCATAATTTCCCCCTCTGACCCAACAGCACGTTTTTCATCTCGCTTCGCATTGTTGTTGTAAATGTTTTACATGCCAAATTATGCAAAAGTACAATTCACCATACATATTCAAATATTTTCCCCGAGTTCCACAAAATACAGAATACACACGGACACTGATCCCGATTTGGAATATTTGAATTTTGGAATTTGCCTGTCAAAGTCCCAATAATGACATGTCACGCTGTGTTTTATTTTTTGCCCTATCTCTCGATTTATTTGTGCTGTTGCTGTTATTGTGTGGAATTTTCACTGGTTTTCAGTTTTGCGAGTATGCTGCTTTGCATGAAGCGCAAGGTCAACGATGTTGCACGCAGCTGATGCGTATTTCATGGGAATTAAGTTTGATTTGATAAAGGTCATGTTTCCTGTGTGCGGTGCCAGTGTCTGTGTCTGTGTTTATTCGTGATGATCTGATAACGGAATTTGCAATTATGACAAAACGTAAATGGTTTAAAGTGCTTTTTGAGTGATGGAAATGGGAAAAGTGTCGGCGGCAAAATCGGATAAATTGATTGGTCTGTTTTGGCATTGATAGATTTGCCGACATGTGTTTTTGTTCGCCATTTAAGTTGGTTGAATGCCTAATGCTCTTATTTTGGATGGTATTATGGCAGTGTGTCAGACACGAATGCCATTTTTGATGTGTTTGTTATGTGTATTTCAACAATTAATATTAATAAACGGAATTATATGGGCCATTGCTTCAGTGGGATATCTGTACGTACATTAAGTTTAAAATTAAAATCGATAATAACAGTTCTTCCAAATTAAATATGTATTAGCTTGCTAAGTGATCGACTTGTGAATTGTAAATTGGCTCTGGAAATTATACTAGACAATCAGAAAACGTATCTTAATTTGCTTGCCAAACCCCATCCTCGTATTCCTGACCTCATCTCAATCTGCAAGCTTTCAGTTTGATTCCTGGTTATTATTCAGCAAATAATCAGGCTGTCGGACAGTTGGCATATGTAGAAGAGTTTTGGGTGCCCGACCGCACGGTATCACCTGGTCAACCGATTTCAACGACAATTCATTCAAATGTCGACCATTCTGATGGGCCTTCGGTTCCTGGTCTTTTGTCCAGGATGGGATGGGATCCTGCATTCCGGATCCCCCATTCGCTTTGGCTGCCCAAAAGACCATTAAAGCTATTTTTTCTGCCCATTCAGCATTCAATAGAAATTTACATCACGTCGAAAATTTTTACATACGCTTGTGTGTATGTGTATATGTCCTTTACTAAAAGGACATTTTGTGACGGCCAGAACGATGCGTGTGGGTGGGGGATGTGGTTATGTGGTGGCGAAAGTCGCGTTGAGCATACTAACACTTTTTTGTATGTTTGCTTAGCTTAGGTTTTTACCTGGCAAAAAAGCAGCAGGGGTTGGGCATCGGATTGTGGCAGCCTCGAAGTAACAATAACAAAACCCGGGCGAAGGGGAACCAAATTGATGCTCCCTGCTGCAGTAGCTATATGGCAGGAAACTATATTGCCACATAGGCAATTTCATTGTGCGGTATACATATATTCAGGCAGATATGTACGGACCCTGAGCAAATTGGTTTACCCAGCGTACCCTTTTCACACAACTTTAGTTGAGCTCCCACGTCCCAACCGAAAATAAAATGTAGCTCGAAAGATAGTTTAGCTATAATATGGGATATGTAAAGCAACATTAATACGATAGGATAAATAAAAGTCAATTATAATGGTTTTATAAACGTAATTTTTGTGATTTGTAGCACACTTTTAAATACTAAGCTTCCAAGCCAATAGGAACTGTGGCTTCTTTTAGTTAAGTATCTAATTAAATGCTGTAATGCAGTTTAAAATGTACACTTTGTACTTATATTTGCTTGCCTCCCAGGTAGAAGAAGAAAAGGGGGCGTGGACCTTGAGAGAGTTGCACAATTTGCTAATTACCGCAATCAAAGTTTGCTTGTTGGGCAGCCAAAACAGCTTCAAAAGCAAAACTGATAAATTATAAATTAAAGGGAATCTCAGGGAAAGTTGGCTCTTTCCCTATCTTTAGTTTGCACAGCGAAATGTTGTGAGTATTCCCTCGTTTTTTATGCTTGGATTCGAGTGCATAATTTACGAGTTGAGCTCGCTGCCAATATTTCAATTACTCTACGGCATTTCGAGCAGTCTTCCTTAGTGCCTCCCTATCCCAAAAGTAATTTCAATTGAGCTTAGTGCTTGCGGAGTACTCTTTTCGGTAGGCGGTTTTGTCTCAGGGCGAAATTAGTGGCCAAAACTGCGGCAGATTACAGGCCAGGCCAAGAGCGAACTTCAAACAATTATTTGGCCAGCTGGGCTGGGAAGCTGGCTTTTAATTTGCTTAGCCCCGGCCCATGAATAATGCAATACGAGAAAGAAACGAGACCAAGAGGAATTTTTGTATAATTGCAGGGCGCCAAAATTTCGCTTAGAATCTCCTCGGGCCACATAATTGCCGAGTGGAAAGGGACGGCAGAAAGTTAAATGTAAATTAAATATTTCCCTCGTCTTTTCTTTAGCAAAACGCAAGTTTTATCTGGCTCTTAGGTCAAATATTCACCTGCTACTGGGAAGCCAGTGAATTAGCATGAAAGGGAATGGAAACAGGTGAAATCTGTACTAAAAAGAATTTGTGGTGGCCTGCGAATACATTGGTAACTAAAATAAAATCTATTATAATTTTAAGAAATATCACCTGCCTGGTTAAAGTGGTTTTTTTGTAGACCTAATAGCTAATTTTTATTTTCAGTGCCATAATAAACCCCATTTCAAGGATATACATTCGACTGCTATTTGGAGGCACGATTGCATCGATTAATTATGCCTGTCATCGTGTAAATTGTGCTAAATTATTATTATCAATGTTGTTGCCCGACGACAAACATTCAATATCGCGAGTGTGTCGGGCTCCACTGACATCAAGGATACAGATACAGATACACAGGACGAGCCGTTGAAGCGGAGCGACCAAATTGCAATTGTGATATTGACAATAATGCAATCAAATAATCAATCAATTAATGTCTGCTTGAATTAATGTCGAATATTATGTGCTATCGTCAATGCCATCATTAGCACTAAATTCAATTACGTTGCAGGCATATCCTGTTGCCCTCCACGATGATTCATCATGGTTAGCGCACTTTTTCCAGGAGGCACGGCATATCCCAATCCCAATCCCAGGAGCCTGTGGCCCACAAATTACTCTCGGCCTTTTGGAACATTTAAAAATTTGTGGCTCCAATTTGGGGAACCGGAAACATATTCCATGGCTGGATCACCTGGCGTCAAGGATAAGCTGAATCTGATTGTTGGCGGCGACATTTGCGAGGTATACCGGGATGGCTTCAACTGCGGGTCCTTTGGCTTTTGGTGCGGAGTCCTCGGACTGGCCGTCTTCGTGCTTTTCCTGGGCTACTTTCATTTAAATCGGGAGCGAATAGATCCGACGGAATGACATCCCTAAATTTGGACAACTTTAAATTAATGTGACGTAAATAAAAAGTAAATATGTTCAAAAATACTTCGGATTTTGTTGAATATAACCTTTTATTACACTAAACATTAATGTTGGACCCAAAGCAACCGTGTAATACATTCATTAAGGAGTCATATGTTATTCATGAACTGCCCTTCAAGTACAGAGCCCTCTGAGTTGTCTCTCAAATGAAATCCCTTAATTCCGTCAATCCAAATTGATATTTTTATTCATCAAGCTCGATTTTCATGAAATTTATCCTTAAATCGTGGTTAAAAATGCATGTGCATATTTTTCCGCCGCCTCCTATCACCATGCACCTACATATTTATCATAGCTTGATGGATCCAAAACGGATGCTATGTAAATTTTCACTCGGTCGATACATTTGACAGAGCTCATATATACGCTCGTATATAAAATTCCTCAACTTCGTTTGATTTATGCATCATTCACGCGCAATTTATCGTAAAAATTACGAAAAAGGACAGTGCAAAAAAAACGAGAGCGAAATTCACGTTTTCCGAAGCTATGGACAAAGTGAACTGGCGTTAAAAGTCACCGGGGTCATTTATTGGGTAGTTTATTATGCAGTAAAACATAACTGATTTCCAATGTTGTTTACTCAACTTACAAACATTTTGATTTACGTGTGTGCAGCACAGATATGTACTGATATGAGTACATATATATTTTCACGTATATCAATAACATCACCAGCAACAACATTCAACATCCAACAATAATAAAGAGGCTGACGGGCAGGCAAGCGTAAGCCGCATCGTGTTTATATATTTACTTAACTTTTATGCTCCTCCCTTTGCCGATGTGCAAGTGTATTTGATTATAGCAAACATATATAGCAGGGGCCAAAATTATAGCAGTGGTTTAAAAATTATAAGATCATTAGAAAAACCTTCTTAATGAAGTTGAATGTGAGAACAAGTTGTTTTTGTGACCATAAATTTAATTATAAGTTATAAGTATTTATGAGACTCTCTACCGAGTTCGTGTTTTTAAATTGCTTTGGAAATGTAATGTTTTATCTTCGTGGCCTGATTTGTGGATTTAAGGTATTTACACACTTCATGCTCAACTCTTCGTAGGAAAATGGGAATGCTGCGGAGTGGGAAAAGCGAAGTCAAGGTAGCGATGCATAAACACATATTTGCATATGTGACACCCACAAAGCCAAAGAGTGGGTGGTGTGTGGAAATTGAGGTGATATTCGGGGGAAATTGAGTGATGCCCGCTAGAAATGTCATTTTGCCACTCGGGTTTAATTAATTAACAAATTATATTTGGCTACATTTTCATTGTCAATCGATAATCGATATGAAACAGCGAATTTTAGTGAGCCTAATATCATTATTTTAGGCACATTCCTATGATAAGCTGTAATTCATGAGTCCTTCAATATGAAATATTTCAGTGAATTCTCTTAAAGAATTCAACTTGTGGATATCTTGAGGATATGGTAAGTTGATCCACCTTTCCACTCTCTTCGTCCTTAGATCCTTTTCATTGCTTGTTTACCTTGCACTTTCGGTGCACCTACCACCATTCATCGATTGGCCATATTTCTTGTTATTTTATTGCTCCTTTTTGCCTCGTGCGTTTCATCTTTCATACGCACTCGATATTCAGGCAATCCACTGAAAGTGCCATCATCATTCGTTCCATATGCAAAAGCCAAATAACATTCTCGCAATTCCGCCTTGTCCCCTATTATTTCTGCCTCGGTTTCGCCTTTGGTCCTTGCTGGCCATTGTTAAAGGCTTGTGGTCGCCTCCTGCTGTTGCAACTTCAGCTGAGGCTGCCGCTGTCAAGCTGCCAGGACGTGGGACTTAAGAAGCCGCAGGATATGGACCAGTCCTCCAAAGTCACCTACACTAGGAGAGAGCTGGCTTGAAAAATGTATAAGATTTTATAATTAAACTTGAGAGATTTTGTACTTTAAAATGTAATAACTTTTTAACCTCTTTTATTTCAACTAAGATTTTTCGATTTATAAATTTAAAGAGTAATTTTAACTAAATGTTCATTGTTAAATATTTTATTTCAGGGCTTAATGAAACTACGCAATTTTGATAAATTGAATTAAAGATTAATATTCAAGAGGCCTTTTTTTCAAGTGTTCCCCCTTTGCTGTCCTTGCTAATGAAACAAAAACAGACAAGTTAATGTACAGTTGATGTACCATCTAATGGCTCTCATTGCCACGCCCCCATTGCGAGTTTTGCCGCCCACAGAGATTTGCATAAAAAGCTGGAGAGCTGACCGTGCTAATTGAGTGAGTAAGCGGTTGCCGGGCTAAAACTTTTCGACATTCTAATGCCATTGTCAAGCAGCTTCGCTTCTGCTTCTGCTCAAACTAGTTAACATTTCCGTTTCCCTAGGTTCCATTCTCATTCCCAATCCCTTGGATTCACAGTCACCCACTTACCTTGCTGGTAGTGCGCCAGTGCTCATGAATATGCCTTTTATAAATAATTCAAGCGCATTTGCTGATAGCTCGGCCTAAGCCCTTGCACAGAGTCCCAGTTTCATTTGTGGAGCAAAATTAACAGAGCGCATTGAGTGGCCATTTCAACCGATTTCGTAGACAAAGAACCAGCCCCGAAAGCAAGTCAAATGTCACAGGTCGAGCGATTCGGAGACTCGGTGACTCGGAGACTCGGAGGAGGAAGCCCAAGAAATTTACGGAAGTCAAGTCCTCTATTTTCCAATGCAAACTACAAAGGGTCGCTTAACGAGTTTGGTAATGAGTGCTAAAGATGAATAATAAAGTTGGCTTGGACATTTTGATAACTTTAAATACTCAATACTTTTTGACAGTACTTAAAGTATTTTAGTAGGATTTTATATCGGAGTATTGATGAAAGGTAGAACAAATTTTGAATAAAAGATTACTTGGTTTATCTGTTACTCATTTCTGTAGCAAGCCTCTGTGCATTTGGCTTCAATTATAGTATTGGACCCATTCAGAATTAGCTTGTTCATGTTTCTTATAATTATTCAAGCATAATTTATCCCAATGGCAGCTGGTGGCAGCCACCACGCCCATCTGCCAGTTCACTTTTAGCGTTTACAGTCCGCCTGGACTTTTGTACAGACTTCCTTTTTAGCAGGGCTTTCAAAAGTGTTGCCTACTTCTCGGGGCATTCACAAATTACCAGCTCAAACGAGCATTAGCAACGGCTACGGGGGGCAACAAGGACGACAAATCCACTCACTGGCTAAACAAAATAACACAATTTACAGTTAATCTAAATTGTTTTGCCTTTTTATTAGCCACACCAGCACGAGAAAATAAGTTTTTTGTGGCTTCTGCTGCAACTGAACTTGATAAAACTTGAACAGAGACAGATGGGGACAGGATGATGGGGACGGGGGCGGGCAGCAATGGTTTTCGGGCGGTGGCACATGATATAGCAACAGCAAAAGTGACTTTATTATAATTTTCAACTTTTGATTTACTGCAGGGCCGCCCCCCGCGTTCCTTCAAATGGTTAGAAGAGCACAAAAGCCAAACAAAATGAGGCTAATTTTTATACCCGCACACACAGACACAACAATGGCGTCGCAGATAGCGAGTCGCACACAATTGCAAAAGTTTTTTAACGTAAGAAACCAGGAGCAGTGAAAGAAGCTGCGAACAGGCGAAGATTTCACAAAATTACAACAATAAAAGCGGGCAATAAAATTAAGCATTGTAATATGGCGACAAAAGCCACGGAAAGCAAAACGAACTCCTGGAATTAAAGTTGAGGTTTTGGGGGTAATATCTTTAATAAAATGTTGTAAAAATACAGTCTTAAAAATATTAGGTCTTAATGTTAGTATTGAAAAACGTAGTTTACAATGTTTTCCGAAAATCTGGTCCAACTGACAATCCTATTTATGAAGATTAAGGAGAAATATTTACACCACCTGTAAAGCCGCCGAACCAATTTAATTCGATCACTTAAACAAAAGCGACCAATTTAATGGTTTTATTGCCGAATAATGCGCAATCCGGATTTAAATTAAACCGCAAAGAGAGGGGGGATTGGTGCGGAACCCTTTTCATAGGAAGGATTGGGCGGTATCCGCACCGCCTCCCCAAATGTGGCACGTTCCATAATTGCAAATCAATGAGCTGCTGGCGAGGCATATACAATGGCATCGCTGATTATGACGATGGCATAACGATGATTACGCCAATTGTCCCTCTAAGCTCAATCTGCCGCCCCCTCCAGCCAGGGGGGGACCACGCCCCCTCCGTTTATGTGTGTATAGCATTTTAATAAATTACGTGACAAACTGCAATACTCTCCCACGCCAAGCTGTCTTCGACTGCTGCACGAAATCATATATGTGAATTTCATATGTGAATATTTTGGGAATTTTTGAAGGCAAAGCTGGCTCAAAATATCAAACTAAAATACATATACATTTCCCTTATTTCTTTGAATAAATATCTGATGAAAATATTAAAACTAATAACAGTATGGGAATACTAATATACTAATGTTTGAAAATGTGTGCATCATAACTAACTTTACTTATCATTTGCACAGTGTATCAGCAGCAGGTGTCACCTCCGAAATTGCTGCGCTCTCGAGTTTCCTTAATGTAGGCTCATTAGTTGGAGGGTATTAAAGCGGCTTTATGTCGGGGCATTCGGATGCCGGAGGGGAAGTGCGCGGAATTGCATTAGTAGGGGCTGTTGCAATGCTATTGCAATTTGCATTTGCCAAACGTCTCCGACATTTGCATAGTCGTATCTTGTTGCGTGCATTCAATGCTCCAAGTGAAATTGCCAAAATGAAACGACAAAGTTTTGCACACAGTTAACAATATTAAATCGGATTTCGAAAGGCGGCAACGCCTTTCTTGCTCCGCTCCCAGCTGAAAGTGTAATTACATTTTGCCTGTTTTGTGTGTTAACAAACCGTATAATTGGTCCAAAAGTGCGACCTGTCACTGCTCACTGCAGCAAGTCCCCAGCTGAGTTCCAGCAACAGTTGGCCGCATTTGAGAGCCGGATTCAGATTCAGATTCAGATTCCGGCTGCGAATCCGTTTCGGGTTCGGCATGTTTAATGAGTGCCGCGCGAGTTTCAGGGACACTTGGGCGGACTTGGGGATATTCAAGGAGTTTTCGACCAGATCCCGAAGGACACAAAAGGAAAGTTTCCTGGTAAGTTTTTTGGGTCTGTAGTACCAAACCTTGTGAGTACTTTAAGCTCCATTGCGTTTTCTTGATATATTTGCTGTGTCGCTGTTTATTAATCTTTTCAAAAACATTCCAAACTGAAATTCTTGAAGATAACTTTATCTGACTTTTTACCCTCAGTGTGGCATCTCCTTCTTGCAGCTATACAGAGCTGCAGTTCGGCTTCCCTGGGGATACAATATATTTCCCGAGACTCCGCCTTCCTCTGCAGTTTTGCATATTTTCGGGGTCGTTTGGGCTTCCAGTTAACCCATTCCCTTTGTCATCCATACACTGGCAGCAAGATGAACTTAATGAAATTTCTGCGGCTACTCAGTGAACCAAGGCAAACAACAGCACAGTGCCAGAGGAGTTGGAGAAGTCCGTTCCAAAAAAAAAAAAATGTAAAAAGGAAAAGAGTCCAAGGCCCATTCGAGCGATGCGGCATGAAAAATTGTGCTGTGTGCTGTGGCTGAAAACGAGTCAAATATTGACCTAACCTGAACCGAATCAACTATTCGTATATTGGATGTTTTGATCTCATTATCAAAGTGAATGGAAATCACAGCACAGCACCGAAGGATGGGGAAATTGATTTGCCCCTTTTGGGTTGCTGGCTGAAGTTTTGTTTGCTTTGCACTTGACACAATCCGAAGCCATGCGTGAATCTTTCCCTCTGGCCAAAACCAAACTTTGAGCAACAAGACAGGCCATTAATTGATTTTGAACACACTTCAATGAGCATTCGAGAGTGAAAGTGAGTGGTCAAGCGGACACGCGTCGCTGATGAACCATACCAATGCCCTAGAATGGGATTGGGATTAAACCTAACTGATTCTGTGATTCACCTTAAATCTAACTTAATTTAATAAAAAAATAATGAGAGTAAGTTTTAATACGAGCTACAAGAATAATACCTCCAAAATTTGTTTTTCATTAATGTTGTAGGTAATTTTAAGAGGAGCATTAAGGGTGTCTTATTGAAATGTTGGGCTGATTTGTGGCATTCCGATGAGTATTCCTGTGCTGCTAAGCAGACCACATCACTGCCACCGACGGGACCCACGACCCACGTCCTCACCACATCCAACCCTCGACTTTTGAGCCATGTCAGGATGAGCGCGTGGCCAACTGACAATGCCAGGAGCAGCGGCAACAACAAAGAAAACTGGAGAGAAAACTGGATGGCTAAGTGAGGAAAAAAGCGAAAACGACTGCTTTGCATGCCAGGCGATGCGCCGTGCCAATTTTTCAGTTAAAAGGCCGGAAAAAAGGGGCCCAAAAGCATTGTAATAAATGCGTTTGAAGGGAGGAACGTGCAGATGGAAAGTTGAGGCTTTGCGGACTCGCCACTGATGAACAGACGCAGAAATAAAACAAAGAGCCCGATGGAAACCGAAACATGAGCAACAGTCATTTCTCGAATTGAGAACTATTCGAAGTGTTCTTAATGCATTTCATTAATAAATGAATGTTGAATGTGTTAACTTCAAAATGAAATATTAGTTACGCTTATGCAAACATACGTTTAAGGCTTGCACAATCTTAAGTGAATACTTTTTCCAGAAGAATGTTAAAATACTTTTAGTATTAGCTTGTACTGAAAATGTCCATTAAATGATCATGCAATTTTTTTAGTCTTTAGTGACCCCTGTACATACACACACATACTCACACACGCTCACGCACTTCCGCTTTTGGCCCATAAACGCAGAACAAGCGACATGTATCAGCTTCCACCTTCAGGTGACCCCACCGCCCACTTTCCACGCCCACTTTCCCCAACTTGCCTCGAGTGTTGTCTCTCGCATTGCATTCAGCACGGCAGAAGAAGAGAGAGAGGAAAAGGTCGTGTTGGGTTAAGGTAGATGGCGGAACGGTTGGGGTCACCTGTGCACACACACATTCCTCCATGCGTCGTCATTTTTATGCGACGCACTTTAAGGAGCGCATAAAAGTGGCCAGACCCAATCGGAATAGCTATCTGCCCTCAGTTTACTTTATATTATCATCGTTCATGAATTCTCAATACCCTTAAAGGTAAAATGGACGGGGATGAGTGCAGTATGGCAGGGAGAGGCATTGTACAGTAGAAATCATATTTGTTAAATTTATTTATTAAATTTAAACTCTTAGTCCATCGATGCTAGTCCATAAAATGCTTAGAAGTTAACAAAAAAAGTTTAAAATATATTACTTACCTAGTTAAAAAATATATTTTGTAGCTTACAGCGGAAACTTCCTTTCATTCAGTATGCACATTAAGAATTAGCTTATTTAGCTGCCTTATTTATTTTAGAGTATTACGAATCTCCTTCTCGTTCCGGATTTCCGCCGTGCTTCTTGGCCAAGTTTGCTTTATCTTTCAGCGTTTTATGTCGCATTTGCGTTCCACGACCCAGAGACGCGACTCCAGCTCGTCTTATTGTAATAAATTTAAAACATTTTGCACGCTTCATACACATTTTATGAATCCTGAGAGCCAGCGAAGGAGTTGTTGGCTGGGGCTAAAGTGCAGCCAGCTGAGCATCTTAAGAGCCGAGCGGCGAAAGCGAAGATATTTTATTTGGCCATTGAGACACCGAAGAAGGCAAAAGTGCAATGCAATTGGGATTTATGCAAATGGAGAAATAAATACATATACTCGTATACGGAGACGGACACGGAGACGGGGACGGGGAAACGAGCGAGCGGATATATACAAAAACTTTCAACATAGATTAAAAAATGTCAACGGAATTTATGCGAAATTATGCTGCAGCAATTTCGAACGCGTCCAAATCTTGTATGCATATGCCACGTGGGCCGCCAGCGAAACTGTAACTGCAAACTTTTCTTTTCTGCACCGTTTCAATGCCACCTACACAAGCGGGAACCCTAACAATGCGCCTTCCATTTTTAATAATGCTGCAAATGCATATTTTATAAAGGCAGCGTAGCAAACAAAAAAGTGTGTAAATAGTGAAAAACTAGCGTGAAAAACCTTGTGGCAGTAGTCGCAGCTGCACGGTAAATCAAGGAGAGCTCAGTGCCACGCCCCTCTATTTGAATAATAGGCGAAACAAATGAGGAACTGCAAAATAATTCATGGAACAAAATCGCGAAAAACTGGGATTTTGGCTTAAACTGCAACACATGGCGCGGTTATCATTTTATATGAAGTTAGCGTACAAATAACATTATTATTGTTTTTCGAGCTTTACTTTGGATTACGATTAAATATTTTCAGCTGGAGCCATTACTTTTGGGCATCCTGTTAATTAATATTAATAAATGACACATATTATGTTACGTATTGTTCTGTTTAAAGAGATGTGCAGAATAATCGAACCTAAAGCAGAACTCCATTTGCCATGGTTGTTTTTCCGCCGCATTTCCTTCTATTTCGCTGCCCCGTTGGCGCAGTAAAATCGACAACAAAAACCGAAGCTTCATTATGAGAGTCGGAAATTGTTATGAAAATTGACTTTTTAGCCGCAGGCCAAACTAATTTTGCTGCCTTTCACTGCCGTCCCCTTTGTCCCGCTCCCTTTCCTTCATTTTGCATCGTCCTTCGGGTGCAGTAGGTGGCATAAAAGTCAAGCGACGGCGAATCGTCTGCTACTTTTTCTGCCTCCAATCGAGCTCGGTTATTATGTCGTCCTCATCGGAGGAGTAGCATCGAGTAGCATCGATTGGAAATGGGAATCGGACTCGTCATCATTTGACTGGCCATTTGCTGCTTATCAAAAGCTGATTGCAAATGCCCCCAGCTGGCCGTCCTTTTGCTAGCTTTTCTGCTCGTTGCTTCTTGGCCTTTTGGCAGACAATAAGAGGGGTAGAACCATCTGAACAGTTCACTTGCTGCACACTCTATTTTCGAGTAGTTTAATATTCAGTAAAGTTATACAAAAATGAAATATTATAAAAACATATAATAAAATATTATTTTTGATTAACAAAATCTGGTTTTCCGCGGTTCTTTTTTTAGTCCAACAATCTTAATACCTGATAAGTATTCAGTGGGTCACCTCGTGCGGTTTGTTTTCCACGAATTTGCGCGATCCTTTGATGTGCTTCTCTATTGCGGGAAAACTTATTGCGCCCGAATCGGCAACGCTAGTCATCTTTGTTTATTGTTTTTAGCCAGGAACTCGCATTCTGCAGTTACTGGTGGCGCTTTTGCAACTGCTAGTGATTTTCCACACTGCCAAAGCCTTTTGACTTGTTATTGCATATAAACTTTATAAATCTTTTGCTCGGTTAAACTTTTGCAATTGAGTTGAGAATACAAATTAACTCAACTTGCAGTGAAAAGTTTTGCTAAATAACAACAGCAAAAGCAGCAACATCGTCAGAACTTCAGTGGCAGCTGCGGCAGGCAACAATAACATTTACCTACAGTAAATCAAAAGTTTTTCGAGCCCATTTTCAGAAGCATTTCAAAGTGCCGGCTGCTTTTGGAAGTGGCTGTCCTCTTTGCCTTCTAAATTTTTGGTGGTCAGAAGTTAGCTCGAAATATAGTGTGGAAATTCCCTCAGTCTTGCCAGCTTTGAAAATAATTAGGTTGATGCATTTGTTATTAACTGAAAGGAGCAACAAAGGATTTACACATTTGCTAAATTCGAAATATAAATAATTCCTTGAGAAGCAAAGTTCGTAAATTAATACGGGAGATGGCCCCTTAAAGGCAACAGAAATACAATCCGTATCAATATAACCAACTTGTTTGCAGACAAACACTAGGGCTACTAATCACCTTCGTTTACTTAGTAATGATTTCCCTGTCTTATAAAATGTAAAACAACATTTAACCACTATACAACCATTACCAGCCCTAAGGAGCCGCTCAAATGATTTGTTAATTTCACCGAAAATTGAAAATGTAATCAAACCAAGAGACTGAAAGAGCCTGTGGTCGCTTTAGGCCTGCTAATTTTCAGACTCCAATTAATCAATTGGCTCGGCCAGGTGACAATTAGACCAAAGAAACAAATAGGCCCCGGGCCTCAAAGAAGAAATTTAATTAGCTATTCGTCGCCCAACAATTGCTGGGACATCAGCTAGAAAAACAGTGCTCAATGGGAAAATGTATTCGACAGATGCTTCGAGTAATCGCTTGCTCAAACAAAAGAATTGATACGTTCTAGCCCCCAGACGTTCTTAATTGAGGCCGGGAAATTTATGTTATGCTCCGAGAAAATGTGGCGAACGAGTTTTCCCTTCGAAGGCCATTAATTTTAATCGAAACGCTAACCGAAACGGAAGCTAATCAAATCTTAAAACTGACACGTGCCGGTCCGCATTTAATTGATTTCAATTTGACCACTCAAAGTGCCACAAATTACACGATCTGCCCCTCAAAGTTTTCATAAATTTGCCTTCGGAGAGACACTTCAGACTAATTTGCAACGCATTTCGTAAAAAAAGTAGGAAAAAGCTACAAAAAAATTAACAGAGTCAAAAAGGGAAATGACAAAAATCAGGCAGCCCGAAAGGAATTGCCAGGCAAAAAGAAAGAGGAAAACTTTTGTGAAAAAAGAGCGTTGAAAATTAAGTGGAAATGAATTGCTCGCTTGAATTTCAATGGAGCGTCCGGCACGTTAATGTTTACTCAAGTGGAAATCGAGTCACTCGCGATGAGTCTGCCACTCCCTCGGAGTCCGTTTCCGTTCAAGAAGTTTTCTGGACGACCACGAACCGCCGTTGGACGAGAAAATGGTGATGGAAAAGAGGTCCCGAAATGTGGAACTCAAGTCGAGCAAAGACAGCGCACCGAAAAGCCAAAAAGCAGGAAAAGCCAGAAATTGGAAAAGCAGAGGAGCACTTTCTAACTCGCTGCACTGACTCACTGATGGAGCGATGTGTTTGGCGTTTGTCATCTCAATTAGCTTTAGTTGATGTGGGTGGAAATGAGGGGAAACCACCCGTCTATCACTATAAAATGATACTCGTATCCAGCAAACAGATCTGTGAGTTTGAAATTTTACTCTGAATTTAATCCTTACAAAAATCATGCCTTTAATTTTTGAATAAGTTTTTTTTCTATATTTGAGCGTAAGGCATAAGCTTGTTTACTTGTTACACACAAAATATATTTTAGTTTATAATGGATTAAAAGAAGAACTCCTGATAAGAGCAAATATCCTTCAAATGGTTTTACAATCAAGAAATCGATTTACCTTAATGATAGCCAATTTTATAAATTTGTAGCAAAGGTTGTTACTGTCAAATTTAATCCGGTTGCTGACATTTTTATAACCCAAAATAACATTTAATTTGAGTGAAAAAAGAAAACACTTCTGCTGAATAACTGGCACCCAGATTAATTGATCCCAAAGTGCAGCCAGATGATCCTCTTCGCCAACTTTTGCTTACATTTAATAGCCTGTCTAACTTTTGGCTAGACTGAAAATCAGTTCAGTTTATTTCGGCACGGACTATATGTGTTTAAATAATCCCCAGACGAAGTTTAATCCCGATTCACACACAATGACAACGCACACTTGTCAGGGGCATTAAAAGCGACGCGTCGGCGGGGACGGGGTTCGTGGATGGTGCTGTAAAATCCCCATATTTGTTATTATTTGGGGTGGACCATAGCCCATAAGCCATAACCGTATTTAGCCGCAAAAATCCACAGAGTATGTGTGCTGGAGTTAGTTTATTACTTCGTTTTTAGTAGCTGCCAATTTCAGGCGACAAACAAGAGGGCATGAATGGCAACAGTGGGAAAGGGGGGAAAAGTGGCTTGGAGGAAAGAGATGGTGAAAGTGTTGCAGAATGAGATGGCAAGATGGTGAGAAGAGAAAATTAACCCAGCATGGCAATGAACTCTATTCCGAACCGCACCACTTAAACGAACTGCACTTGTTACGCGCCCAACTAACCACCTTATATTTCACCCCCTCCAAAATCCGCACCTTTCACCCCTCTTTCACCCCACTTTCACCGCCCCCTTCTGGACCACGCATTGTCCGGCTTTTATGGCACGTTGTAAACACTGGGCATAAACTTTGCACTAAAGTGTTGTCGTATAAATTGTATTATGGCAGCTCCCCAGTTGGTCATTCCATAAGGTTAGTCGGGGTTACGGGAGGTGCCAGAATGAAAAGTAGGAACAGGGATTGGTGAAGTGCTAATAATTCAGGAAAAAACATCTAGCAACAGTTAAAGCTTTATACAACCACACTTTTAAAATCATGGTTTCACGTTCATTTCACGCTGTAATTATAGACAGCGAGTTCACAATGTGCAAGGAATTATAAAGTTAATATTACTCAAAATGTACGTGTTGAGCTAGTGAAAGTCACTGCAAAATAATATTATGCGTTTATTTAACATCTTTATTGAAGATGATTCAATTGCGGGGATTGAGGAACATGACTAGTTTATTCCCCCAAAAAAGTTCATTTGAATAAATTTGTTGTTCTAAGGAAGATATTTATCAGCGTTGACTTTGCATTGGTTTTAATTACAATTGCTGTGGCCAACTCTGGTTAAACTTTCCCTCGACAAAGAAAGAAGGCGAAGTTAGTGGAGAAAGTAGAGGAGATGGAAGAAAGTCAGCCCGGGGCTTCTGTTTGACTACCAAAAAGCCGTTGAAGTGCAGGCATCTGCTGCAAGGATGCTGACTGCAAATCTGGCCGGAGATAGTTCGTCAGTTAACCAACCATTTCCCCGTTCCTGGTCGAATCTTTGTGCCGTGGTAAGTAAATTGCATTCCCACGCCCAGTTGCAGCGCATTTGAGTCCACATTTTCAGTAATTTCCTCGTCTTCATAATGCTACTACCCTTACCTTATGCTAACTCTTGGCCTTTTGTTTCGGTTTCAATTTAAGAGTGTCCTAATTGTGTGTCCTAATTTAGTTAATTCGAACTATTTAAAAATGATTAGTGCAAGCTTAAGACGAATACATTCTTTAATAAAATATTATAATATTCAATAATATGAAGGGCATCTAAAGTGTCGGTCCACAGTTTCTTGTAAACTGTGAATTGAATCTCCTTTTCAAGACTATTATTTCCAACGTCGAGGGGTGAATGGGGTTTTTAAAGAGATACGCGAGTGCATCTCAACATCCAACCCAACACTCCATCTCGTTTGGTTTGCTTTTCGGCCGCTAGCCATTTTGCTTCTAAACTCATTTGCATGATTTTTCATTCCGGCCAGACCCGTAACTTTGGGCCATTCATTCCGACCACATTCCATCCTGAGTGTTTCATTACATGGACCAACAAATAGGCATTCGAGATGAGCATCGAAGGCATCTACTGCTCCTTTCCTCTTTGCCAATACCAATCAACTTGACGATTTTAATTTTGATGGCAAATGGATAACAGTAAGTGGAGAAGTCAAGTCCATCGGATAACAGCTTTCGATTATCGAAATAATGGATGCAAATACTAATAGTGGTAATGAGAATTTCCATGGAAACATCAAAACGTGCTGACAAATTAAGAAAGCTTTAACATTAAAAGGGCTAGCTTCGACATGCCGAAGCTTATATACCCTCTCGGTAATGAAACCGACTAAGAACCCTTTTACTCTACGAGTAATACTATACTCGTTGAAAAGTATGTAACAGGCAGAAGGAAGCATTTCAAACCATATAAAGTATATATATTCATGATCAGGATCAATAGCCGAGTCGATCTGTTCATGTCCGTCTAGACGTCCGTCTGTCCGTCTGTCCGTCCGTATGAACGTCGAGGTTTCAGGAACTATAGAAGCTAGAAAGTTGCCACAAACCTTTTAAAAAATGTTTTTATTGTTTTTCATTTTGTATTAGTCTCGTAAATTTCTCTGGATTTTTTGTACTTTATTACTCTTCAAGTAACGGGTATCGTATATACACTTATTTATCTGACAAGATGAAATTCAGTTAAATTCACACAATTTAAATCCATTAAACCCCCAATTTCCAATGATAAACGATATATTTTTTGTTACCTGTAGGCATTTCGATATATTTTATGTAAGTAATATAATCGTTACCCCAGCAAAAAAATATTTCCAATATTTTAATTAGCCGACAATGTACAACGTTCCATAACAAAAAGAGGGCAATTTCGTGATGGAACCCTTGCCTGCGTCATAAATCATAGTTAACGTTTTATATTGTTGCGCGATGATTCGCTTTTCGTTTGGTCATGTTTTCCTTTTTTCTTGCTGCCATTTTCCTATTCATTTTTGCAGCGCCCACGGCGACTGTCAGGTTTGAAGGCCGCGATAGCGGAAAATGGGTGGAAAAGGGGGTTTCCCAAAAGGGAAGCAGTGCGGCGTCAACAAATTGGCCGCATTTCCTTCGCGGAAAGTTTGCCTGGACCTTGGCGGATGGCGATGACTCTGTTTGAAGAATAAATATATATTTTATTTAGAAAAATACCTTGAAAAATTGGTAAGAAAATAAGAACAATTCGATATTAAACCAATCTTACTTTCGGAAACATCCAAAATCTTCTAAATTAAATGGGAACCATTTCAAAGATTGTAGTAAAATTTTAGTTTCTTAGGTATTACTAGGGTATAGAATTAATTGTTAACGTTGTAAAAAATTAAGCTACACGATATTTAAAGCACTATGATCAACCCTTGCTGACCTGCATACTTTTGAAAATATATACATACTTTTGATACCGCAAAGTTATATTTTGAACTGTTGTTTGTACTTAATTTATTGCTCTTCTCGTGTCTCCACTTATATTGAAGTAAATTTCTTAAAGTGCAGTGCATATTCCCTTGCATCTGCAGCTTGCCTGCCGTTTAGGTTTTATTTTTTGTTGGTGCGTATTCCATTTTTTGCCTTTACTGCATTTGACATTTGGTGACTTCTGCTTGTGCGCGTGTAATTTATGTGAGTTTTGCGCCATGAAGTTTGCTTCGGTTCGAGGACAAAGCGCGAAAGTGTGTGAGGCGGGCGAAAAGACAGTGGAGTAACTCGCGGAAACTACCATGAAGTTTATGTAAAAGGACAGCAGACTTTGGTGGGTAGGTGAAACTTTGTCGCATAAGTTTTGCTGCCTCACATAAGTGGGTAAGTCTCTGACCGTCTCTTTCTGGGCGACTATCCACCTCTTTGTTTGTCGCACAATCAGCTCAGTGTTTGTTTGCAGTTGTCTTGTTCGGCTTGTTGTTTGTTTGTGTCTTTGTTTGTTGCTGCTCTTGTCGCTGCCTTCGTGTTTGCTCCTTGGACAAACAAATTCAGGGAAAGGGGCCAACGGGCCAGAGGAATGAAACTCGTGTAATTCATATTCATTAGCTGCCCCATTGTGTCATTGTCGTGAAGTTGTAATAGTACCGAGAAGTGGCTGATAATTAGGTTGGCTGTGCAGTTCCAAAGGAGATCTTGTAGAATGTGTGCAAAAATATTACAAAATAAATTGAGCTGTCCAAGAATATGAGTTATTTAATTCGCTGCAATCTATACAAACTATTTAAAGATAACGTCAATTAAACTTTTTTGGCTGAAGCTAATTAATTTACTTTTTGCAATATATGTAGTTCATTGATCATTAGCTCATCAATTGCGGTTGGTTCCCGCGATGTTGTTTACACCATTTTAATTGAATTTCAGCTTAACTTGACATGGTAACCAGTAAAAAACAGCAGTTTAGGTAAACTTATCAATTCTGTCAAAAGCAAATCAAATTAGCACATGGAAGGTACTAAGTCCACTACATATACGAGAAAGGATATAGATAGTTTGTTTTTACTCATAAATACTTCGTATTCCAGTTATCTATATCTTAATGTAAAACCAGAAAAAAAACTAAAAAGTTAATCTTTTAAGTAAAGCACATTTTTAAAATTTCTTTATATTTTGAGTGTGGAAACATTGCCCATTTGCGTCAGCGAAGACTTGGCCCCTCTCAGTTGAAGTCAAATTGAATTCCAAACAAACTTGATAGCCAAATGGAAAGCACTCTCTGCAATGTGTAGGGTATAATAATCAGGCTAACACACTCAAAGGGGAAAGTGGAAAGGGGGGTGGGCTCGGGGAGGATTTCGGTATAGAGATGCCAACTTTATTTAACTGTTTGCCAAGCTGTCAAGCTCTAGCTAACTGCCAGCACACACACACACTCGCAGGCAGGCAAACACAACAGGATTGCAGGTGATCCAGGTATTGGTTTGGTTTTGGATGCGAGTCCTTTGGTGGGTGGTGCAGTAGGGTGGTGCAGTAGGGTGGAGCAGTGGGTGGCTCAAAAGGGAATCGCGGTACATTTGCGCTCAACGTGTTTGCCTTTTGGAACGTTTCACGCTTCGATTGCAACGCAGGCAAAGGCAGTAAGTGGGATCGGAAAAGGGGTAGAGGGAAAACTCATTTTAATCTTACTGCAAAAATTATATGTAGACTATAACGACTATCTATTTCCCCACAACGCACTTTTCTGGGCTGTATTGGTTTGTAACTTTTGATATATAGTTAAGGTTAATATAGAATTAGTAGAATCAGTATTGAAACTTATTTGTATTTATAGTTTGCTTTCTAGTGTAAATGTAAATGATTAATCGTCCATGGGATAAGCTCAATCTAAGAGATTAAATAGTTCGCAACTTGTTATTTTCACAAGTTGTGTATACCTCACATGCCACAATTGTACAGGTCCAAAGACCCGAACTGCAAAACCAACATTGAAACGCACACTGAGTGGGAGAAAAAGAGATAGGCACTGGGCTGTGTGTGGAAATGCAAAAATTAAATTTTAAATATTTATAAAGTACTGCCTGTTGAGGGGGGAGTTGGGGGATAGAGACCGAAATGGATGGAGAGGGAGGGGTGGTAGGCCAATAAAAGGAATTTGCAATTGGTCTGATTGGCTTTTAATCGCAGCAGACAGTTTTTAATAAATATGCATAACCGTTTGCGCTTCCAATTGGAACACAGTGGTGGATCTCATCGATGGACGGGTAAAGGATCCTGTCATCTTTCGGAGAGATGTGAGAATGTGGCAAGGGATTAAGTGGTATCTTCCCATAGAACTGAGAGTAAAACATAATTATTAATGGCTTGTAAATTTGGGATGCCTCAAAAATATGTGAAAAAGATTAAAAGTAGTAAAAAAAGATAGTAAAAATAAAGATATTTCTTTTCCCGCATTTAATGGCTCAATAAACTTTATGAAATGAATTTTATAGTAGATAGAAGATATTATTAAATAGTATAATCCATTTCCAATCTTTATATTTTAAGTCCCGTGTAGTTCCTTGATCCACGATTGACTGTACAGTTACAGTTAAGAAAAAAAGGCGAAAGACGGCTTGCCTCTTCATAGTCCACTGTATGCCACATGTGGGGTGCTTCGATGCAACTTCTTGCGGAAACGGATGTTGCACTGCATAGCGGAAGACGAGAGCCGAGAGAGTCGAGGAAAATTTATGATTTTGCCATAAAATCCTGTTGATATGTGGATGCAAGGAAGGCTCCTCGGCCCCGTTCGATTTTCTCACCTCGCAGCTGTTACTTATGCGCATATGTATGGGGCGCGTTGCACGTAGAATTTGCACAGACACAGCTTCGGATACGGATACTGAGATACTCAGATACCCAGCTACCCAGATACGCAGCCACTCAAACACAGATACACAGTTGCGGATACGCAATGCTCACATCCTGCTGGCACTGCACATTGTTGCGATTGATGCACATAAGAAATGCAATCGGGCCAACTGCAATTTCGTAAATCGAAGGAAAAATTTCCTAGCCGCATCAACATCGCATTTCGTCTCCGGCAGAGAGGCAATCAAACATGGCAGGAAAACTGCAGCTGGAAAACAGTTGTTGACTGTTTGCCGGCATCGCCTATATCTCCATCACCGTGATGTTGATGATCATCATCGTCTTCACCTCGCAACAGTGCACAACATCGGAACGTCATCATCGCGTGGAGGAACAAGTGGAGGAGAGCAATGAGGACATCTCCTCGTCATCGTCACTTTTATGCTGCTGTTTTGTCGCATCCACTGAGCTTATAAGTATCCGCTCGTCATATGCGTGCAAGCGTATCAGGGGATCTACACAGCGAGAAAACTGGTTGATCATGCTAATCAGTTAATGATGGGTACATTTTTCATTTGAAATTACATCAAACATGTGGAAACGGACTATATTGCCTTTCCAATTAAAAAGCGCTTACGTAAAATATATAATAATCTAGCTTATGGTTTAAAGCCTCTTATATGCTTACCCACTTTTCTCACAGTGCCTGGGCTCGTATCTGAACGTACTACGGCAAAGGCTTGTTTATTTGCTGGCAAAATTGTGAAATAATGTGCTGCAATCAATTCCCAATACGGCGCTCCGTGACCTCTAGCCCCTCTTCATATGCGGCAGTCCCTCACTTTTCCCTTTGGAAAAGCCGGGGAAAGCGGGAAAACGGTGTGCAGTGAAGTGTTTTGAAGTGGCAGCTGCCACAGAGCGAACTGCAACTGCCACAACTGCATCGGTTGCCCCACGCCTCTTATCATCACTTGATTTACCGCCCCCACTTCCCCCATTTTCCACGTTTTCTTCCGTATCGGAGGTAACATGTTTGTGATGAATATGTTTACATCAATAACAAAAACTCCACTATGGCGCATCAATAATGAAGCCTTGCTCTGACTCCGCTCAACAAAACCCCCATTCGCTCCATCCACCGAGCACCGACAGCCAAACCCCCTTTTGAACACGTCAAAATGAGTTTACTTTGTGGTTTCGATGGCTGCGATTGGAAACTGCTCCCGCGGAGTATGCAGTATCGAGTTTGGAGTACCGAGTACATTCATCCTCACACAAATGCATAGAGTTCTTGACGTCCTCAACACAAACAACACAGTAGCAATGGCAGCAGGATTACGTTGGGATTGCAGCTGGAAAACCACTTGATATTTTGAAAGTGAATCCGTCCACAGTCTGATCGGAGATTTGGCATTAGCGGAGATTAGGGGTTGGTTAGTGCTGGATGCGGAGACAAGGAATTCGTTTCTAATTAATAAACATGTGTGGTTTATTTTACCAGAGAGTAATGCTAGGAAAACATTGAATAAGAAGACCCACCAGGACTTAAGGAACTAATGTAAAATGTAAATGCAAGAGAATGCATTTTAAAAGAGAATATGAGAAAAATAGTTTGCAATTTTAACCAGGCGAGTTTTTCGAGCAACATTCTCGAAATGGTTTAAGCTATATATGTTCATATATGGCAACCCATATTCAGATAGTGAAAGGATTTGGTAAGCCTTCATATTTAGACCTACCTCAATAAAACATTGTACGCGTGTGTGATAAATTCCTACAATAATATTCTTAGAAAAGGAGCCCTCGACTTTAAGCTTTACTAACAAAACAATGTCTCTTGTCAGTTAAATATTACAAGCAATATAGGACACACACGCCCACACAATATATTTTAGTCCGGCAATTAGTTGTAGCCCTTTCGAAGACCACAGCTACACCTACTTACAAACCTGAATGGACGGGGACCAAGTGAAGAGCATCCTAAAGTCGGGGAACAATAGTGCGCAATTCAGCCTCAAGGCGGCCAAATTCGATGAGGTCAACATACTGGCCACGTTCCACCCAGCTGGAAAGGATTACGGCCACATGATCATCGACGAACCGAAGACCCCCTTCGTCTTTGAGGACGATTTGCCAAAGGAGTTGGACACAAATGCCCTGATCGAAAAGCTGCGCCTGACTTCAAAGTCAGAAATGCCGGCATTTGGCATCGAAGGAGAATCGGATGAATCCTCGGCGGACGAAGACTATCCCGAGTCTGTGGAGGAAAAAGTGCGACGGATGGAGTTTGAGAGGCGTCGCAAATTGCACTACAAGGAGTTCTATTCGGTGCCACTGGCTCGACGTCTTATAGCCGAGGAGTTTGCCGAGTTGACCAGTGCGGAGAGTAGTATTCACTGCGAAAGGTCAATGGAATCTTGCGAAGCGTGCAGTGAATGTAATCAGACAATCGACGGCGAAGGGAGCAACTTGACCAAAACCAAATCCTCATATTCTGTCAGTCAATCCGATGAAAGGTTATCAGATCGTTCTGAGCCCGAACCAGGCTTCTCCCCCAGCCATCATTGCTACCAGAAACTGAAGGCCGAGCTCTTCAGCAAACCAGAGATCGAAGAACTGGCCTCTTTAACTCACTTGCATCGCCTGCCATCGGTCGTCGATGATGAACCAAGCCGCGAGCCTCGGGTCCCATATCCTTCTGTCATGCCGTTTCAAAGACATACTCTACAGGACAACGACTCAACTCGGAAAGCATCGCACGAGAGGTCGGCTCCTGCTCGTATATGTAAATCCAACCCCGATAAACGTGGTGGAACTTCTTGGAAAGAGACCCGCTAAAATCATTCCATCCTTTCCACCACGTAGATTTCTTCAAAATTTTGAAGTTTATTTAAACAACAACCTTGTACACAGAATATGATTTGGGATTAAAACTATTGTGAGCTTTATAAATATTCAATCTCAAGTTAACAGAATGTATCCACACCCTTTACTTGTGACGTAATAGGGCATAGTACTCGTAGATTTGTTGAAAGGTATGTAACAGGAAAACGGAAGCGTTTCCAACCATTCATGACCGCCCGTCGGTTTGTTCGTCTGTCCGTCCGTATGAACGTCGTTTTTTATCCTTTTATTATACTATATCTCGAAAGTTAGTAGCTAGTATATTAGATTAAAAAGTAAGTAACAGGCAAATGGAAGTGTTTCCGGCCCTATGTGTATGTATTCTTATGTACCCTTCCCCTTCAGTACCAAAAGTACCAAGTCGAGAAAAAACGCTATGTATAGACTACTGAATACCGTTCTAATAATTGGTGGGATATTTATAAGTTTTAAGTGTATATATAATTTATATTTGTAGATTTAGGGATTTTAAGTTTTGTAAGAAATTAAACTGTCGCTATAGGCAACGCAAGTGCGTCCGTTTTTAATTATTTCTCTATGTAATTCTAATTAAACGGGATCTATATGGTCGGAAATACCCTGGCACGCGCCTGTCAGAACTTTCGGTTTCGTTTTCCGTCACCCCTTTTCTTTTGCATTTGCATTCAATTGTAAAAGTGACAAGTCGTGTTTGTCTAAACCATTTTCAGCATTAAATATATAAATCCGGTAAGTAAAGTGTTTCGTGTTGATAAATTAGCATAGCTAATTGCATTCCAAGCTGCATGACTTTGCGAAAAGTCTTTAAAATACATACAATTATGAATCATAAGGTCTATATAGACATTTTAAAAAACAATCTGATGCAAAGTGCTGCAAAATTGGGGCTGGAAAATGAATATTGGTTCCAGCAAGATAACGACCCAAAGCACACTGCAGTGAATACAAAGCTTTGGCTAGCATATAATGTCAAAAATCAACTGCGAACACCTCCCCAGAGTCCTGATCTCAATCCTATTGAGCATTTGTGGGATCTGCTCGAGCGAAAAATTCGCAAACGAACAATAACATCAAAGAAAATGCTCAAGGATGTTATTTTGGAGGAATGGGGCAACATAACTGCGGAGGAGACAAAAAAACTTGTTCTTTCCATGCCGAAACGCCTTGCAGATGTTTTGCAGAGAAAAGGATACCCTACAAGCTATTAAAAAGGGTCCACTTTTCCATACAATATATTTACATATACTCTGTACGCAGACTTTTGCGTAGACATTTTTGTACAGTATTAAGTTTAAAATTAAAAATAAAATGTAATATATTGTCCAATATTTCTACAAAAAATATCATATTATAAACAATAAATTAAAGTTAAGTTTAAAAAAAAAATGGAATAATTATATGCATAAATGGCCGAACCATTGCTGTTCAAAGTTTAATTTTAAAATTTTTTAGGGGTGTACGCAGAGATATGCGAGTGAGTGTATTTGTACATAATATGTTAAGCGCAAGAAATGTGAAGTGCTAAAAGAAATTATAAGAATATGCACAGAAAAAAATATAAAATACAATATTATTTTTTATAGTTTTTTTAAGATGTCTGAAGAGCCGACAACCAGCTCAAAGCTCACCCAATTTGTTTTCTCCCTTGAGGGTAAGTGAACCATATAAAATCATATTGCATTCATTTTTATATCAGTACCATTTTTATTTAATAGAGGATGATCTAGTGATGGTAACGCGTCAACCATCAACGACCAATTGGCCGAGATCAGCCAAAGAGTTCGGGCAATACAAACTGTGCTGGAGGAGAACACGAAGCAGCTGGCGGAGACGGCCGAGATGAGCCAAAAAATCCGGTCTTTGGAAACTGTGTTGGAGGCAAACACGAAGCAGCTGGCGGAGACCACAAGCCAGGTTGCGAGGATGACGGCCTTGTTGGAGGTGTTCGTGAAGGGGAAGGCGAAGGATGTGGCTGTGGAAGTGGCGTTCTCAAAAAAAAAAAAATGGTAGAATAAAAGAAAAAATAAAAGTTTAATTTAACGTTTAAATTTTTTACTTTTTTGGGAGATTTTTCTGGATTTACGGGTATTTTCCCGAGGAAATCCCGAGGAATACTAAAGGAATTCCCAAGGAATTCTTCAGCATTTTCCCGAGGAATTCCTGGGGAATTCATCGGGACAATCCCTTGCATATTTTTTGATATTCCCCAGGAATTGCACAGGTATTCCTCGGAAAAATGCTCAGGAATTCCTTGGGAATTCATCGGGACAACCCCTTGCTTTTTTTTGATATCCCACAGGAATTCCTCGGGAATTTCGAATTCCTCGCCACAAACGCCTGTTGTTGGAAATTCCTCGCCGATTTGTATGGGAAATTCCCCGGGATTCCTTGGGGACTCCCTATCCGCATAAACTCTTCGATATCAGAAACTAAAAAAGCTAGAAAGTTGAGATTAGCAGCTGCATGCTACTATTAAAAATGGTGCCTAATAGTTTCAAAAATAAGAACTTTTCTCAGAATTTCCCTTTCTACACTAAAGGATAATTACTCCATCACAACAAGTGTCTCTAATAATTTTCGGTCATTCCAGTCGTATTTGTGCCCCGTCTAAGCTGCTTAGGAAATTTCAGGAAAATTCCAAACACCATTGGGAAGGCTAATTGCTAGGATGCTGATATGATTAGCCCACTAACCTTCAGCTGCTCCATCCATTATTACTTTGCCACCGAAGGTTCACTGGTGCGAGGAATATTTAATTACACAATGGCCTGACGGTAATCACCATTCGGCCAAAATCAGATACAAGTTTCTCCCATAACTTATTTTGGCATTTTGTTTCGTGATTGAAAATTCCTTTTGACAGTCTAGGCAGCCGAAGAGTTTTCCTTCCGGCCAATTGCTTCCATTCGGATTTCATGCTCTGGTCATTCCAATTGTGAAGAAAACTGATTTCTGGCCTTTAAGATAATTCCTCGGATATTACAACTGCAAAAGCACTTGAAATAATTATGCAAAATGTTTAATTTAGCCATTAAATGCCGTAGCAGTTCAGTTTTATTATTATTAAGCTTTGGTCAAAACGTTTGCAAATGAAAGGACAACACAAGACCGGATGGTGGTTGTGTGAAGTGTCATGAATATTTATAGGGGCCATGTTATCATTGCATAGATTTCAATTAAATTAATTTGCAAATACTTTCGGAGAAGAAAATGAGTAAAGGCAAACAAGTTAGGTAACATTGATCTTGTAAATACAACTTAAACGTTAAGGTCAAGTATTTCAGATGGAGACTGGGAGTCTTAAGACAGGTTAAGCATGCCTTTGTCAATATGTAAATGATAGTTGCACAATTGTTTCGTAGCATTTGAGAACTTATTTCAATATTGACAATTTATTAAATGCACTTGCCATTAAGGAAAGCGCCCATTATTTTCCCACCTTCAGCGGAGCTTTCCATTTGCAAGGCATTTAATTGTTGATCCTTAACTCAAGGCTTTTAAGTGCATTTAAACCGAAAAACACTTAAATTGGACAAACAACATGGATGGCTTAACCCGCTGGCAGCATCCTTAACCCCGTGAAGCCATTTAATGCGAACTTGCCATTTGGCCAGAAGTGATGGCCGAAGTGAAATTTAAGTTGGCTCCAATTGATGGTCGCAGCATCTTTGTCTCCGTCCGTTTTCCCATCTTCTCCGGACTCGAGTCCGGTTCTTCCTGGCATCTCCGTCTCCGGCTTGGTCTCCGTAACAATTGCCGTGTACATTTCATTAAGTGCATAAGCCCGTCCGGCTGTCAGCTCTCCTCTCCCTTTCTTCTCTATCTTTCCTCCTTTATACTACTTTCTCCGCTTCCCTTCCTTGCCACTTCAGGCTGTTCCGTTCGTGTGGAGCGTTTTTAAGCCGGAAAATTATTTTTAATGCTATTTACACTCACAAATGAAAATGCAAGCGCAAATAAAGGCCGCCAGCAGTCACGAACTGGCCAACAACTTAACTGGCATAAATGCTACTGGGCAAGAAAAAAGATATATACAAACATATATACTTTGCAAGACGGACGGCGAATGAAGCTATATAAGCGACAAGATTCCCTTACCAATTTAACAAGTTACATTTCTTTGAGTTTTTAGAAAAATTTATTTAAAATAGGCTTATCAAACATGTAAATGTTTAAATGTTGTAGACAGAGGCTATTGTTTTACTTATGATTACGGTTCAAGAAAGTGGTCCTTTTAATTAAAACAGGTATCTTAAGATGAGAGGTAATTATTTCCCATATAGTAATTAAAAGTTCGACGCAGCAATTATTTTAAGTCCCTCATTTGTCCAAAAACTATTTAACACACACTGCTGCAGGGTATTAGAATAAAAACGCTTCAACTGGGCGAAAAGTGAGGCCAAGGAAAAGGAGCTGCCTTAAAGCAGCTGCCCAGTTTCCAGACATGGACCTCGACCTGAACGCGTGTCGCTAAAAAAGTTCGGCTAAATATTTGCGAAAGCATTTTCGCTATTTGCGATGGCATTTCGTGTGGCATGCGGCATCCCCGCTGCGCTCCTTTCTCCATTCCGTACACAATCCTCATTCCGTCATCTCACGTTGCAAGTGCAGCACGCAAGAAAATCCCAGAGGGATGGGGTTCTTCCGTGGAAAATGGGGATTGAGCTGCACTTGCTTCGCTGGGGCATCAATTTTCATTTTGATAAATTATAAAATGGCCCAGCGCTGGCACCCAGAGCACCAAGCACTGAACACCGAGCACATCCTCGGCCGAGGGATAAATGGATTGCCTGGCGATGGCCAGCGTTAACCCATGGCAGTACCCTTGAAAATTGAATGCCAATGGATTTTCGAGAGGAGACAACAAAGCAGCTTAGATGGTTAAATGAATGGGGTATATGCTGTAAGGAGCGGTGCTGGTAGCCACTTTATTGATACATCAATCATCGTAGCTCATAGCTGTTTAAAACCACTTTTGCTGCGGTTTATTGAATTAATGGATGGCCTGACTTCTTAAGCTTTAAACTGAATGAGGCTTATAAGGTATTAACTTTTTGGAATATTCCCACTACTTTCTTTATTATGACTTAAGCTATATATAATCATAATATTTATTTTCTTATTTACGTACTTACGTGCCTTACTTTCAAATATTATAATAAACTGTTTTTGTTCAAAACTGGTTTTGGAACAACGGTTTAGAGAACTTCAACGGGTTAAAAGAAAGAACGAAAGTGGTCAGGGTTTTTTTAGATAGGGCGTATCATCATTAGGAGCTGAATTTTTCACAATTCTTTCCCTTTTCCTTTAGTTTTCTTTTCTCCCTGTCTTTGTCATGTAAATATAGTGCTGCAAATGTGGCCAGCAAGTGACATTGTTTAATTGATTGCCTCTCAACTTTTCTCTTTTTCCACCAAACTAGCTGGAAAAGCTAATAAAGATTTATGTAGTTTTAAATTTGTTGATTTTTTTGGTGCACCTGGTCAAACAAAAAAACTGAAAGGACTTTGGAGGGGGTCAGGACTCAAAATGGGGGTGTCACGAACTGGAGGTCAGGGCCACGCAGGTCACCCTTTTTTCCTACTTCGCCTAAACAAATATGGAAATGCACGCAGGCAAAGAGCGAGCACGTAGTCAGGATAAGAACCGGAAAAATGTCCCTTTGGTCCTGTTTTTCTGTACAACTTTGTGTCTTTCTCTGTTTGTTTTTATTCGTAATCAATTAAAGGATAAGGCAATCTATTAGAAAGGCAGCTGCCCCCCTTCCTATAGGATTGGCGTGACTTGTTTGGTTAAATTACCGCAGCTGCGGAAATTTAACCCCAGCTTCGTCACTCCTTTTTCACGTTTAATACATAATTATCTTTCAAGCACGCATGAATATTTTAATATTTTCGCACAAATTATCTACAAATTGGAATCAATGAATATTTAAAGTGTTTAAGGTTGAAGAGAAGCAAGCCTATTATTCACTCAAAACTTGTTTTGTTTTTAAAGCTAATTACGACGGAATCTGAAAAATGCCAATTTAAATGTTTTATGTGATGGTGTAATGACAATTCAATTAACATATAAAATTAAAAAATTAAAACTTCGATAAGTGCATAACTCAATTTATTACATAGAAGGAATATAACATAAGTAAATAAAAGTGTATCATAGGAATTTTCCTCGTTGCATGTTTATGGTTACCAGCCGCCATCCGTTGTTGTAGCAGACGTAGTGCTGTAGTTCTGATTAGAGTTATTGCCTCTATATCGGTTGCTACCATTGCCATTATTTCCATTTCCCCAATTGTTATTGCCTGATCCCATTCCGTTTGGTCCACCAGGTGGTCCACCCATTCCGTTTGGACCACCTCCCATTCCATTTGGTCCACCCATTCCGTTTTGTCCGCCACGACCGTTATAGCCACCCTGGCCACCCATTCCATTACCACCCATTCCTCCTGGACCCATTCCATTACCACCCATTCCATTCCCTCCCATACCGTTTCCATTTCCTCCCCTGCCCCCCATTCCATTCCCACCCATACCGTTTCCATTTCCGCCTCTGCCACCCATTCCATTTCCGCCCATACCACCCATACCCATTCCGTTACCGCCCATTCCTCCTTGTCCCATTCCGTTACCGCCCATTCCTCCTTGTCCCATTCCGTTACCGCCCATTCCTCCTTGTCCCATTCCGTTACCGCCCATTCCTCCTTGTCCCATTCCATTACCGTTACCGCCCCGACCACCCATTCCACCAGGTCCCATTCCGTTCCCGCGCATTCCATTGCCACCCATACCATTTCCGTTCTGTCCGCCCATTCCGTTTCCATACTGACCACCCATTCCATTTCCATTCTGTCCACCCATTCCGTTTCCATTTCCACCGTTTCCACCGTTATTCATTCCATTGGGCCGGCCCATTCCACTGCCACCCATTCCATATCCTTGCTGGTTAGCCTGACGTTTCCCGCGCTTCAAGGATTCACCTTAAAGTAAACGTAGAACACAATTACTTGTAAATAACATTAATTATTTGATCATTGCTATGACAAAGATACTCGTTGTATTCGGTAGAATTATTTGGTTGCAGAAAATAAACGAACCTGAAGTAGAGGAGTAGTGCTCCTGCTTTACACAAGTCGGATACTTTCCGCATTGAGCGTTTTCAAGTTGATTTGAGCCTGTACAGGGCTCCCTGGATATAATGCACTGCTGACCAGGAGCACATGAAATATCCCGGCAGTCACGTCCGTATTCTGTTTATATATTTACAAAAAATAATAATCCAATGCGCTAATTATTTGTTTTAAAGACTTACTCGTAAATCCGTGAGCACTAACCACTGTAGCTATTAGTAGCCATATACTAAAATATTGCGCCATTTCCAACGTTGTCTTTCCACTTAAACTGTTTTTTTGAACTCAGTTTCAAAAGTACACTCATTTTTATACATTTGACCAGCATGCATGAAAAGGTTTACTAATTGTTTCTGTCAAAGTAAATTTACCAAATGAACACATTACGCCGTTTTCATTTAATTCCACTGATTAATTGACACAAGTTTTGAGATAGTCACGGAATATTTATGGAAATATATGAATACCTATTGGCTTAACTTTTAAAATTGCTTACTAAAATGTAGCCATGAACTTAACCAAGGCTAAGAAACAAATTAAATACAATTAATACATTTCTGAGTTCGGAAACTGCCACGCAATTAATCAATTATTACATTTTAAACGTTAGAAAAATAGTCAGTATCTGAAACACTAGCCAGCCAAGTCGACTTGACCATGTCTGTCCATCTGTCCGTACGGTCGGCGAGATATCAGGATGTATAGAAGCTAGAAAATGTAGGTTGCGGAATATTTATGCTGGTTTCCTATGAAACAGTGGCTTCTAAAGATACTGGACTGAGGGTAGATGCTTCAAATGGCCGGAAACATCTGCAGTAGATTCTGTTGTTAGTTCAGTGTAAAGGCGTGTTGCTTAGTTGAGTTGAGATAACTTAGATGATAGCCAAGTTTAAAGGCACAAAGCTGTACAAAACTTCCACGTCCACACTATTGAACAATGTTTTGATTATTTGTACTTAATTATTTTTCTCGCCAATTTCTTTCGTTATGACCATGGAATTAAGAATCTGCTTTCTTGCACTCCCACTATATAAGTAACAGGTATTTGAACGTCGAGTTGACTACAGCTTTATTTTTGTTTTTCTACATATCCAACTAGATATGCTTTTCTGCAATGTCAACTGCCTACTTAGCGCAAATGAGATTTTCTTGGCCTCAAAGTCCACAATTTACGAGCATAACAAATGAAACAAAGTTTTATTCTGGCCTCCGACACTTGGGTATCTTCCATGGAAGTCGGAAAAGTTTAGCCCACGAAATGTTGAAAAAAGAAAAGTGGGAATATGTAGCTGCATCTTTATGCGCATATGTAAACATTTCCTGGCTACATGAACTTCAAAAATCCCATGGCTAAACTACTTTGCTTCAACACGGCCTCAACTTTTTGCCCAGTTGAAAAAGTTTGCAGCCCCAAGAATGCATACATCATCCTTATATATCTGTCCCACAATGGTGTTATAATTCACAACTTGAACCGGAACTGCGCGTTAAAACTTTCACTTGAAGGAATGCGGAAGCTAAATTACTGCAGTCCACATTGTTTATAATTTTCTTCAAGAAGTACTCCATTTCAAGATTGGATTTTATTTGAATAAGTATAAATATATGTATTTGTTCCTAAAAAAATTGCAATGTAAAGTAACCTCTTTTTTACGAAAAAGGCATGCTTTTTGTTTTGCAAACCTTGCATGTACAGATGTATAAAGATAAATGTAACCCTTTGAAAGGCAATACAATGTCGAAAAAAGCCTTCTGAAAAGAGTTTAACTAACAATTGAATACAAAAAACAAACTAGCACAGATTCGAAAATACTTTCATTATTCTACAATATTTGATTTTCTCTTCAACACAAACCATTGCTGTCTGACTGGACCTGGTCATAGAATTTTGTTTTCCCTTTTTCCCAACACATTTTATTACACTTTTTGTTTTCAAACATTCTGTTCGCTGCAAAAGAATTTTCCAAACCAAAATTCCAGTCATGCTGGTCAACGTTTGTTTGCGCAGCTCTCCGATGAAAACGATACAGAGAGGAACCTGACACTTTATATGAAAAAGCCATAATTTAAGGTATTTTTTGGTTCGAGTGCTTCCCATTAAATTTGTGCGCGTTGACTAAAATAAATATAGGCACGAATTATTTGTGTTTGGCTGGCAAAAGGTTATTGGCAGAAATATTATTATTAATTTTATGGCGTTTAATTTTTTTTAATTTTTACCTGATGTTTTTGTTTCTTATTTGTTTATGCGGCTGAATGAGAGTTAAAATTCAGATTTTTGATGTGAGCTGTGTTAAATATAAATTTATTACTTGATATTTGAAAAGTATTATTGTTTGTTTTATGTGACAAAAAATATTAAACTCCCTGGGGAAAAAGACAAATTTGATTTCAATTTCGTTAATTTTTCGCGCCAATTTAAGACTGAAAAAAACACAACAAACCACTAAAGCCGAAACCCAAAGCAGCCGCACAAAATCGTCGCTCGACCACACCCCCTTTCGCCCACAAGCCCGGCGGACTCATCCTTTCTGTCCGCCGGAGACTTAACAGCTCGACAGCTGTCCGTCTGCGAGTGTGCGCCTGTGCTCGTGTGAAAGTCTGCACTGGAAAATATCAGTGCGCGAATCCAAATTTTTAAGTTGATAAAATTAAAAAAAAAAAATGTGGTCCTAGACTAATTGAATGTTTGGAAGGTGTACTGATGCTACTGATACTGATAATGATACATATTCTAACATAATTTTCTACAAACAATTTCCACAATTTTTTTTCAAAAAAGTCGCTAACTTTTTCCTCTTTAATAAATATAACATTTGAGTCAAAATGTAAATTTAATAGGTTCTCGTTTTAAGTGTATCCTTCTGCAGCGCTGTATATGTGTGCGTGCATCGTTTAGATTTAGTGCCGCTTGTTACGCTTTGATGTCATGTCATTTATAAGCGACGCAGCAGCAGCTTCGGGCTGACCCCATCACGCTGCCACGCCCCTACCATTTAGACGCCCCCTCTGAAAGCGCCAACCCCCACCCCCAGCCCCTGAAACCATCCAATTCTGCGTGCAACAAAATGCAAACTGACAGTTTAGCATGGGAACAAGTTTTCAAGCCAAAAGGAAACTTAACATGACAGACCACGACAATGACGTTGGCAAAAAACTTAAAGCGAGCTTAAAGCCCGGGGCAAAGGTCACGTGTCCACCCCCTTCTCCACCCATCGCCGCCACCCAGCGCACAAATTGCCGGACCAGCTGAGTAATTTACGCACAATAATCCGCATCGCTGAACTCTTCTTCCTTCGCTGGCCAGATGATTGATGTATGGACGTGTTAATTAGGTCCACTCGTGCCGCATTTACACTCCACTCTGCGCCAAATGGGAGAAGAAGCCAGAAATTAAAGGCGCAGATCGTCGGAGTAGGCAATAAAAATCTAAGCAAACGAGTGGGCGAACTTTGTTCGACGAATTGATTGATTTCTGGACACAAGCACATTAATCAGACCACCGAGAATGCTGATTTGATATAAGCGAAAAAAGTTTCGTCCAAAAGCTTTTGATTACGAGTTAAGCAGTTTTGGACAAGCCATTAAGAAGAGAGATTTTTTTAAGGTTTTCCTTCACATATACGGCTTAAAAGGAATTATTACTACCCTGCAATAAAATGAATTGTGTATATAAAGCTTAAAATTATTTATTTATCTGTAGACTTAAAGGTGGGTAATTAAAACTTATTTCGATTGTTTATAAATTCTTTCCGCAAAATATGGTAGACAAATTTTACGCAGAAGAGAAATCTAAAAAGTTGTTGGAAAACAGATAGGAATAAAAAGGAAAAGTAGTAAAATAAAATAATAAAAATTAAAAGTAATGGGCATGAATAAAATCTGCATGTCTACCCAAGTTCTTATACTTACCAAGATTTTTGCATTTGCTCGTACTTTGCTTGTACTTCGTCAAATTAAAGTGACTAGGGATTCTGCTTAAAAATATATATTTATCTAGCCTTTGTATAAATATAATTTTTTTACATTGATATTATAGTAATAAATATTTTACAAAGCTTAGACATTTACATTATTTACATACATTCAGATATTTTAGCTAAGACATGTAGATAATAAAATATTGTAACAACGTATTTACAACCAATCTAAAAGCTATCTTCCAGTCCTCGAATCATCAATAATAGCCCACCTTTTTGGGCCTCCTCCAGGTTGAGTTCTGACAAATTCAATTTATTTCAAGTTCTCAGATCAACACAAAAAATGGCAGAGCGCAAAAAGCGCTGGCAAGGAAGGAGCGCTGAAAAAGTGCAAGCTGTTCACTAAATCAAAAACAGATTTCGGTAACAAATTCGTTATGCACGTGACACGTCCAAACAATGCATGTGCCTCTTCCTGCGACCGTCCTTGTGGGCATCTCTGTCTGTGTGTGTGTCTCTGTGTGTGTGGTCGCCTAAAAGAAATTTGAATAAGTGAATTTAAAAAGCGTTGGCGGCGACTAAGGCTGCACACAGGAAAAAAGAGTGAATCACCTCCAACAAAAAGTTAAACAACAACAAACAAAATACGAACGCAGAAAAAGAACCAATGTGTGTTCTCATAGTAAAGCCAAGGACACTTTCATGAAATGCAATTTCGCACTTGTAAACTTCTATGGCTAGCCCGTGTGTGTGTGCTCAATGGATGCTGCACATCCAGCTACTTTATAGCTAAGCTGGTAAGGATATACAGAGCACCTGTTTCCAAATAATTTGTATTCCCTTATTTAATATAAATAAATTATATTAATATTATAAAAATAAATATTAAAATAATATATAAATACAATATTATAAATGTAAAAATATCAATACACAAACGGCATTCTATTTTTATAGTCATATAGTTATAGTCATCAAGGACATTATATTATTAGTCTCCTTCGTTTCTCCCTTTCCTCGCCAAATAAGTGTACAAAATGTGACATTTTCCTTTTCCTGCTAACCAGCGCTATGCAACTTTCCCCCTTTAGCTAGGAAATGTTAAGCAGCACCACTGAACCACCGCCACACCACTCCACTTCAAGCCTCTCACCCTGTTCACCACCGTCCCCTACTGGGACCCCCTCCCCCACCGAAACCCCCTGCAACAGCAACATGCAAATCTGACTGTTGATGGCGCATTTTGCTTCGTCGGGCTTTCATTTTTCTACACCCGTATTCTTTTTTGTTTGGCTATTTTTTGGATACTACATATTTTTTCGGCAGGAGTATGTGTAGGGAACTTGTTTATTTGCATGTCGTTGGTTTCATTTGCGCCTAGGCTCAAATAGGTACCTGTGCAGCCGGAGATCCTCGCTTTCATATTTGCACATTTTGGCTAATGGATTTCCTTTACTAGTTCTACATCCTCGCTCCTTTTTTCTCTCTCTTTCGGCGCTTTTGCGGTTGCACACGGCGTATCCTTAATATTTGTTGTATGCCTCATTTGGCTAGCTTCGGGATTCGTTTTCATTTTCTCGGGATTTTTCCGTCCTTTTCCTAAGTTTTCGCCAGGCATTTGCAGCGTGTCTTAATTGAAAATTCAATTAGACCTGTGTAAATATTTTTTCGGGGCAGCTGCTGCAAATTGAGTTAAAGTTGTTTATCTAAATAAGAATGAGTGCAGCCTGCTGGCTTCCCCTGCTTCCTGGGCCGGCGTTTCTGCATTTTAATTAGAGTTTAAATATCTCAGTGCAAATTGGAAACTTTACTCAGCCGCAAAATGAAAGTGGCTTCGCTGCCCTTGGAAGTGTTTCGCGCTCTGTTGGCTTCGTGTCGTGTTTGTTTGTTTGCTTTTTGGTCAAGCGAACCTATTTTGAATGCCCCGGAATCAACAAACTTGATGAGGTAAATACAAATTTCATTACTTTCTCGAAAGAGCTAACACACGCATACTTTTCCCCCTTAATTTCTGTGCTATAATTTATAATTCCGTATTATAACTAAACAGAATGGCCTGCGTAAAATAGCATTCAAAATAATAGTTAATTAAAGAATTCTTCATTAAAGAAAAAGAGTACATTAAATGTGCTTAACAATTTTTTAATGATCTTAAATATCTTTATTTAACAATAATGATACTTTTCCTAAATTTTATTACACATGTGAGATATTCGGAGGTCAATACATCCCCCAAAATCCCATTTCTAAATGCACCACCAACCACTTCTTTTGTGTTCTCCGTGCCTTAGCTCAGTGTGCTGCACGTGACTTGATTGTCAGTTGCAATTTAAGAATTCGATAGTTTGACAATGCATTTTGGCTCGTTTCGCTGCGTTTCTCCCCTGAATCGATCGATTTCTATTCGATTTGGGTGTGGGTGGAGGTCAGAGGTCAGGCAGCAGTTGCGTGCTGAGGGTGAAAAGAAAAGGAAAACAAAACACAAAAATGTCGAATAAATAATCGTCTATTTCACTTCGTTTGGATGGCTTGGCCATTTAAAATGGGTAACGTCTGCGTTATTTCTGAAGACAACCGTAGCCTTCAAATTTTAAAAAAGTTGAAATGTTTTAAATGAAATGTTTATGCTCTTCGGATTAAACGTTTCCTAGAGTCTGATGCGGCTGTCGTAGAACTCAAAATAAAGATTATTCGGTGTTAAATTATCGCCATTTACGTTCTGGAAAGTTGTATGGGCTTTTCGAGTTTATTCTGTTAACACGATAGTCTGAACTGCAATTTTAAAGCAATATGTGTTATACGATTTCATTTTAAAAACCACCGTAACCCTTTTTAAAACTCTCTTCTGGTCAATTCGATGGGATTATTGGGCAAATTGGATGGCAAACGAATCTTTAATCGCTTCCATCTTTGGCGCAAAAATATTTTCTGCTTTTAAACAAGCTTTCCATTTTTATTTTATGTTTTTCAGTCGCTTTGCAAAGTTTAACTCATTCATGTGCAAAAATTTTCCATGGGGAGGAGTGGTCGAGTGGCGAGAGCCGAGAGCAGAGAGCTCTGGAGCCACAGTTCATTTAAGCGTGTAAAAACATAAATCAAAAAGACCCGGCCTAATGGCCACACACAGTTGTCCCCCTGCTTTTCCTCCTTTTCCTCGTTTGCCCTGTTTTCCGCTCCTTCCCTACCGCTTTTCCCCCTTTGTTTTCCCTTCTATTTTGGTCCTGCGCGGCACCCGAAGTGTATATAAATTGCCTACTTGCATTTTAATTAAACTGGCTAAAAAGCATAGCCAATGTCAAACGCTAGACCAGCTCTTGCTTTTGCTTTGCTTTTGCCTTCCCAATGTTACCCGTTTCAACATTCTGACTGGAACAATGGCCAGTGATGTGAGAATTTGACCCTTTGATTGACCAACTGACCGCAGTTGTCTGTGAGCAAATATCAGGCTGCCAATTGAGTTATTGTGCGCAATTGAAGGGCTGTTTGGACGCGGAAAAACAAAATTAATAAATAAGTAAAAATTTAATGACACACATTTCATAATTCCTCTGTTCGTGATTAATTCCGAGCACACCTCTATATTGAACTCGGATCTCTGCGTTTCGCTTGCAACCATCCCATTGCCTCCTCACTCTCCAGCGGCTGTTTGTGGCAGCTGCTGCCGCACTTTGATGTAAATAATGTTTGCTAAATATTTCTCCGTTGCAATGCTGCGACTCTCTCATTAAATTTACATTTTCCCAACGTAAAAAAGTGCGCCCAGGGGCGCGGGTGGAGGGGTTGGTGGCGTCGGCTGGCCATTTTGGTCAGCATGCCACTTCCAGTTGACAACATATGGCACCTCTGGCCGAAACCCTGCCTGCCGGCAATTTGCCTAACCCTCGAGGACGAGGCGGGGGGCAGGAAACTGCAGAGTGGGACAGCGTGACCAGGTAATGGACTGTAATTATGCTAAATAAGCCATGTAAAAAGTGTGGATGTGTGCGGGTGAGTGGGTCCTTTCGAGTGGTTAGAGTTCCCGCTGTGCGAGCTCGTCCTGAGTTGCCTTTGATGGAAAGGGAAAGTTGATGAAGTTACTCAATTTGAACATGCCCATCCCGTCCGTGGCACTCCCTTCCCCCCGTCCCGCGATATGAAATACAAGCCCGAAGAATGTTGACATTCCTTTAATCTGCAATTCATTTACTACAAAATTGAAGTGCAAAGGGAAATGCGTTTGAAATTACTGGCTTAATAAGCGGTCTGAAGTGTATTTAATGCTGACGGAATTGTCCAGTGGTAGAAAATTGGAAAATATTTCAAAACAGTATTTTTTACCATGTATTTAATACATAATACGAATACTTAAAAATGTACTGTCTTAGTAGGAGTACATCCTAGTTCAATTCCTAAGCTGTATTAATGTGTTGAGCGTTTTAGCTCCTGTCAAATTGTGTGATGCATCACCAAACGAGAGCTAAATTTATAAAATGCTCCCAAAAGCTCCCTTAATAATTCACCTTCTAACACACATTTCTCTTATTTATAGATACATCTGTTAGCATATATGTATGTATGTATATCTATGTAACCCTCAATTACTTTATTTATTTTCATTCATTGTGCAAACTTTTTCGGCCACTTACATGTTAATCCTTAAAAACGATGAGCCTCTTACAACAGAAAAGTCTGGAATATGATGAGGGAAAAGGAGGATTCAGACTACTGAGGGAAAGGAGGATCGCATAGTAATACCAAACCATTTACAGTTCCTTCTGTTTTTTTTTGCTGCCGGTTTCTGCGTTGTAGCACCCACTCAACCCACCAGAAAAACACCCACGCAGCTTCAGGAGCGAACGGAAGGCCTTAACATTTATGATTAATGAGCCTTAACTTTTGCACTTCATGGCAATTTATGCGGCGTCTGGCCATTTGGCTTTTTCGTATCTCTTTGCAGACTGAAATTTCACCTCCCAGTTTCGGCCTTGGTTAAGTTAAGACAGGCAACCATTGTAAATGTTTGTTGCGCAATTAAAAGTCCGATCCCATGCTGACATTCCCCCCGGTAATTTGATTTATTCCGACTGCCTTGCCTCCGTCACAATCGAAACCAGGTTGGAGCCACAAATAAACAAGGGACGTGGTTTCAGGAATGCTGAACCACTTCACACCCTTTAATCCGCTTAAATGCAGTTTCCGGAAGTTTATAGGATTTATAATTTAATATAACCTAAAAATAAAAAAAGTGATTTTAAAGTGATGATTCGTTTTATATATAATAATAATGGCTTATTTTGTTTTTTATATAATAATATTGGTTTATTTTTTAAATTATTCTTTTACATAGCATTTGAATTTTTATTAGTGTTAAGTTAAAGAACTAATTTGCGTTGGGAACATTGAACATTTTTATAAATATAAATTAATTTCGAAACATTTTGCTCATCATACCATGAAATCCCCTAAAGCATCCAAACGCCCACTTCAATTGTAAAATGCTTAACGAAAAAATTCCTTTACATATATATATATATCCATCAGTTTCCACAGTTTGTCAATAAACATATCAATATGCGCACAAAATTGGTTTAATGTCAATCAACAATGAAAAATGTTGGGGGATAAAGAAAAATGTGGCAGTTCAATGCTATCCTGATTTCAGCATTAACAAAATATTTGCATTAAAGACAATTATGCACAAATAGTACATTTCATCTTCTGTAAATGTTCTTCTCTTTGATTTATTAATCAGTGGTCCCATGCAAACTAATTCAAAGCGCTTTTAAATTCTTACTGTAGCATTTATTTGGGTTTTTTAATAATCCAGATAATAATAAAGCCAAAAATCTTTGGCTTTATCCCTTGAACTTTGGCTAACGCCCATCAATATTAATCAGAATGCATATTTCATAAAGCGATTTCAACATTCATTGTCCAGTAAACTCGATAAAACAAGCATAATATTTCCCATTCACAGAGTCTTCCTTTCTCTGTATTTCAATCATTAATCTCCCCGAATCAATTTCGCAACGCTGACCTCCATTTTAAATATGCATGGCAATTACAATTACAAAATTATATTTCCATATCCCAGCAACAACAGCGAGTCACAGGGAAAATAACCACTTTCATTTGTCATTTATTTTTATGCCGCTTTTTTGTTGGCTTTAATTGCAATTACAATTGACAAATCTACAACAACCAAAGGGGATAAGGCTGGGAAAAGCGAGCCGCAAATGCAACCAAAAATTAATCATTATCAGTGTTGATAAGCGCCTGAATATTTTCCCATTTGCCGCACATTAAAAGTGCATTATAAGCATAAATTAATAAAAAAAAACAAGAGAAAACGCTATAGTCGAGTTCCCCGACTATCTGATACCCGTTACTCAGCTAGTGAAAGTGCGAAGGAGTCTTCAGCACTGACAGTTTTTGGCGGTTTGTGGGCGCTAGAGTGGGCGTGGCAAAAAGTTTTTTGGCAAATCGATAGAAATTTAAAAGACTAATACAAAAATGAAAAAATATCAAAACCTTTTTCAATAGTGTGGGCGTGGCAGTTTTGGGCGGTTTGTGGGCGTTAGAGTGGGCGTGGCAAAAAGGTTTTTTGGCAAATCGATAGAAATTTATAAGACTAATACAAAAATGAAAAAATATCAAAACATTTTTCAATAGTGTGGGCGTGGCAGTTTTGGGCGGTTTGTGGGCGTTAGAGTGGGCGTGGCAACATGAATCGACAAACTTGCGCTGCGTCTATGTCTCAGGAGTCAGTATGCTTAATCTCAACTTTCTAGCTTTTGTAGTTCCTGAGATCTCGACGTTCATACGGACAGACGGACAGACGGACGGACAGACGGACAGACGGACGGACAGACGGACAGACGGACGGACAGACGGACGGACAGACGGACATGGCCAGATCGACTCGGCTATTGATCCTGATCATGAATATATATACTTTATATGGTCGGAAACGCTTCCTTCTGCCTGTTACATACTTTTCAACGAATCTAGTATACCCTTTTACTCTACGAGTAACGGGTATAAATATATAGGAGGTTTGGAAAGTGCGCTGAAAGTTAAAGCTGTGTAAGCAAACGTGCGAAATTGCATCTTTGATAAAATTGGAAAGTATCTAAAAATATATCCGTAAGAGTAAGTCATTAACTCCAGTTAAATCTTTAGGTTATTAAGCCAAGGTAATCTCTTTACAAATCATTAAATGCATATATCATCATTTTAATCTCTTTAAAAATTATTAAATGCTTATATCATCATGCTCTGTTGATCTGTTTATAACTAGTTATCCCTTATCTTCCCCGTAAATTGAAAAAATGCTGTCTGCACCTTTGCCACCAAATTTCATTTCTCCTTTTCTTTTCATGTCTAATTTATTTTTGATCGAATTTCAAGCAAATCCAACATTATGGGGCGGCAAAAATCTGCCAACTCAGACTGAGTGGGGAAGTGAAGGAGGGGGGACTGAGTTAGGCAGGAGGCGGGAGGTTATTGGGCCTAAATAGGCGTTTCGTGACTTGCAGCTGAGACTGCGCGACTGCTGCCATTAGCGGGGCCTAATTAGGCGCGGTCTGGCAGCACCCGCAAAAAAATATAGAAACATATAGCAAACCGCACGAAAATTGTGCAATTCATCCGGGGGCTCGGAAAATGGACTTGGGCAGCTGGCGAAAAAGAGGGAAATTAGCACGTTAGCGTGATTCACGCGACAGTTTTACAAGCCCTCGAATCGGAAATGATGAGGCACTCATTCACCCTGCTACTTTCCCTGCTACTTGGCTACATAATCAGACGTTGAGCAAATGGAAACTTTTTGATATTTGATTGTTCGTTTGGGGCCTATTAAGTATACCTAATTTATGACAGCCGAAGAAAGGGGGAAAATAAGTGTTTTACAACTTGTGGAAAAGGAAAACAATATGAGAGGATTAGAAACTTTTATATTTGTGCAAATTTATATGCAATCAAAAATAATATATAAAACTTATTTTACGTTTTAAATCTATTTTGCAATTAGGAAGTGGCAAAAAAATGTTGCCAACTTTATTGCCAATCAGAATTACACAGAATCCACACGCAGCCCACTCACTGCAAGCCCTCGCTTTTGGCCAAGTAGCTCTAATCGTATTTCTCGCAAATGCTTAATGTCTTAAAACCGAGCAGAATAAATACCAAAGTGGACATGAGGATGAGACAGGAATACTCCGAGCAGAGGATACTCCGTAGGAGCTGAAGCTTTGCTTCAGCACTGAGTGCAATTAATTAAGCAAAGCTGAAAGTCATGCTCACAATCCCATCCTTTGGTCCTCACATACTCGTACGCACCAATTTAATTGCTTACAAGTTGGAAACATGGCCAGAACAAGAAGCACAAGGGGTCAAGCAGCCAGGGGCAAATAACAATTGTAATAAAGCGTCAGAAGCAAAGCAAGAAAAATTGCAACAAATGTTGAACTAAACCATAAAGTGTGATTAATTGAATATTTCTTATGCTGCACGTAGACGCGTCGAGAGCGCACAAAAGAAATTCACTTTAGTGGCCAACGATCTCCCTCAACTCCACCATTTCCCACATTTTCCAGAAGCACCGAGAGAGTTGGAGCTCTACGGTAGCTAAATTTCTAGCTGGCGGCAATAAATTTAAATAAATATACGATTACGCGTGCGTATTAAGTTGCTTCGGGCCAACGATGCCAGTGAGTCTAGTCCCGGGTCAAGAACAATGGGCGTGAAATGGTGTGGGCTGGGTAAAAATTATAGGACCAAATGGTTTTTCTTTTGGTTTTAGTTCAGCTCACTATCTTATAATATTACTTATTCACTCGATTTGAAACTTTGATTCGATCTTAGTCTTTATTTTATTAAAACCAATTTCAACTTTACTATATAACTTATACTGGAATATTTTGAATTCGGAAAATGTAATCTGTCTTAGCTGATGGGTATAAACTGTTTACTATTTATAATTTATAAAGGATTCCTGTATTTCTGTTTGTCCATTTAATGAAATAATATCATGAAATGGGAAACGAACAAACACGGTATAAGCTAACAAGCAAAGGACAATTTTCATTCCTTTTCATACCCGTGTAATTTATTTAATTTAAAAACTTTCTAATAGACGAGTGGCGAATATTAATTTGGATTTATTTTAGTCTTATAATTTCCTTACTAGTTTTGTACTTTTTTTTATTAGACTGCACTTTATTCTAATTCTTTGAACTTTTCCCTGTCCATCCCACGGTGGCCGGTTCCAAAAGTGCCGCCTATTTTGTATTTAGAACAATGGCAGGGCCTCGGCTGCTCCGGCCGCTGATACGGCGCCCCTGCCTCCCCTTGGACCCCACACCACCAGCGTCCGCTCTGGACCGCCGCTCCTCTTCCTCTTCCTCCGGCGGGCCGCTCGTGGCTCGTTATCTGCTGACTTCTAATTCAGCCGCAATAAATCAATGCAACGTGCTGCAACGGCGAACAGTGGCAACATTTTGCGGCGCAAATGTGGAAGTGGAGTTGATGAGAGGGGATAGGGGGGCGATGTTGGGGTGGGGGAAGTGGGCGTGGACTACCACACGACAAAAACCAAAGTACACACACAGACTTAAGTTCTCGCCCCGCTCGACTAATCGAAATTTGTTGGGCATTTGTGCCCATTTTTTATACCGTCTTGTTGCCGATTTTATTCGCTTTTAATTGGCCATAATAAAAATTTATTGGCCTCAACTTGTTAATGGTTCGTTAATGTTGCAAACTTTTCACTACGAATCGCGGCTAGCCGTGAATGCGTAATGTATTTTAATATTATTACAGTTGCCAGGTGAGCCGCCAAAAGGTAGCACACGCAATTAATTGAAAACCAAACAGATTAATTAATTTCGTATATTGTCATTGCCACAACAAAAACAAAAAGAATATTTGTAATTAACTGGCGCAAATTGAAAATATTTTTGCACTATTATTTTTACAAGGGTATACTGATTAGCAATTAGTGCTAAAAACATTTTCATAAAATTTGTTTAAAAAAACTAAAACGATAATTATTTTTGTATAATTGCACGGTATATTTCGGTTCATATCTTTGGAAGAGCGGTCGTTAAGCCCATAAATGTAATTTAGAGTGGTTTAGCCAAAAAACCTTGTTGTTATGATAAGTTAATAATTCATAAATACGCACAAATTCAATTTATATGCTAAATTTAAATGGACATGTTCATAAGTTCTGGCAGATAAGCTGTCAATCGAAACGAATCATATTGAAATATAAATATTTTTTTGTTCAATATTAAATCTGATCAAAGAAAAGTTGCGTTTAAAAATTAGAAATTTTATATAGTAAATTTACTGATAAGTGTTTCCATTTGCAGAATTATAAGAGCACAAGCATGAAAATATATTTTAATTGATTTTGATTCGAAAATTAAAAAGTTGGTTTAATTAGTAAGAATAACAAGGATAACGCTGTATTTGATATAATCGCATATTAAATACCCTTTACTCAGCTACTGTAAGTACCAGGCAATTTTTGGCAAATTGATGAAAACATAAAAAAAATTTAATTTCATAAAAAATATTTCATACGGACAGACGCACGGACACACTGACAGATCGACTCGGGTAGTAATTCTGATGAAGAATATATGTATAAACTTCGTAGAGTGGGAAGCGTTTCCTTCCACCTATTACTTCCTTAGCAACGAAAGTAGGTTCCCCTTTCACTTTACGATTACCGGGTACAAAAAACAATATTATTATGTTTCACAGCATCTTGAATACAGAACACAGCTACCTAGCTTCTTCAACTTTACTTGCAGTACTTATCTGCAGCACTTAAAGTTCTGTGATAGTCTGAAAATGCATTCAAATCTCTAGCACCCCATGAGCAATAATCATCAGCCACTAGTTTGGTGGGGCTTTAGTGCCTTTACATATCCTTCTAGGGAGTGGGAAAACCTGCTACAGAGGACTTTCGACTTTCGATTTCCACCAGACATATGTTGCACTTACCCCTTTGTGTGAGTGGGCGTGGAGGAGGGGGCTTCTTTACTACCTCGTTCTTGGGATTGCCCCCCTGCTCCGCAGACAAGCATCGATGTGCATTCACATCCTTTGTTGTCACATTTGGCACGCGTCTTGGCCACGGATCATCAGGTGCACAAATGTATTCCGTCGCCAGTTGGCAATTGTTGTTCAGCTTGTTGTTGGCCATGATTGGTTTTTATTGTTGTCGTTGTCGACACACAAACACCTTTTGCTGCACCAGAGGCAGAGACAGAGACGGAGACAGAGACATGGGGATTGGGAAAAGAGAGTGGGGAAGCGAACAGGGATCCCTTGGACCCGTCGACATGCAAGCTGCTTTGCATAAGAACCGGTTACCCTCGTGGATTTAACTTTTTCTCTCTTATTTTCGTGGAGTTTTAAATTGATTGGAGGATTTAATTTCAGTGGCAGCTGCCGTCGCTACCGAAGCTGAACAAATGTCGGGTGTTGAACACCTTTTGATATTTTCTTTTTTTTGGGTCCGGTCTGGTCAAGCCTTTGCACTAAATTACCGTAAAAAAGTGCTACCCCTTCCGACGCTTTTAGTTTGGTGTTTTTTGGTATAATTTTGCACATGTTGTGTAATACGAAATGATGGATGAAAATGCTCGTCAATGAGTGGCATATTATTTTACTTGAGGACAGCCATTTGGTAGTGTTTTTGCTTTGGAATATAACACATATCCATTTAAAAATCCTGCATTTTTTATTTATGAATGTATATAAAATATATTTTTCATGTATTGGAACGTTATATGATCAAAACATTAACTGCTAATTTAGTTTATCTTTTTATACACCCACACCCAACCCCAAGTGAAACCGCAATAAGAGAAGACGGGAAAAAATTATGGTTCAATTTGTGCATTTTGTTGTCATGAATCATTTGGCTTATTATGAATAACTTTTGAGTGGCAGTTGCAGCTTTTTGCGTGCTGAAATTAATTAAGTCTGCAATGCCATGGCAACAGTACCAGATGAAGGGGGGAGGGGAAGGCGCAGGGACATAACACACCCTGTCGGCACGTCACATGCCCCTTCCCTCTCCCTTTCCCTCAATGCCCCCTCTCACTCGCACCATCCTTCAGTCACCCACACAATTTGCAGTCCGACTTCTTTTTTTTTCCAGTTCTGCTCCATTGTAAGCGGCCCTGCTTAAATATGAATTGTGTTGCAGTTTCTCGAGGTACCTAATATTTCCCATTTTTGGGAGTATTAAATGTGTTTTAAAACATTATTTTAACAAACTAAATATTTGAATAAATTATATTATCTTTATGATAACTTTGATCTTGCGAATGCACTTCATTTATTATTAAACAACTGAAGTTTTTATTTTAGTGCTAACATTTTTAAAAGGCGCTTAAGAACAGAAACATGTTTTTTTTGCTTAATATTTTATTGAGACTCGATTAAGATTTTTCCAGGATGCACCGCATTCGAATACTGACCTCATTTAAACGCTAGTTCCTGGGCAAATTTTTCACTTTCGCCGAAGGTAGTCAACCAGCGGGCTTAGCAGCAAACTAAGGGGAGGAAAGACAGAAAGTCAGAAAGCCAGACAGACGCGTGACCAGGACGAGGTATCAAGCCAAGCCGAAAGCCAGGCTGGCTTGGCCCACACAACACATGGTCAGGTCGGCACAAATATGGTTTTTATGCCGGGTCATAAATGTCAATTCCCAATGCATGTTCGCCACTATTTAGATTCCTGCTTTCCATTCCTCACAGCGTTTTTTGTTCTCGTTTGGTTTTTATGTTTTTATAGTTTTATGGTCAATCCCCCAGGTTTGTTGAACTTTACAATTGCTGAGTCATTTGGTCTGTCGCGTGCCTTTGGCCCTGGAAAATGGAAAACTGGAGGAGGAGGCGGCTACGGCTGTGGGCGTGTCTGTGGTTAGTCACAGCACGAGTGTGAGTGTGAGTGTGTGTCCTTGAGAGTGACGGAGGAAGTGAACAGGCGAGTGCACACAATCAAGGAAAGGAAAAGTGTTTGTCTGGACTGCCAGGAATCAGCACGAGTCCAATGGCGATGATAATGAGAACAAAAGCGCTATTGTCGGGGTTTTCCGGGGTGGTTATGGCTTCTGAAATAATGGAATAATTGCAGCTCTAAGAAATTGTGGTAAAAGTGTTTAGTTACTCATGGAGAATCGATGGCAACATGGTTTCTGATATGAGCTGCACCCAAATGGAATATGACATGAGGCGTGGCATTACTTACTTTAAAATGCATGTTTTCCCTTCCCTAAATGTGATATGTAAGTATTGGTTATTTTTACTTTTCTTCAAGGAAGCTAGCTATATAAGCTAATAACTCCAGAGGGGCAAAAGGTTGCCTGTTATCCCTCAGGGAAGCAGCTCTTATTTTTATTATTTTGATTGAGTCCAACGCGTCGCAGCGTCAAAAATTAAGTGGAAATGAAGTGAGCACTTGAATTTCAATTGGAGTGGCCAGAATTCAAGCCCAAGACCTCATACAAAACCAAAGCTCTGGACCAGCCATCAACCCCAAAAGCATAAAACACAATTCCAGGCCGAGTTCCGTTCCGAGCTATAAATAAGAGCCTAAACAGCAAGACGAACAAAAAGAGAACATTATTCCCCACATTATTCCACTTTTTGCGGTTGCAAAGACCGGAGAAAGGGTTCTTCTTGCTGGCCCCTGAAATGGTTTGACTAATGATTATTTAAGTGAATTACCATTAAGAGCTCCGTTCCTCAGCGTCTCTCCGGCCAATTTGGCCTGGAGTGTAATTGTATAATTGTTGACGAATGTTTTAGCATTGTTTCTCGCCTCTCCGTGCTGCCTGCTCTCCGGCTTATTAATATTAATAAAGTTGATTAAAAGGCTTATTCGGAAAACTAAACAAAGGCACTTGATGGCTCAAATACGTTCAAGTGTTTGCAAACGGTTCCCCTAAGTGGACCTGCCTTGTGTTTTCATTGTACCTCGCTATGATTTCAAATCTGGCCCATGAATTAAAATGGGTATATTTGAAATTTGGTTTCTTAAAAATTTTACCTTTAACCATTTAGATTCGTTAGCATCAACATCATTGGCGTTCCAAAAGTACTCATCATTCCCGTTCAGTGCCACCCAAGAACATTGACCAAGTTTTTGGTGCCCGTTAATCCATTGGGATTATTCACGTTTTTCCAAAGTTTATCCAATAAATTTACGTTATAAGGTTACAACAAGCTTATTGGCCCGAACAGATACGAATACTGTTAGTGAGAACGAATGAAAAATCCTTTTCCACCAACTCCCGAGTAGATTACGATTAAGTAAGCTTATTTATTAAATGCGTTAAAACTGCAACTTCCAATTAAAAAATCAATTGTTTTAATTTAAAGCTCCCTACAATTGTTAAATACTTTAATCTTAGTTCACTGCACATAACTGCTAAACAGACTTATTGCTTTATTTAATAGAAATGTAAAAGATCCAAAAAATGTTGTCCCATCAGTTTATGTCATAAAAAATGTATGTAATATTAATAACCATTAATAAATAAGGGAAATATGTATTAAAGAAAAGTGATCTGTTAAAACGTATTTAAAGTCAGTCCGAAAATATGCGTGTTCAGGATAGTACCAAGTTGCAACGGAAATGTCCGAAAGGCTATTGGGTTCTCAGAAATATCCAGATTCCTTTGTCTTGATAAATGCTTGAGTGAAGTCCAGTTCCAGACTTGCAGCTTGCTCGGTCTCGAGACTGCTTACCCGAGCGCAATTTCCCATAAACAGGCGTTGCGAAAGCGATTTGCATCGGTTGCAAGTGGGCTTCCCCAAGGAACTCCCGTTCCCAGGCCTCTGCTGCAGCTCCAAGTGCCGCCCCAGTCGGGCGTAGCATGTGGCACTAAGTCGACAGGGGAATGCGGCGAGATAAGCACAAATTAGTGGTAAATTAAGGCATCAGCATCTAGTGCACATGCTGCACTGGAAAATGTCACATTCTGCGCCGATCGAACACTTTACTACACAGAAATACCATCAAGTGCAACCATTAATCATTTATTTGGAAATTTATGTCTATCTTATAAGGTCATAATAATTGGGTTTGCATACAATATAGACAGTATACAGAGCTAAATTGATTGTTCAAAATCTAAATATTGTAATGATCTAAAATTAAATATTTTCTGAACTATTTATTTTTAGGTTGTAAATTAGCTCAAATACTAAAATCTATAGTATGTTTTCACTCTTACAGCGAGTTGAGCTCAAGATTAGTTAGATTTACAGTGTCAGCAAGACATGACAGACTCCAGGGAGCTTCGCAGTGCCTTCGTGTGAAATACCCAATCCCAATCCCGATCCCAGTCCACTGACCGCAGACCAAGTTTGATGGACGTGCACTCAACACTTTCGCCAGCTGACAGTTACACTAATAACCCCCTTGCAACCCTTTTACACCCACTTTGTGCCCCTTTGCACCTATGAAACGCTCCGCCCCCTTCGAAGTCACTTCCCCAACGGCAATCCTGCGTTGTGTGGCTTATCAGTTCTCAATCGCATTTTGACTCGAATTTTGGTACATTTCGTGTTTGTTTGCCTGACCATAAATCAAGAAGACGCCCGATAATCCTCAATTCACGGCTGCCACTTCACGTGGAGAGTTGAAAGTGCGACAGAGGAGATAGGCACCTTCCCCAAATAGATAAACATTGACAGCTTGACATGTGTTCAAATACCAAATCCATCCCCTTTTCGGAGCGAATAAGTCCTGGCACGAATCGAATACGTGGGTTAATTTTTATTGTTCCGAGGTTCAAGGCTGATCTATTTTTTTCCTTTATTGCCGAGGGAAGAGAGCAGCTGATACAAACTCGAGAACAAATGGGGAATTCGTCTTGGCTTTCCTTCTCCGTGACACGTGTCATGGAGATCACTTGCTTACTTTCCTTTAAAATGTAAGAGTTATACATATATTGCATTTATTTAACCACATTTGCATTAAAACTCTCAATTTAAATACTATATAATGTTACTGTTTCAATCAAAGTTTGTCATAATTTTGTATATTTATTTACTTATTGAATTTGGAGCACTGGTTGCGGTGGCACTCGATAACATTTTAAGCTCTATTTATTTTATTTTAGGTGCTAAATATATTTGCATTTATATTAATCTGCCAGCAAATTTTTATTAAATTAAATCAGAAGTCCGAGGAGAAAAAGGCTCACAAATTCCCCGGGCAGTTACCGAGCCATTAGCTGGTGATGTAACCACTCATCGGGTCCGTTACTTCTGCTCAGGTACAAACACACATCAACTGCCATAGAGGTCCTTCGAAGAGACTGGACTCCGACTGGAAGACCATAATAAAGCAATAAAAAATGGAGGGATCCAGGAGAGAAAAGGCGAAAGAAAGGTAAACGCCAGTGAGGCCAACTAAAGAGCCGCAAATGCTGTCTGCCCCTCCCCTGTTCCACATCCCGCTGTCTAATTTATCATCAAAGCAGGCCAGGACAAAAGGATAAAGGACATGCGGCGGTGTAGTGTAGTGACCATGGAACCAGCTGGCTTCCTGACCAAACCGACGGAACACAAAACACAGCGCCCAACTGAAACCTGCGGGTGTGCCTGGCTGCAGGTATGTGTATGCCCGAGTTTATGACTAAATTGAAACAGGTTGAGCTGAGATGCGACAGGTGAGAGGAGTCCCGAAGGATCCAGCAGTTTACTTTTGTAGGTTAAAAGATGGCGAGGAAAGGTGTTGGAAGCAAAGGATCAGTGGCAATAGGAACTAATTATAAAAGTGAAGTATATAAAGAACAGGCAGAAGAAGTGATAAGGATAAAGGGAAGTTTAGAGCCTAAAACCATAAATACAAATATTTTGAATCTTGTTCTTTTTAAAATATTGTTTTCAATGCTGAAACTCAATGACATTGAATCTAGGTGGCGGCATGTTTCAGTCGGAGCAACCTCAATAGGCGCCTTTTAGCCATTCTTCCACGAAGAGAAAACTGTTCCTTTTGAAGATCTTTTCCTACTCGTCTTGTCAATCACTTGACTTCTTCACTTGAACTGATATCTGTTTACACAGCACAATCGCGCACAGCCCGAGATCAAAGCGACACCACTTGAACACTTAAACCGAGGCGAGCCCCGGATAAATCCCAGTCCCAATCCCAACTCCGACTAAGGACTCTCGGCTGCCCTGGGGCTTATCTCACTTACAAGTAATTGTAATATTATCCCTAATAAGCAAAAGATTGATAGCATTCCGGGGAAGGACCATAAAAATGGGAGAGAGCGACGTGGCTGGGGCTGGGGAAATTATTAGCAGGGTCCGAGCAGCGAGCCTCACTCGACACCGGCTTGAAAGGACACGAAGGATGGTATGGCCGGCTATCTGCTTACTCTTCTCATCATCACTTGAGTAAACAATGTCATAAAATCATCAATCAACCCGGGGAACTCCTCCCCCCACCCCTCCCTATCCTTCCTCCCGTTCCAATCTCGGCCTTCTCGGGTTGTTTTCTTAGCCTTATAGCCCCTTTTTGTATTGGCCCTTTGTGCGGGCCCTAAACTGTCTAAGCAAACAACAACAAACTGGACACGCGTCCGGATTTGGTTTTGCCTCGGCTTACCCGTGCCCCTAGATATTTATATATGTCCCTCCCTGTCTTGTATGTCTGGGCCTGTTAATACAATTAAGTGTTAAATTTGTTGCTGCCTTTGCTAGGGTTATTTGTAAGACGGGGCAAATTGTTTTATGGGCGTGCCGCTATTTACATTATAAGTAGATATGGTCAGGAGATTTTCTTGCGGCATGTCTCAATGGGGAATTCGGGGGCAAGATGGCAATCGCCTTGCTCTTTCGGTGAATTTCGGGCCACCGGATGCGAAGGTGCTTCATTAAGTAGCTGAGTTTATGCACCAGTGTTGGATTTTCTTTCTTGTAGGAACTTAAACTAAGTAAGAAATGTATGCCGTCTTCGGTATATTTTGTACCATTATGTTGTATTTATTAATAAAAACATTGGCTACGATTTGCTTAACTATTTGTAAACATGTTTTTCTTCCTTTCGTTTTTAAAGAAATTTGTTTTGTTCCTATTTCGATTTATTATTTTTGCCAATTTGTATATGCCAAACAAATTTTGAAATGTTCCGTTCGCACTTCCACTAGTTGAGTAATGGGTATCGGATAGTCGAGGAACTGGACTATAGCGTTCTATCTTGTTTTGTTTGTAAGGACATCTGGATTTCTACCTAGTACTGGCTGGTTATCTGAAATAACCCATGAGGTCTACCTGTTTATCAGTAAGGCACAAAATGCAGGACAAATATTTTGTCGGTCATGTTCATGCTTGATCGCTTGTACTTGTGGCACGATTGGTATCCTTGTCTTCAAATAATGTGTCCATATTTCAGAGATTTACTTGCGAATTAAAAATAATAATATAATATATTTTTAATTGTGAAATTAAAAGTAATATATATTTAAATCAATTGCTATTATAGTTTCAAATTGCCTTACAACTTGTTTTAGTTTCAGGACTATGACAAATGTTTTTCAGTGTATGGCTATCTGAATTTTCATTAGCAGCCTATACTCTAAGATTCATCATAGTCAATCGTATCATAATTCACTGCGTCCACACACCTGTACCCGAAGTAGTTTGGTAGATAGATATTACAACTGAAACTGTCAACTGACTGGTTTTAGTGCCAACTTTACTGGTTTATTTGCTAGCTTATTAACGAACCACCCACATTGTGTCGACTGTATGACTATGAGGCTGCAAACTAAAAATATAAAGCCGTGAAATAGAAAATCAGCTACTGTTAGCTCTTTATAAATGGTAATCAATATGTGTTTCAATGATCATTGACAGTGAAGTACCTTAGTAGAACTCGGATTGAAAGAGCGAAAGTAAATATTTTAGGAATTGGAAGTGTTCTGCCTGCTGATGCAGTATTGTATTCCACCCTAAAAAGCGGAACAAATTACTTTCGAAATGTTTTTTTGTATATTTATGTAAAATATTTGCATTTGCTTAGTTACCTATGTACCCAAATTTAATTGAACGGGTATCTGTTCAATTAGTAGAATAAATTGTAGCAAGTTCCCTTTCGATTTTAATCAGGGAAATAAAGGAGTTGAACAATAAAAACAACATTTTAAGATGGTTTCGTTGTTTTTCTCCCAAGTTTGATTGAAGCCCGAACTTTGTCAGTCGAACATTTAGCATGTTTCTGTTTGACTCTCCTCTTCAAACATTTTGCATCGAACTCGCGCTGTTAGAACACTGCTAAGCGGTATAAGACTGAGGTTGCACATAAAATCCGCAGGAGGGCGCTGCTTCGTGGGCTGTCGTCGCCACTTCGGCTCTGGGACACGAACGTTTTCGGCTGGACACGAAAAACGGGAGGCGAATGTATCTGAAAGATACGTTTAGTCTATTTCGACGCGAGCATTGCAACGGATCGCAGGTCACGGACGCTTGGATTAACGGTACTGTAGCCCTTAGTGTCATCTGTGTGTGAGAGTGCGTGAGAGTGTGACCGGTCAACAAAAAAATTTATCAACAAAGGAAATAAACCCCACAAAACCCCCAAAAACCGCCACTCGTGCATGAGTGGTTCGAAAAGTGCATAAGTGTAGCAGTTGGAATTTTGAAAAATCTCTCCCGATATGATTTCAAACGAAATATGATCGAAAGCAGCTGATAAACAGCGGGAAAACAGCAGTAAACCAAAACCAAGTGATCGAGAGAAAGGTGCATAACCGAATTGGTAACTTGAAAAGGGAGAAAAATCAGAGGCTTTCTAAAAAGTCAAAAAAAGTAAGTGCAGCACGGCTAAATAAAACAATACCAATTTCGGAATGTCAAAATATTTATGCAAAACGTAAAATGAGTGAACAAAAAAAAAGTTTTGTGCAAATAAACAAATATTTTCCTACTAAGATAAACAATAAAACCCACAATCGGGGTGACTGCCACGCCCCCTCAAGCTACGGCCATCTCCGCCTGCAGAGGCTATCCTTTTTGCACTCTTTTTTTGGGTCAGCAAATGGATCCGAATCATTTTTTGTGGGTTTTGCTTTGCTTTGTTTGCTTGGCCGTAAGAGCGCGAGATTTTCCACACAGCTTTTTCTACTATGTTTTTGGCATATTTGTTTATGCGTTCAGCCAGTTTGCTTCGCCTGTGGGCGCGGTAGAAAATGGGTTTAAAATTGGCAAAATCCTTGGCGGGAATATATCAAGCCACTGTCAATGGATTTGAATACATTTAAAACAATCTAAGGGACTTAATCTCAGCAGAAGACTAAGACTGTTAGCCAAATCAGAAACTGAGCTTACATTTAATAAGCTGATTAAAACTATTTGTTTAAATTGGTGATTAACAAAGGCTTTGTTGATCATAGGAGGAGGATCTTAATATTGTTTTCAAAACAACACAAATGTATTTGCTTAGGGTTATCGTTATGGATTAAAGTGGTAAATAGGCAATTCATGTGTACCTATTAGCCTTAGTACTTTACTTCAGAGATAATTACTTAAAAACGAAGTCAAATAAAATTTACGATGACCAAAAAGTTGTCGTTTTAGTGCTTCTGGAATTCTGCAATACTTCGCCCTACAAAGTTATTTACGCTGTTCCTAAGGATTTAATATCTAATACTACTCCAAAGGAGGATTATTAGATCCTGTACTACAATTTCCCAAAGATCGCAAGCAAAAGTGGGCTTAGTCCTCAGACGTTGATTACTCCTCGCTTGGCTTTCATTTAGATGTCTTAATGCAGATATTGACCTTTTCGTAAGTTAAACAAATCCGAATTTTGTAAAACACTCTGCTTAAGAGGGAATATGTCAAATGAGTCTCCAACGCCAAAGACTAAGAAACACCAAGGTTCGTGCCCTATTAGCCCCCAATAAAAATTAACTCAGGTTAAAGACAGGCGAAAATCCCGCCAAAGACATAAATCTTCGAACAGGCCGCAAAGTCAAATGAAAATAGCACAAACAGAAATATTTTCATTAAGAGTGTGGAAAATATTCACCAGGGTAAGGGAGCCGCCAGAAGGGAGAATCAACATACATCAATCTGTCAGTGGGGCCTGTCAGCTGTTTTAAGCACCCACAAAGTGCTGTTGCCTCCAAAATACGAAAAAAGAAGAAAAAAATAAGAAGTTGGAGACGCCGGGCAGACATTCAATAAAGATTGAACCCGAGGAAGATAAAGCAGAGCGGTGAAAAACCCCAAATGTAAATGTGAAATTTTACGAAATGCATTTTTCGTGAGGAGCCCCATAAGAAATGTGTGTACTTGTACTCGCGCTTGTTTTTGCTTATTGAGTAAAGTTTTCCTTTGTATTTATTATGTTTTCCCTTTTTTGCTTAGCCACGCGCAAAACGTGCGCCAATCAATTCCAAACAAAACTCAAGCAAAACATAGACGAAATCGAAGACAAAAAACCTTAACCGTGTGAACATTTTTCCACTCCCACGGCAAACAAATTAAAGCAAAGTTGCGAGAAGAAGAGCCCGTCAAAGTCGTGTTAAAATTAGAGACAAAAGCAATTTGTCTTTGTGCAATACTTATACTCGAAGATGTATCTTGCAGATACATTTACATCTGAGCGGGGCGGAGAGTCGATGGTCTATTAAGCGAACGTGTTGATTGATTTTTATTTTCGGGCATTACACAGAAATCGACACAGGGCTCGAAAACTCTCTGTTCCCATTCCCATTGCGGTTTTTTTTAATGAAAATTCAACGCCGCTTTCCGCTTGTAAACTCAGATAAAGGCGGGGGAAGGGCCTGCTAAATCATTCAACACTTGAGGGTTTGCTCTCCAGTTGATTCTATTAATTACGGAACCGTACTCGAAAGTGGGTCTGTATCGACTGCCATGGAAATCGATGACTTATTAAGGAGTATCGTCTCAATGGGAATATTTTGAACGCCGTAAATTAGGGATGTGAGCATAGAAAAGTTTATTCAAGCGAATGAATAAAAATGTACAAGTATGTATAGTCAAAAATATATATAACTAAAAGCAAAAAAATAATTCAAAGTGGTCTAGTTAATTTACGAAGAGTATAATCAGTTTTGTTTGGAGATATATAGCAAAATAAATAACAAGCAACTACAAAACGATAGCCAAGTTTTCGGCTGTTGCCAATCCCAAGTACTCCTTCACACTATTTCACTATCAACTTGAGCCCATCCTGCATAGAAGTAGTCGTAGCTCCCCGCAATACTTTCCCCATTTTCCACCCCCGTCTGCACACTTTTTGTCATCACCTTGGCAAATAGATTTCGGTGTCGGAAGAGCACTTAGAAAACTGCTTTGCTGCTGCTTCCACTGGTTGCTACTGCCACTTGCCAGACCGAAAATTGATTGATTTTATTTGCACGAAATGGGGGAAAAAGAAAACGTTAACCAACTCCTTCTCTGCGTTTTCTTCCCCCGAAAATTTCGTCGCGTTTGCGGTTCGTAAAGGGGAACAAAGTTTGGTGAGGTGTCTGTAACTGACATTTTGTGGCCAACTCATTTGCACAGTTTAAATTTTGGGCTTCCCCCTGTCAGCTAGCTGAAGTAATAGAAAATACGCATTTTTTTGGGCGTCGGAATGGGAACCTCTGCCCCAAAAGCCAAACTTCAACTGTGCTTGTCTGGCCAAAGATAAAGGTGTATTCCTCACTGAGTTATGGGATGAAAATTGCTTTATATTTCCTCTAACCCCGTTTTGCTGCGGTTTTTCGTATGCATTATCGATGGGTTTTTCATTTGCAGGAAAATGCACCTAAAAGCAATCGGCATAGTTGTGACTCGGTTTTCACTACGTATTTCCAGGATGCAGCTGAGAGAAGCAAAATTGTCATGAATAAATGATGGCCAAGGCGATGACGATGACGGTTGTGTTACGGGCCAAAATTGTACACAGTAAAATCCTATTTTCTCTGCCCTGTATTCCATTTTTCTGCAAATTTATGGCATATTCCCAATTGAGATGGCCTGGGCCAAAGTTAAATAAAACCATTGTTTCTGCTTCTTCGGTAAAATTTGCTTGGAAATGACTCCTGCTCTCGGATGTCTCACAATTAATTTGAGCCCTCTGCTCTCTATGGAAATCTGTTATAGAATTGATTAAAAATATGCAATTTTGAAATGTAATGAAACATTTATGCATAAAGTGGGCGGTCCGGAATTGATTGAAAGTGTCTTATGTTTTTTTTATTTCTTACTTATTTTAAATAAAAGAAGGGAGTGAGATTGAATTGACATTAAATGTTATGCCTTTTAGACTTTAAGTACTTAGCATGGTACGCAGTTTTAAAATATTGTTTCATATGTTTGAATTATTGATGGGCAAACAATGTCTAAAACAAAGTGATCCATTTCATGTAAAGAGAGGTAAAAAGTTAAAAGTATTATTTGCTTAATGCCGGAAAATAATATTGATTTTAAGTCCCAATCTGTATGCAGAACATAACTGAAATCAAACAATAAACGTCAGCAAATGTTATAAAACAAATGGGGAATTGTGTATTTATATATAGCGAATTTACAAACGGGAAAATATTTATATGGCCCAGAAAAAACTTTTGCATTCGCCAATTGATTGACAGTCAAATTAGCGGCAAACAAATGGCGAGAAGCCAAGGCAAATAATTTTAAAATTCATGCGATATATATGCGATGTATGTGGAGAAATGACACATATACACTGTGCGCATATATGGCATATCAATCAAATAAATTATGGCATTGTGTAAGGCAAATTACGGCAAATGGGCGATCCACTAGATGCAAATCAATATGTGCAGCAGGCAATCATTCAACTCGTTCGCTCGTCAGTCAATCAAGCGCTGGCCATTAGAGGAGGCAAAAGTTGGTGAAAGGGGGCAGGGGGGATTTTTCCAACAGCCTCAAGTGGCTTCTACGGCCATAAACAAGTGCCAGTGAAAACTCTTTTCGTTTTCCGATTGTTTTTTACTTTTTTGAATTGGCGCCGGCGTCGCTGCAACCTAATTTCCCATTTATCGAACACTTTTCGGAACTGGCGCTATGGCAAATATGGCAATCATATGCTGCTTCTATCGAACTGAATGTTTACATGGTGGGCGGTGAAAGGGGGCGGGGCCAAGGAGAGGCACACGCATCATCACTCATACGTCACGTTGTCTGCCTTGTATATCAATTCGGGTGGGCTGACGGAGGAGCACCTAATAAAAGATACAAATCGGACGAACGGTCGACGAACGAATTGGAAATGCTCTGGGTTTGAAATTAGCAGGCAATTAAAATTGCTATATTGAGCTATAAACAATGTGAATGGTGACATTTATTGGCCAGTTTTAATTATATGCAATTTGGTATCACAAAGAAAGGGTTTCTTTGACCCAAAGTACATACAATTAGCGCAATTTAAAATATAAAGACATAGACTTTTTATAAACTTACCTTTGTTTAATTATCCTAATGATGTATTTTTTAAATTACCTGCATTGTTGTAATTGTTATATATATAAAATAATATGTAATAGATGAAAACATTGCATTAATTTCGAATTAGACAAGTAATTTAAATTGTTAAAGACGCTTTGTTTTACATATCATTAGTTTACATGTAAGTAAACGATGTCGTGTTAGCTTAGTAAAACAAAACACACCCAGAACAACTCTTTCACAAAGGGTATTTCACAGATCCCGCTCCTCGGCGAGGCATCTGAAAGTACGTGCCTCATGCCTCATGTTTCATTCCTTATGCGCCATGCCTCGTGGCTCAATTCAATTGCAGCCCAATTGACGTTTGCATAAATATTCCCTTTCGACTCAGTTTCGCCTTTTTTACGGCCGCCTCTCGCCCAGAGTTCGCACAGTTTATAAATTCTGTAAGTTTGCCCCTGCCACTGCCACTGCGCGCTTTTTGTTTAACGCTGCCTGTTGATTTTTTATGGCACTCGATGCGTGTTGCTCTTTAGCACAAAATAAACAAATTAAGGCGCGCAAACTGCAGCTTTTGCTGTTTATAAGTTTCGATTCTCTTTGGCGCTGATTTTGTTGTTTCCAGTTTATTGGTCGAGCGGAGATTTCTCAAATCTCGCCGAAGGGGGATGCTTTGCCCGGGTTGTTTATGAAGTTTTGAAATCGATTTGGCAACCCAGCAAGTGGCCCGCCCACACGAGCATAATAAATTCTAAAAACACATTCCTCTTTATTTGGTCTCGCAATGGAATTCTTGCATTTCCCTATCAATATAAATATATTTTGGTCTTTATGGTACAGACTTATTAATTAATTCCCATCATCATAATTATGTTGCTTTTTATTCGGGCAATTTGATCTGCCTTCAATCAAGTCAAGTGGTTCAGTGGGTGAATCGAATTAAGTGCTGCTGTTGTGGGTTAATTTTTATTAGCCCATCGAAGCTGATTTGTTGCAAATTATACTAATGATTTTTTTTTAATGTTTTTGATTACAGTTTAAGTGAGTACAACAATAAATTAGCAAAATAAATATATTTAGGGAAATATATGATATTAACAAAAGCGTATTCAATTCAACAGTGTTCTAACTAGATTTTGACCCTCAGCAAACAATAACTTCAAATAATTACAATCGTAATCTAGTGTAGTAACCGAGCTGTGCATTATTTCGTTTGGCAATTTGAACATTATTCGTTATCCCCACATTATCAGCCGCTTGGCCAAAAACCAAAATTCAATTACCTCCGTGCGCCCTGGGGCCATGAAATTGTAACCTGAGCTAAAGAAGCTCGGAAAATGTGAGATGGGCGGGGGAAAGCCGAGAAAACAAAGCATTTTGGCATATGCTAGACTTTCATTTCAAAGTGGGCGTATGTTGGGAGACTCAATCACTCAAAATGGATCGGTAATTGATAACTTTTCAATTTTCCACAGCCAAGGGCAAAACGGCAGGGGTGGGGATTCTGGTAACTTTTCATCTTCCATAGAATTTTCACACATTTCTGTTGCTAAGGTCTCGGATCTGGTGAATACCTCAGTGAGGAAAAAACGAAAGTTTTCGAGTATGATTCGTATATTTGCCGACTTTTCCTTTTGTCTTATTTCGAGCTTTGACCGTAATGACCATTTCTCACAATGAAATGTATACGTTTCCTTTTTTCTGCTCTAAAATTATTTTCCATTGTAAAAGAATGTTAGTTCGATTTTAGTCTGTACATTTTATAATGATGTAAATTATGCTGCAAACAGAAGAGCACGTGAGTGTCGCCAAGTTAAAGTTTTATTTTTATGATTAGATATATTGATTCATTTTACCATCCTATACAAAACTAGAGAACATAGAAATTTATAACAATAAATATGATTCATAAGAAATAAACACAAATAGTAAATTCTTTACTAGTCAAACTTAAATGTTTGCATCAAGTAAATGAACAAATAATTCACACGTATGTGACATTTTTATTCCAAACCCCCTACGAATAAGAATCTAACCTCGACTTTCACCAACACTTGAGGTCACCAAGGACTCATCTGGGTAAGGGTATTGCTGACAGGGTGTCATACAGCACCACTCCCAACTTGAGCCACCTAAACCACCTGAACCACCGGAGGAAACCCAACAACAGGCTGGGGAGTGGTCTCAGTCACTTGCGACAGTATCGCATTTGCGTTAAAATTAGTTTGCCAGCAACTGAAAAAAGATATATGAAAACAGGAGCGAAGTGAGGAGGGAAAATGAGACGTGTGTGACTATGTTTTGTGCACCTGTCTAGGGGGGCGGGCAGTTCACCTGCCAAAGGGGGCGGGGCGGTTGCCCATGGCAGTCGGTCTTCGCCGACTTGTTTACGGTGGCAGCGAGCAGATACAAAGGAAGCGGATAAGGGGAGCCCAGATAGAGGGATACAAAAGATACACGGACATGCAAGTCACATTACAGTCCGGATGGCCAGAGTCTAGTTTGGCGGAATTGCCCCAGCTTACATCTGCATGCAAACACTTTTCTGACAGCCATTCGAGGCTCTAATTTATTTGATTTCATTCTATTCGCACCATAAATGTCTTCTGCATTTGTCAATCAAAAAGTTTTACTGACCCACATGAGATTTATATATAAAACTTGGTGTCACAGATTTCAGATATCATGTTGGCAGCACATGGCACATCGCAACGAATTTAAAGATATAGATAGGATGCCTGCATAAAGTTTAATAAATTGTACAAAAACGTGTTATTTTTTGAATTGATAACCAAATCAATTTATAGCTAAATGTTGGAGAAGCTTAGATTTGAATCGCAAAGTGATTATGTTTTAATAAAAAGCGATTGTTTTGCAAATTTTAAACTTAACTGGGAAAAAAATGATAGAAATATTCGATCTGCCCATACACAATTAGAACACATTTTCTGAATTAAAATGAAAAATGAAAGTTTTAGTAAACCAAACATGTTTTCAAGAAACGTGGTTACGCATAATTCCCTTAGAGCCTTTTAAGTATTATGAACCCAACCAATCCCCGAAGTGACATCATCCCATCGATGGATTTTCCATGCATGATCAACTTAAGCCCATCTTATACGTCACTCAATCGGGGGATTCATTCATCTGCTGCCTGCTACACAGCCAATTGATCAGTCCTCGCCTTTGCCCAGCAAGACCTTCAATTACCTATCAATTAGAGTCACAGAAGAAGACGAGCAGAAAGGGAAAGCCAAGCCTTTCCATTTAGAACGGAAATTATTCATGACTTCCATGGAAAACCGAAAAACAAAGAGGCCAGAGGAGCACAGAAAAAATCAAATTCGAGAAGAAAGCAAAGAAGATAAATGACCAACAATTAGTCACACCTACGATGACAATCATCGAGCGATTGGAAAAGGGGAACTGTGGGGCGAACGTGGGCTTACCGCTCACCAATGGCTCTAAATCGAATTCGAATTCAAATCCCCCTGTTCCTGGGTCAGACAATGGCCACAGTAATGAAAATTTAGCAGGCCCAAAACACAAAACCAAGCTTAATTGCTGCGGGGAGAGGGAAAGCGAACGAACCAAAGGCCCTTGGCCCCCAAAAGTGCATGTGTAGTTTTGATTAGCGTCAGGTGGCGTGCCAATCGGCAATTTGTGGCCCGCCCTCAGGAAAATGACATTTGAATGATGACAGTGAACCCGTGACTGGTAACAGCTAACAGCTCACAGCTAACAGGTAATGGAACAGGTAACCGATCACAGGTGACATCTGGCGTTCTTCCGCACTTGTTTTCCAGGGTTGGGCCCCCTGCTGGAACCCTCTATACAGATATGTCTCTATTATGCAGACCAAACAATCAAACAAATTGCTGCCTTCTGTCCCGTCGCTTATAGCGACTGACTCACGGGCGCGTCTGCAGCTATAAATAATTATTTACGTATTCATTGTTTTTCATCTTCCACCGTTGCAGATATCAGAAGGAGCAGGAAGCCATTCGAACACAAATCCGACAACAATCAACATGTTTGGCCAACTCAATTTGCTGGCCGCTCTGTTTTTCATCGGCACGCTGCAAGGTGAGTTAAATCAACGCAACGGTTCTTTCATCGCTATGCTAAAATAAATGGGTTTTTTAAAAAATATATCTTCAAAAAAATGTGGAAATCATTTTTAAGAAATAAGTTAGCTAGGAGCTCACGACATATGTAACTTTCTTCTCGACTTACTACTACTTACCACTACTTACTTACTGCTACTACTTTTGCTGGTATTTACCAAATAGTTAACCTGATATATCCGTCCGACTGGCCGCCCAATAAATCAGAATAGTTTCAGCCTGTACTCAAATTCAAAAACGCACTCAACTCCGTGACCAAATGTTAGCCAATTATGCAGACTTCATTTGTCAACGTTTTGGCGAGTATTCAAATATGAAATTTCACACTCGGCCTGACATTTCCCCGCCAGCCCCCTCAGCATCGTCCATGGGCGGGTTCGAGGGGGGTGTCGGAGACCGCAACTCTGGCGCCGGCTCCATGGCGTGCCTCATAAATTAATTTACACTTGAAACTGGCCAAGCCAAACAGCAACAAAAACTGCAATAACAACACAAAAAATAAAAGTGTTTTGTTGCCCCACCAGCAACAAACAACAACGAAATCAACAACAGTGGCGAAACTGAATGCCCAGAACCACCCACGATGGGTCGGAATTGCAAAATTGCAGTTGGGAATTGGCCACGGGAATTGGGTGTCTTGAATGGGGACGTAACTAAGAGTTCGAGTACACTGAAATTGATCAAAGTACAGATATGAAACAGGGCTTCTTTCCTTTTATTAGTTTCAACTTCATTTCCTATGCGAAGCATAACCAAATCACGATTTGCCGCTAAAGTAGACCAGTAGTAGGTGACTCCAGTCACAATCCTTTCATATTTTATGATAGTTCTATATTCAAAATAAAATAATATTAGTTCATGGTTAAAGTATACACATCAACTTTTAACTGCTACGAACACTTGTTATTTTTTCATACATTTTAACTAAAGTTACAAACACTTTGGATTTTGCTAACTTGAATTGATATTTAATAGCACCCATGGAGCTGCTCCCCATTGGGGGCCGAATTAAGCAAAAGTTCTAAGGGAGTTTTTGTTTTTTGGCGCAAAACGCCATAGGACCCCCTTCATAAGTCCCCCACCACCGCCACTGCGGTCATTATCAGCTTGAGTGGGCAACGGGAGCCACGAGTCTGTTTAATTGAAATCGACGCCGGCTGCGCTTACTTTCTTCGCACATGAATTTGTTTATTAAGAATTCCCTAAAAAAGCGATAAAGAAGCTGCGTTTTTGGGGCAACGCGGGGCGAAGCAAAGCAGAAGAATGCCCAGGGATTCTGGGTAAATTGCTCTGCGACGGCACTTTGTCGTCTGTCGTAATAATTCCGTTGCAATTGAAATAAATTAAATTGCATGCGGAGCCATTGTCAGCGATGTCGCCTGTTTTCCTCCGTTATTTGTGTGCGCTTTTGTCAAGCGGAATTGTCAGTGGGTACTGTATTCAGCACCACCGACCCACCCAAGCTACCCAGGCCACCCAAGCCACCCAATCCTGCGAACCCTCCCAAAAGCACCCAACTACCCGACTTTCCGACCCTAGATGGTGCACATGCATGCCACCATCACGAATGCAGATGCATAAACCGCAGCGGCCCAAACCAAAACCCCGGCAAAGTCATCACATCGCTCGTGATGTGCACATGTCACTGCGGCATTTGTTTAATTAACAAAAACGCTCGTGTCCCTGCCCCTCGGACCATGCCCCTGCCCCTGCCCTGCCCCTTTCCCTACCCCCCGACTTCAACTGCATCTCTGTGGATTGTGGGTGCTAAGTGGTGACCCCGACCAACTTCCCGACCCGTCCGTTTGGGAGCCGAAAAAGCCTTGCGGTTGTCAGTCATCGTTTGTCTTTGTAATTTGTGCCCTGATGAGTTATACTTTTGAGTGCGTATTCCGCTGTCCGTCCCACTGTCCGTCCTGACTGATTAATGTGATGGGTGTGCTTGTGAGTGTGTGTGGATCATGAGCTCGGCGGGTAGTCGAAACTTAGCTGATGGAATTTTGAGAATTTTGAGTGCGTCGCAGGAGCAAGTGAAACCATGATTGGGTGATGAGAGTGAAAGGATAATGTAAAGTGAAGTAGGAAGCATATACTCGATATACTCGTATATTAAATTGACTCAGTGACTGACAAATGACTTCATTTGAGTGGAAATGGTAAAGGTCCTAAGTAGAGTATAAAATAAAATTCAACAGATGGAAAGGGAAGAAGAGTTTCCAACTGCGTTCACATGATTATCCACCAATAAAAACTGCCACCCAAGAGCACTTCCAATAAACACGACACCTTCGGTTAGTTTTAATTCCTTCGATCTTATTGACACTAAACACTTGGAAACAATTTGGCCAGCCACAAATCTAGACTAAGCATAAAGGTCGCCGCAAACAAAACTTTCTCAATAAAATGTTGAAAGAAAGTTAAACCGAACTGACAACCACAACACGAAAAACATTTCAGCTCCGGGGGAGGAAAATAAAATTGAAAAAGCCAAGCTGGAAGCTGCTGATGACATTTTCCAAAGGAGGAGGAAACATAGGGAAACATTAATCATTTAATTTGATAAGCCATAAACGAAGTCGCCGATAATCTTCCTACGTGTCCCATTGCAAACAAGGGAGCATATTCCACACTTTTCGAAGGGGGTTGGCTTCGATTTGGAATCGAAGTTGGTGGGGCTTTGGCTTTGGATTTGGCTCTGCCAGTGACGCATTGCATGCTGAAATATTTCAATTGATTACGCCACGCTCGAGGGCCAGCTAAAAAAGATGAGAGGCAGATCCAGGGGCCCTGGAGGAAAACTACTTTTGGCTTTCACTTCACTTGCAGACAATCGGGGGTTGGCCAAACTTGTCGCATGAAAATGCAATTCAATTGATTTATGTGCTCGATGCAATTACTTGAGAGGAAGTTCTGGCTGCGTGCCGGGTGCCAATAAAAATCCAAGCTGCCCCTGCAACTGACAGCCGCATAAATTGCCGCCCCTTCCAGCGGAAAGCCAAACAGAACCCCAACTCAGCCACATCTACATCCACATCCACCCGATTTCTTGGGCGATGGCAGCCCTGAACACCTTGTCACTAGGTGTGAAAAGTGCTCCTTGGTGCCCTGCCACGCCCACCGCGCCGAAAATAATCAATGGGCGTAACGGTAGCGGGCCAATTAAATTTATCGCCAACTCTTTTGTGCCTGCAAAATTGTTTTTAATTGTCCTTGGCAATTAAATACACGCCCAGCCGCCTTAGTCCTTGGCCCTGCCTTCGCCCCCCGCACCCTCCTCACAGAAATTAATCGAGTCGTGTGCCCAGATAAACACAAATTTAAAGCGGATAAACCCAAGGGGGTTTTTGTGGTTTCTGGGCGGTTGGGGGTTGGAGGTTTCGAGTGTGCGGAAAGGGTGGCGAAATCAGGTCTAGGGTTGGCAAATTAAACACGGGGAGGATCTTGAAGAAAGTTCTTCATCGCCAGGAAGTTTTACAAAGCGCAACATTTTAGGTACGCGTTTAAAATCATTTTTTTAATACCTCCGAGCAACATTTTCGAAATTGAAATGCAATAAAATTGGGTAATAATTATGTGCTCCCGAGATTAAAACTTTGACAAACGTCAGCAATAAAAACCTATAATCTTCCGACACAATTCATCAACACGAATGAATTATTGGACACTTTTATGACACTTTTATTGGTAAACATATCAGTTGAACATAGACCAGAATATACAAATTTATGAAATAATAGAAAAAACAAATAATTTCAACTGATATTTTTAAAGCTTAAATGATCGAGGCTTAAAAAATCCTAATTATTTCATTAAACAAATCTCATAATATCTAAGCTCCCATATCCTAATCTTTAAAGAAATTCCTAATATTCCATGAAAATCCTTCTCAATTCAACTCAATTCCTGGCTTCCAGCTTGGCAATTTGGCTTCATGCAAATGAATGATTTTGATGAGCCTGGATAAAAAGGATGAGAAAATACCTGAAGCTGCTTCGGCTGCATCAGCCCGCAGCCGAAACCAATGAAAACTTCTTTATCCTTTTACCTTCAATTTTCCCACTGACATTGCTTTTTTATCCCTGTGTCCCGTCGTCCGAGGAGCAGTGCTTAAAAGATGCAAAGTAACTGCTGTCCTGGACCAATGCTGCCACATCTTGAGGCACTTTTTGAGCCACTTGCAGCCAGTCGAGCTTCCTATTTTCCACATTTTTTCGCCATGTTTTCCCCTGCAGTTTTCTCTTTACTTAGGAAAATCCACAAAATCGACATAATGAAATTTTATCTCGGTTCTGTTTTTTTTCTTCTATGACTCTACTCCATCTGCTGCTGGTCTTTTTATATCATCTATATTGAAGTACTTCTCTTTGGTTGTCCGCTGATTTTTAAAATCATTGACAAAACTTCACGGAAGTGAAGAATAGTTTCCGAATTGAAGCACCTTTAAAATGTGTTTTTACAATTGTTTTTTTCCTTTTTCAATTTCACAAGAATCACAGTGCTCGCTTTTCAGAGTGCGGCTGATTTCGATTGTGGTTTATGTTTGCATCTACAAATCTCCGAGCCGAGGCCATAAATCAAAAGTTTGTTCTATATTTTTTGTAATCTGTTATCTATAGCTCCACACTCGTTCCTCTTATCAAAAAATACCCCGCCCCCTGGTCGCTCAATTTTTACTCGCGCATTTTATTCAAATGCAACGTGTTGCATTTTTAAGCCTGCACATCGCTCATAACTTTTCCCTGTCCAGTTGGCACTATTTTCCCCACTCCCTTGGCTTTTCCGGTTTTGTTGTCTGGTCTGCTTTAGAAAAAGCAAACACCGGTTAGGTTATGAAAAAAATGCAGGCACTGCGACCATGGCTAGTTTGTAAAATATATTATTCAGATTTAAATTCATTTTTTTGAGATTGCATAAAACTGTTATAAATGTACGTTTTAAACAGTTCCAAGGGAAATTCGCGAACAAACTACCGAAATTTTTTAATGAACTATAATTTAGCGCCGAAGATTTTCCTGCGCGAATGCAATTTGCGGGTCTCTGGCTTTTTTCCGTTCCCGGTGCATATTTATTTCCCTAGCCAGTGATTATTATTTCATTTGGCTGCCGCTTTTGGGCCCTGTGCAGAATTCGCTGCCTTTCATAATTCTTGGCGACTTGTTTGTTTGAATTGTGTGCTGCTGTGTGCTGTGTGCAATGCTGTTTTTCGATGGGTGGGTGGCTGGATTGGATTTGCTGGCATGTGGGGCAGATTGCCATGTTGCTGGCGGAGCGTTAAACGCGGCAAATTGATTAGCATTTAAATTGCCTGCGAAATGTGTGGCACAAGCAGCACAGCACAGCACAGCATAGCAATGCAACAGCAAAGCGGCAGCCCCAAAAAATTAAGCCATAAAGCTGAACGCGGACCATGAACGGTGTGCTCCTCTGTCGCCTGGCCAGCTCCAACTCCATCTCCATCTGCTTCGCCACCCACCTTCCTGCCTTTTGCCATTCGGATTCCCATGGCAGCAATGAATTGCAAATAACGCATTGACCGCACTGCACCTTTGCCGCCACCTTTTGCGGACAATTCTGGGTGAACCTCAATCCCATTCCAGATCCCAGATCCAGGTGTATGTGTATGTATGTACATATACTCGCATATGTGTGTGCGATATCTGTCCAACTTTTGCCCGACTGGCGGCAAGCGTTGCATGTTGCTGGCACAACAGCAACATAAATGGCAGCAGCAACATTCGTTGCGTTTACCGCCAAAAGCAGAAACCTAGGAGCAAAAACAATGAAAAAGGAAACCTGCACAAAAAGGTTAAAAGACAAAACAAAAATAAAACCCACACCAAAAGTGCACAACACGGATATAAAATTTTTCATGCATTTGTAATTTATGTGCTAAAATGTTATCGTTGTTATCGCCGCCTTTGTGTGAGTGTGCCAGTTGTGGCCGCTGTTGTTCAAAGTTGCTGGCCAGCGAATTGTTGTGCACTTATGGTTGGCATCAATGGAATGGCTGGCGGTGGGCGGCTGCCCTGGGAAGGGGGCGTGGCACCAGGTTGTGCCACATTTCCAGTGCATGTAAACTGTTAAAAGCGCCCTGTTGAAAACAGGACAATGAGTAAATACAACTTATCAAAATAGCTGGCTGAGCTATTTTGTTTCAACGTACTTGTCGTAATTAAGTTGCCGAATATTGTAAAACCATTTGCAAGCTCATTTTGGGTAAAAATGCTTGTTAAACGGAAATACGTAACATAATTCTTCCCGATTATCCGAAAGATTTGATAAAGCTAATTGAAAATGATAATAAAGCTCATTGCAGAAATCTTATCAACTCTCCTTTTGTCCGCACCTTGATTGCATATATTAAGCAATTTGTGCGCCTGACTTATCAGTATTTTAATATTTATTAACCGGGTAATTAAATGCTCGCATACACACACTCTGCGTTATTGTTCGCCCCAATTGTGCTGAAGTTTCTTTCATCTCTGGGGGCCTTTCATCTTGCAGCCTTCCATTAAAAATATCATAATCAATATCGATGACAACGGCGGCGGCAAGAACAACAATTAACCTTCTCCAACGGCTGCGTCGCATTCTTAATGTGAAAATACAAAATACAAATTGAGTAAAGCCAGGCAAACTACAAAAAGAAACACCAAACAACTCAATTTGCCACTGTGCAACTTGCTGTTGGACGTCTGCTGTTTATTGTCATTTTACTCGCTCATTGGCGATGCGATGTGTGGCCGCTGTTGCATATGATCTGCCATCGTTAAATCGTGGAATCTCCCCACCCTGCGGCCTCCTCTGCAAAAAAGGACGATGACGTGGCTTTGATGAGTTGCCAGTTGTCGTCCAGCCGCAAACATTCAATTGAATGGCCCATCAAACAACTGAAACAACAACATGCTACACTCGCATGCTCTGTGGTTCGATATCTTCTGAAAGGTCACCGCCGGCGGGCGACCTTTGGCTCTATGTTTTTATTTTCGTCTGGCCAGCCGCTAAGTAAGCCGCGGCTCCAAGCATTAAACTTGATAATGAAATGGGAAAATATAGGGAGCGGGCAAAAAATATAGTAATACCAACGAAATAGAAAAGGGGTTGAACGAGGAAGAGTTTGTGCTTGTAACCAACTGGTTAAATACCCTCTAATAAAGAAGTACTCATTTGTAAATACTAATGAATATCCAAATAACATTTTGATTTAGTGCTAAATAGCTTCATACGGGAAAATGATTTGGCATTCAAACATTTTGATTTTGCGTTGAATTAATCAGTAAACATAAACCAACAGGCCACTGAAGGCAAGCGTCAATATTGATACTCATGAACGGGAATATATATTCTATATAGTTGTTCAAGTTGACTGCAAAATGTTGCAGTATTTGAATTAAAATTCTCTGCTCTATTTGCCTACAGCAGCATGCATATGCAATCTGCAATATTTATGAAGTCATTTTTGCATAGCCGAAATCCCAAATGTATTTATGGGTATTTATGAATGTACAGTATTGTTTTTTAATGCTTTTATTTATTAAACATGAATACTATTTTGTGGCGCTTTAAGTGTTATTCAACTTCAAAATTAAAACGCTAGTATCGTGATTTGAACCTGCAAAGTTCTTTCTTATTTCTTTCCATACCCTGTGAACCCTTAGGATTGGCTTATAGAGTGGAACTAAGCTCGAGCATTTTCACTTAATTTTTTTTTTTAGCTGGAAGGCGGCGGATCTACATGGAATACACATCCATATACCACATATCCATATCCATTAAGCTGCCGCCGTCAGCGATTCATGTTGGCGCTCATGTCCAGACGTCGCCTCTCCATTCTCAGCACTGTGTTCTCGCTTCCTTAGGTTTCTCCACATAGTTCTCCACCCCTTTCCTCACAATGCACTGAAAGTAATTCCAACATCAAACCGGCTAATAAACCCTTTTATCGCAGAGTAAATGAACCCAACATAACTGACTCTACTTGTATTTAAAACTACATTTAAATGGCATCATGCTATTTATCGATTGCTTATAAGAATACTCCTTTGTTAGTCGGGTAAAATCAGGTAATTTTTTCCAGTGCACTATTATTCCCCTACTTTTCCCTTCTGCTGTCATCGCTTTGTTTTCGGTTTCGCTTAATGCAGCGCGCGACATGCAAAGCGGTCAATCCACTGGGCTCCTGCTCTTTGGCCCCAGTCCCTCCGCCCATTCCCCCACTCAACCCCCTTATCCCCTGCCCCTGCCCACGCCCTCTTTTCCACCCCGCCCCCGGGACTGACCTTATCTCGCCAACGTTCGACGACATAATAAAACTCGCTCCGCTTCGCTTTCCAGCATTTATTCTGTTGTTTTGTTCTTCAGCTCGCCCGTTTTGGACTCAGCATCGTAAAACATTTTTATAATGCGTTCACGTTGTTCGCCCGAAGATCGTTCAAAGGTTTTTTCTTAGCTCGCCTGGGATTCGATGGTATGGGGGAGGCCTTCCACTTCGTAAGTGGAGTGTGCGATTGCTCAATAAATTAGAAATGTATTAGCAACGCAAATCGGCTTTAAATTCAAAACAAAAAACTCCTTTTCTACTTTTCTTTGTAATTTTGATCAGTTCTTAGAGCTAACTTCATTACTTCAACCATTCATGAACTAAGCTTTCACTGCAGTTCTTCAAAACTGAACGAATGGGTAAGAAACTGTATTCCAAAACCGCTGCGAACGTAACCGTTTTACACTCATGTCACGGCCTGTACCGCGGCATATCCCTCTTTCATTTGCATTGCGGAGGTGGCTCAATTTTGTCTTCGGGCCATCAAATATTGAGCGCGTTTTAAGTGACACTTTACATCACCATTGACACTCGCAGCGAGTCGCTGCTCTGGGCCCCTATTTGAGTACACTCGTACACATCTCGCCATCTCTTTCGTTTTGCGATGCTATCTCTGTCTGCTGTTTTAGCTTTATAGTTTGCGTGAGGATCGTAAAGTGTGTTTTTTATGGTGCAAGGCTTTTTAGGAATTGTTTTTTCGGCTGCCACGCGGTTGCACCACCGATGATGAAAAACTTGTGACTTCGTTTATCGATTGACTAAATTTAATGGATTTTCTTTAGCGTACCCCTCACTTGGCTTTCCATCGATAAATTGCCTGTGTTTATGCTGGTGGTATTTTCCGATTTCTGGATCTTTGATCTTTCCCTAATTGGAATTCTCTTGGACTTTCTGTTCCGGTTTCGTCACAACGCCTGAAAGTGAACGGAAGCATTGGTTGGGAAAGTTCTCCTGGCTTTTCCCATATTCTGTGCGAGTACCACCTGCAGTACAGGTGGTGCTTAGGTGGATTGTATACAGAGTGCTCGACTAAACTTCCTTCGAGTGCTGCTACTGGCGCCTGTCAACTGGCATCGATAAAAATCTGCAGCTTCCTGCAATTTCCGCTTTCGACAATATGCGGGCTGCATACAAAGTTTCCCTCCTCGGGCTAAATATTTCCTCGCCCACTTTCCCCAGCAGCCAGGTAAATATGTATTTAGATAAGTGTCACTTATCTAGCCCAACCAGCCGGGAGTTCTCATTCTTCGACAGTTTTTCCCTCTTTGGAGGCTCTTCAGGCTGACTGCCGCACACGCAATTAATTCCCTTAATTGAAACTGCAACCGTCTTCTGCCCATTTAATTGGTAGTTGCAGTGGGCGTGGCCACAAAGAAGGCGGGCTCCGGGGGTCAGGAGGCATATCACTTGCATCGGAAAGTGGCGCCCCAAATGAAAGCAACCAGCAGAAAGCAGAAAGCAAGGGACAAGTTGCGAAAGATGAGAATCCAGAATGGGCACCGAGAATGAATGAATGAATGGTTGACTGAATGGGCACAGTGGATTACTGGAATTTATGCTGAATTATTTAAAAATATACCTCTGCTTTTTATATTCTCCTTGGAATCTTCCTCAAGAATTTTTCTTATAATTAATTTTAAGCATTCCGCTATAAAGATGCCAGGTGATTGCCACAATCTTTATGGCAGCGCATAAAACTAAACTCACCCAATGGGCCAACAGTGATTTGGGGCTATAGAATGTATTTAAATGTTATGATAATTTGATTGCAGAGCCGTTATAAAGCATTAATAAAAGTTTAAGTTCCTAGGGAGCTACAATCCAATGTTAGTCAAATGAAGGTAGAGAAGGTCATAAATGTCAGTACATTAAATAAAGCCATATTTCTAATAATCACGGAAATAATAATTGGTATTTCGTGTGTTACAATTTGTCATTAAAATCATTTTTAAGCTGGATATTTGTGCAATCAAGCCCACTGTGCATGGCGTTGGACAAATGAATGAATACATGGATTCCGTGGCAATTTTAAGGAGGGCACATGGCAAGTGTGAGAAGCGGGCGAGGCGACAAATGCAGTAACTGGAAAATTGCGCGACAATTAAAGATTTCGCGGGACGATGGGAGGGGGTGCGGTGGGGTGTTGCAGGGGCGGTAAAAGGGAAAAAACAAGGCGGAGGCGTTTTCATCTCCGGTTGTCGTTGCCCCGAATGTAAGTCAAGTGAGGCGTAAAGTGCATGCGGGATAGGGGTGAAAGTGTACAAAGGAAACCCAGTGCACCGTAAGACTCCACGGCCGCTTCCCCGTCCGATTTTTCCCCCTCCCATTTTCCGGGCCTCCTCTCGGCCGTGTTTCCCTCGCTGTAGATGTTGTCAACTTGTTGCGGACGAAGAAGCGGTGAAGATCTCTCGCTAAAGCGAATGTGACAACTTAGCTGACAAAATGCTAACAAGATGATGTGGCGCAAACTTTTTTCCAATGTCTGCCCGGTTTTTCCGTACTTTTCCTCACTTTGCAGCGTGCAACAAGCTGTGCCAACAAATGACCAAATGTCTGCCAAGTGTCGCCACCAAGAACTGCTGCAAAGATGCGAAGCCGACCACCCAGAGCGTCGCAGTTTTTCACGTAGGCTGAATTTAATTGCAAAGAACAATGTATCTTCATCTTTTACTCTCCTAAAGTGGTTATACGCAGAACTTTCCTCAATCTGCGTATTTTCTATTGAAACTTTTTATTTTGGAGAATTTGGAAATTAAAAACGGATTGGTGAATGAAGTGTAAATATATATGTCATGCTGATTAAAATAAAATCTCTTTGTGCCTTGTAAAGACAACAATTTCCAGATCAGCTTAAAGGGTATTTGGAGAAGCGAATTCTTTCCGAAACGTCAGCTCTCGTTTGCATTGAAATACTTTTCCTGCGTACAATTTATGAGCGAACAACAGCAGAGAGAAAAGCGAAAAAACGGACAAACAAATTCTTAGTGGCGGCAACGCGTCGTATGCGCAATTTTCCCCTATGCGAAACCGTAAATCATTGCGACCAATGCTTGACATCTATGAGAGTTCCTCTGTATGGGTGTGTATCTAACTGGGTGCGTGTGGGTGTCAACGCCCATCTGTGGGCGTGGCGGATGCGTGTGTGCGTTAATCTTAACTGCGACTGCAGTCGCCGCTCGTCTTCACGTTTTTCTGCCTTTGACAGCATCGGTCGGCATTTAGTTTTAATTTATGGCACATTTGCTCACTTTATGTTCATTTCTCTCGCCCAGATGAAGGCACCACCACCCACCTAGTCGCCCCTCCCCCTCCTGTTGTGCCCCGGCCCTCGAGCGGGTTGCGCCCCCGACTTAATTGCTTTGGAAAGTGCAGAAAGTACAAGACAATGCTAGAGAGTCCCCGGAGTCTTTGAAGATCTTTTGTTCTTTCGAAATCGCTTAGATGGGAGTTGGCTCAAAGATAAACCATTTTATAGTCTATTTCTGGCATTCCTTTTATGTACATAAGACAGGTGGGGTTATGCAAAATATATACAATTCATTAAAATGGTATTTAGTTTTTAAGTACTTGTAGCATATACAATGTGTATGTGCGAGTATATTGGATTTTTCAATGAACTCTTTTCCAAAGAAATCGAAGTAAATCCCATTCGTGATTTTCACTTGCTGACGCTAACTAAGTCTATTGACCGGACCTGCTATTGAACAACACGGTTGAACGACGCGGATAACAACCATGAAGCACGGGTATTAATTTGGACTATTCAATGTGCCACTTAATACCAAAGACGTGTCAATTTCATGGCTCACAGAATCGCCCGAGATGATGATGTGCTGCTCCTGCTCCTTCTCCTGCTCCTCCTCGTTGACATCCTTCGGTGGATGATGGATTGGGAGCGCGGGTCAGAGGCGGGTCGCCACTGGGGATTAATTACAGCCATCAAAAGTTATTAGACGCAATTATCGCAATGCTGGCAACGTGACTACGATTTGAGGCCACTACCATCTGCTGTCTGCTGCTGAGTGAATAACCGTGCTGCAAGTGCGATCAAATGCGCCATATATCTCTGATAAGTATCTGTCACTGGATGGTTATGGATGAATGAGCTGTGACGCAAGTAAATATTGAGCAACTATCTGCCATATTTCGTCACTATTGTCTGGCCAGTTGCAAGAATGAGTTGAAAGAATCCATTAAAGCTTGCTAATACTAGAACTAAGACAATAATAAAACAACTAAATACAACTGAGTATTTTGAAAGATATGAATGTTAACCAGTAGTTGAGATTCCGCTCAGAAGCTAGATTGCAAGTACTTGTGCTATCGTAAATATTTAGTTAGCATCAGTTCATAGACAGGAACTACTATTCAGCAATTGTGCATTCCTGGCAATCGCAGCAGCAACATTTCCCAGTACACTAGGCGGCAATCCAGCCAAAGGCACCAACAACGAACAAGGCAGTAGGAACAGTTGCAGGAAAAGCAGCAACATAAACAGCATTAGCACACTGGTAACAAGAAATAAGCAGCAAGCCGCTTACACATTCCCCTCGCCAACAGCAATTAAATTCGGCCGCCGAGAGCAGCCGAGAGTTTTCATTGCTTCCTCATCGAGAGCATTTCACCCCATTTCCCCAATAATTCCGCCCGCCGTTCCCCGTGGCTTAGTTCTCACCGAATTTCTCTGGCCGTGGCTGGTCCGCATTTGTCAAATGTTGCTGGTCTCGGGTGGCAGAAGCCGCAGTCTCTGGACCTCAACTGCCTTCCCCCGGAAGGTCCAGCCCACAACCGATGATTTGTCAGCTGCCACGGAGGAATCTTTCAGAATTTGTCGTTGCCTGGTGTAATTAACACTTTACCGAAAAATTGAACTTGCCCGGCCGCAGACGGGCCAAATATCCATTAACAATAGCTGCTGCACCCCGAATTCCTTCTAATTTTCCCGCTTTTCCAGCCGACGGGAGTGCTAAAACAATTAGAAACAGCCGCGCTTCGTCGCTTGTCGGTTGTCATTAACGCAGAATGCGACAAAAATGATCAGCAGTATGAAAATGCGGAAGGCGACAAGTGTGCAATTTTCAGTACACGGAAAAAAAATACAGACACTATATTTGTGAAAGCATTACCCGACAGACGTTCGAAGTGAGATAAAATAAACGATGGGACTAAATTAGAAATAAAATGTGTTTATTTCTGAAAAGATACATACTTCAGAATATTCATCTTATTCTAAAACAAGGATACAAAGAGGGTCAAATTTAACTTGCTAATTATTTTTCGAGCTTGTCTGCATGCTCTTAGTTGCCAGCTCTCATATTAAAAAACCATTTTTGTCAACTTTGTCTCTGGCGTAAATATGAAAACTTTTGTTGATTGAGGCAATTAGCAATTGGCCTCGCTCTTGGCCCGACCAAATGTTTGTCTAATTACACTCGGCACACACTTTACACAGCTTTCAGCAGGCTGCCATTTGTCTTCATTCTGTGGCAGCAACAGCAGCAGCGGCAACAGCAGCAGCAACTCGCTTTATTTTCCTTTGTCAAGGCAGCAACATGCAGCATGCAGCATGCAACATGCACAGCGGCAACATTGACAGACTCCGTCAACGAGACGTATTTTTTGCGGCTGAAATTAATGTGGCAAAAGTTTGCCAACGCATGGCAACTGCAGCGAACTGCCCCCGTATTTTTCTACCCATTCATCCAAGGGTTTTAATGGTTCTTTTTTGGCCCGAGGCGCCTGTGGTTTTCACTGCCATAAAATTATACTTTATAGCATATTCCGGCTGCTGTTCCCGGTTCCCAGTTCCCAGTTCCCGGCCGTATTATAAATAGGTTTATGTTCGGGTGGCTGCCGGGCCCAAATGCTTAATCACATGTGGGGCGTGGTCCAGACCCTGATCGGGAGAGGACGAGCAAAAGACTTCGCGGGAAAAGCTGACAAATTGATTGATGATCTGCTATAAAATGTCTCGTTTGTTGTGAATGTAACGCAACATAAATTTGCAAAAAATTATAGCAGGGCCGGAGAAAGGACGCAGAAAAAGTGCGGAGAAAGAGCAAAATGTGGAACAAAGCCTCGGGCTCGGAAGCCATAAAAAAGAGTGAGCCAAACAAGGGGAATTCTGCAAATATCTGAGTTGGTTCGACGAGCAGTGAGTGCAGAAGTTATAATTAAAAACATATGTGCCATGACCCAAGGCAAGCAAAAAGTCCGGAATATTAAGAGAAAGAGGGAAAGTTTAAAAAACGGGGGCGCACAAGCGTGGGGCTGGGTTAAATTCAAGTTTACTTAACCCCGAATGGGTTAATTAGAAGACCGTGGTGCAGTCAGATGGCAAAAGTGCACAGCTGAAATGAAACCAGTCAAGGTCAGATGTGTGTTGCACGGAATGAAAGATGGAGAATGGAGTCAGAGGAAAATGCAAGCCAAAGGTCACTGCATGAAAAACTAAGCGTTAGTAAAAGCATTTAACAGGGCTTTTTATGAAGTGAAAAACGTGAATGTAGCTTTGTAAAATAAACAAATTGTGCTGTGAGATATATATCTAGCACTCCTTCAATTTATCGGACATACATGTCGCAGTTTCTTATTCCACATCGAAAAGCTGGCAACTGAAACAATCTCAGCTTTATGGCCGCCATTTCTCTCCCACCGACAACTCTTTAAGCCAAACTATTCGAGTCCCGAAAAACATTCCCTGCTATCCCCAATAGCTCCCAATAGCTTCTCTTCAATCACCTGGCGGTAGTCGAACCATTTCTCTTCGCTAACAAGACCCCATTCCCAATCCCATTTGCCAGCAATGACGACTGTACTAGTACCTGTACCGAAAGTCGCTGAATCGTCACAAAATCACTTTTACGATTTTGGTTTATATACTCACATATAAGTATATATGGCAATAAAGAGGAAAAAATAATATGGCAAACTAGCCCAGTACAACTGAGAAATCTCCGTCGGTCCCAAGCTGGCTGAGATTTCCAGCTCTGCGCTGTCGTTGCAAACTTTTGGCATCCACTGTTCGAGGCTCAATAAAACTGCACGACGAAGGAGCTGCTGGCAAACAAAGTAATTTTTATAGTAGCCAACATCTTCCCGCACACATGAAGCTCAACCCACCGTATGTACTTATATGGGCGAATGCTTTACTTATATTTCCTCAACTTTTTCACCTTCCTTGGGGTTTTTCGAGCATTCATGATTTTTTTCCTCCATTCGGATCTTTATTTTTTGCCTTTTCGCAACGTCACAAAGTTGCCGCAATCTGTTGAGGCTGCTCCGGAATCCGAAACGCGAAAAAGGTGGAGTTGTCTGGTAGTTCAATTCGTTAGCAGAGGGGTGGTAAAGCAAAAAAAAAAATTGGCAGGAGAACGTTGGATATTCATAGCTGACTGCGAACAATTTACGCCTCGCATTACACAAACTTTTTTCGTTGGGTTAGCGAAAGTCAGCGTGACTTTCCAGTCGGGCTTTATGCTCGTATTTATTTACATTCATAAAAAAAATGTATTCTCCTACGCACATGTGCATCACTGTTTTCGGGCTTCCCTAATTCCGAGTGCTGCAACTTATTGAAAACGAATGGCGTGTGAAAAATGTGGGGTTTCCTTTTTTTTGGCTTTGAGTTGCCTTGAAATCGACGCAAGTCATATTGCGAACATATATCAAAATAAACGAATGATATTTGCGAAATGTCAGGGCGCACATGTCAGTTGCCTTATAAAGAGATAAAACGGAGAACAAACCTCTAAAAAGGCAGAAGCCATTTATACCAAATCGGGTCTACTATTGAGTTGTTAGAATTACTTAGACTAAATGGTAAAGTTGCTGTTTAACTTCGGTAAAATTCTAATCTTTTGTTACAGATAGTCGGAAACTATGAAAAGCTAATCAAACTTCCCAGTAGATTGGATAATTACTGTCTTCTCATACTGGCTTTCATCTCCATTTCCATACACAACTGCGAATTATCCTGGCCCACCACATAAGGCAGAAATCCACTCAACCAGAAAGAGACGAAGATACATGAAGTGAAAGAGAGGGGTTATAGGCGGAGGGAAAGTGAACTTTTACAAACAGGATGACACAAATTAGGTCGCAAAATTAGCCAGCTTTGCGGAGGGGAGGAGAGAGTTTTTCAACAGCAACAGTATCAGGGCTTTGGTGGGTGTGCCATGGAGATAGTAACAGCTTTTCCGGAAATCTTTTAGCTGGAAAATATTTAGGCACAAAATGCTGCTAACTGTTGCTCGAGCACAAAACTTGGCACAGCCGGAATCCGTTTCCGCAATTTTTGTCTACTGCTCGTGGCCCGTATTTTCTGTTTTCTGTCTACGGCAGAAAACTGTTGCACTTTCTTAGTTGCAATATTTTTCTATCCTTTTGTAGAAGTGTTGCACACTTTTTAGTGTAAATATTATTGGCAACAAGCGCTGTAAGTGCCAGGGGGGGCGTGGCGGGCGGACAATGGGCGAATGAAGTGGGTGTCTGGGCCTAACGGTTCATGGCTGGGTCGGAAAAGTCGGAAAAGCCGAGCGAGCGAGTGCTGAAGTAGCTGCTGTTGCTGTTTGTGCCGCACTTTAAATGCACTGGCAAGTGTTTGCTTATGGCACTCCAAACTCCCTCACAAACACATACACCTTTCGAACCCCACTTGTGCGGACTATATATACCCATCTACGTATATATGTATATCTCAGGTCTGGCTTGGGCGTCTTCGAGTTAAAGTTTTTAAAGTAATTTATTTTCTCCATGCAGCCTGTTTTATTTTGGAGCTGCCACGGTAGAGGTGGCAAGTTCTATCTCTTTCTTTACGGGCGTTCTTTCTTTTCCGGAATGCATTTTGATTTTTTTATAAATTCCCCCGGCCCTGTTGCTGTTTTTTTAGCTGTCACTGTTGTGAGGCGGGTTGTAGGTTTTGCAGATGTGTTGATGCTGCTGCCTTTGGCTGCTTTTTTATACCAATTTTCCTGTGTCTTTTTTGCTACTGGGTTTCCTTTATTCCCAGGCTGCTTTAATTCTTGTTGTTTTCCTGCTGATGCTGTTTGCTCTGCTGTTTCGGCTTGTTTCCCCGCTTGTTGCTGTTGCATTCACTCTGCTTTTCCTCCATGCATTTTAAGTGCATTTCGGCCGTGTCCGCAGCTGTGTGTGCTCCACCTTTTGCTGAGCCATTTTCAAGTGACTTGCAGTCGACATTGCGCCGACTACTACACAACAAATTCATTTCAATGCGAATATTTTAAGGTTCCATAGCTATGTCAACTTACAATATAAAGAGCCTAAGATAGGCTTAGGTTAGGCCAAAAACCATATGCTTGTTTTTTATTTAAAAATTAATAGGAAGGTAAATTTCTCCCTGTGCACAGACCCTGTCCGCTCCCTTTGTCACTACACTTTCACCCATTATAACCTATTTTTTATGTTGCATACTTCTGCGAAGCGGCGTTCTTTTCCCCGCTTCTTGTTCTCTCGTTTGCCAGCCATAAATCATCTTGTTGAGTGCCACACTGTGGCAAAGGCTTAAAGTGTTAAATCAGCACAAAATGCTGCCTGAAGGGGTTAGAACTGCTCCGAGGGGGTTAATCAAAATGTGCGAAGCATACGGCGGCAAATTCAAATCACATTATATCACAATATATTCTACGCTTTCATGTGGGAGAAGTTCAAAAATTAGAGACGCAAAATGCAAAAACTTTAAATATGTAGTATCAACGCGAATCGGAAAAGCAAGCGGGAAAACTAAAATTTGAAAGCTTTGTTTGTGATTTAATATTAAAAACCAACATACGTTTGAAACACGCTAGTCGTATTATTTTTAATATTTTCATTTAATTTATTTTAAATCATTTCTAATGACGACAGTTCAGTTTGGTTATCACATTAATGACATCGAGGTAAATTTCAGAGGCCACAAACCAGATATTTCTGGTAATTTGGCCCAAATTGTTACCTGTTACTCGATCTGGACGAGAACTATGATCCAATCTCAATCCCTTTAGACGTAATGAGTCCAATTCTCATTGCATAAGGTCCATGAAGGTCCTTGGAGGAAATCCCACCTAATACCCGCTATTAGCCCAGCACTGAGCCACAGTGTCAGCCCGCAGTAAACTTCCAAGACCGCACTAACCAAATGGCCCAAGCCAAGCGGAGCTATCTAAGCCAACACACACACACACACCACACACACACCGGCACAGCCAGGGGTCCTGGACCTTAGTTGTGGGCCGGATCCTTGTCCCGGGGACCGATTCCCGGCTCCCAGGCGTAGCCTTGATCCTGCGCCCTATTCGTTCAGTTGCAAATTTTAATCCCATAGTGAAGCTTAAACAAATTTTGTGCCTCAACCGACATATGTGGGCATAATTGAAGTCGAAATGGGATGCAAAGCACACGCTCAATGCCCATACACTGCGCGAAATGCTTAATAGGTTGGACATTTGACTTAAGTTCATACTTAAATGGTCAAAAATAATCAGAATTTGTCGCCTCTCAATGAGAGCGCTTTAAACTAATTTCGCAGCAAAGAAACATTATTGTCCCATTTTCGGAAGATACATTCTTCCAGTGAACGACTTCCTCATTGGGACATTGCTCACATCGTTCTATTGTATTTGCATTAGTGTAGTAAATGCAAAGTGTTATAAGCTTTATTATGGTTGCCGTAGTAGCAGCCTCCATCTTTTCGCTCTCGGCTCCCCTGAATTTTATTCCTCCCAAAATATACACCGCATATTGGAAGAAAGGTCGCTCCCAAGCACGACTCCCAGCTTACGTCTGGGAGTTTTCTGTAATGATGTGCCCAAATCCCACACACGCAGAGGAAACTACAAACTAATCCGAATTCCATCTGTCGAGATGAAAAAGGATCGGGGAGCTAGGATAAAACAATGGCATGGTTAGCACTATTCTAGACTTACCACCTTAAAGTGCAAATACTCTTATCTATTTTACAAATAAAAATGCCTTTGGTTCTACACAAATATTTTAATTCTTTTAACGACTTAAAATTTTGAATGGTACGTATATACATTTTCCAATTTCGAAATAATCGAAGTTATGCCCAATATCTCTCAACTGTATGTTAGGCATGCAAGTTCTTTTTTTCATCAAATTATTTAAGTGCCAAGCAAATTGAATCACTATTTCACTTATCCCTCGTCGTTGTTTGAGGGTAGTGAAAAACGTTTGGGTAAAACCCCAAAATGGATTGATAATATCCCGCAAATGATTAACTTGTCTAGAACTTTTTGTCAGCGCCTTGGGGGGCCTTTAGTTGGGTCGGTTGAGAGGGGTTCTTATCGAGGGACCGCTCACATATGTAAGCCCCCGTATGCTAATAGTTTTCCGAGCTTTGAACAGATTTGTCAAGCTGTCTTATGCCTGCCCCCGTGCTTTTTCTTGCCATATTATTTAAATCAATCAGACTGAAGGGAGCGGGGGAGTGAATAACTGATTGTGGGCTTCTCATCAAATTAGATCCAAATGGCATCGTTGATTGGCCTGCCTAACTGACAGTTCATAATGAGATTGGATTTTTCTCGCTAGTAATTGACAAAGGGTTGGATCTGCCAGGGTCCCCCTTGATATATGCAACTGTGTCAATGTCAAATGCTGGCCATAACTCTTTGGCCAGCCCTCGCAGCACATAAATATTGTATCACATGGCGTCATAAAAGAAATAATGATAAATATCCAAATCAGCAGAGACAGCAGCAGCAGCAGCAGCAGGCAGCAGCCCAAACAGAAGTGTCCCAAAATGACTTCATTGCAGTGGATGCGACACCAGAAATTCATAAACAAGGAGACAAGTGCCCAAGTCGTATATTCATCTTATACAGTCCCCCGATCCCAGTCCATCTTCGCACTTCTCTTATCCGCAACGAGGCGGTAATAAATCTCTTGGCAAAAGGCGAAAAGGCAAATCGTACAGATTATTAGGCCTCTCGCTCCGCAGTTTCCTCTGCCTCGATTTTCCATTGCGTCAGGAAAACATCTGGCAGCTTTTGGAGGATTTTATGGATTTGCCAGGGGAGTGGGCGTGTCCCGATAGAAATACTTATGTTTATGCGATGAGCTCAAGTTCTGACAGTGGATTAGGCTTTGCATAAATATTGAAAACAGGTTGAATGCCTAAATCATCAGCGAAATTCAAACTTATTGTTCAAGTGGGAAAGTCGTAAAATGGTTTTAGAGACTTATTAAAAAATCGATGTGGCTGAATTCAAATATGAAATTTTAAAACTGGACTGGTTCCAGTTCCCAATTGACAAATTTCCTAAAAGTTCAACTTTCAACTTCAAAATCGCAGTGCACAATGAAGCCCACTTTGGACTTCCAAAACAGCTAATTGCGGGCCATCTGTCAGCTAACCGCCAAAGGCAATCAAAAAGTTAAGGCCAGAATAGCGACAATTCGACCGCAAACTAATTTATTAATCCCCTTCCACTTCACCTCACAGCGAAAAACTAAAAGTTTTAAAGCTTCTGGCTTCGTCCTTTTGCGGGCGATGCCAACCGCTTTCGGACATGGCTAAAATATGCAAAACTAACATAAATCTCAATTTGAAGATTTATGAAAAAAACACACACGCACGCGTAGAGTCCAGGGACCCACAGCTAAAAAACGTGAAAAAGTGTCGCTGGCAAAGTAATAAAAAATTTGTAATTCCAATTCAGCGCAAAAAGAAAAGATAGAGCGTCGGAAAATAGCTAGACCACAGCAAATATCACCAAAAAATACCACAAGCAACGTAGCACCATAACAAAGAGCCTTTTAAATAAAATAACCAACAAAAAAGAATCGGAAACCAAGGGAAAAACTGCGTGGTGTGGAAAACTTGTGCTGCGCTTAAGTGTCAAATAGCAAAATGCCATGAAAGCAATACAGTCAAGCCAAATTATTACCTGTTTACTGGAAAATAATAGAAAATCCTAATCAAAATTGTTTGACTTGAATGTTTGCGAAAAATGGGAATCTTTGGGAAAGGTAATTGAATATATTGTAATACAAAATTAAGTTATGGTGTGACCAAGAAAATTATTATCTATTGCAGTAGAAGTTACGAAGCTAATGGGTAATAGATATACATAGTATTTTTACGCAGAGAAGAGAATAGAATTTTTTAACATCCTTGCCAAAAATGCAATTAGGTAAATGAATTTAATAAAAATGAATTTCCCGTGGACAAAGGCGTGCACACAAGCACTTGACTGAGCCGCCGCCACTGTCAAGATAAATTACTTACCGTAAGCTCTCCCACAGAACTTGGCGCTGAACAAATTGAAAAATAAAAAATTCAGCATTCCGCGAATAAAAAAATCCTCTGGGGACAGAACTACTAGAATGTGGGGGGCGGTGTTGGCGGATGACAAAAAAGGGTTTTGTCTTTGCCCTAATATTTTATTTGCCACCCAGCAAAGCGGCGAGAGCCACCCCAATTTTTCTACAGTCGTGCGTGTGTAAAATCTGTCGCAGATTCGACTTCAATTATTTTTTACACAATTTTCTTGTCTCTTTCCACGTTGCGCTCGCTTTTTTACCGCGCTGCTAGTGTGGCTGCACAGAAAAAAATGTTTGAAATCGGATTAAGACTTAAAAGAGTTAAAGTCTATTATTTTATTTAAGTTTATTAACCTCATTAAAAAAATTAGTTTAATATGCTTACATTAACTATAACAATCTGATAAAAATCGATTTAATTATGGAAACATCAGTTACTGAATTAAGGTGGAGTAATAGCTTCTATGTTATGGTTATATAGTAAATATCCCAGCTATTACCTTTGTACTAGGAGAAATTGGTCGCTTTAAAAGCTAAGAAATTCAGATTCATTTCAGTTCTTGTAATTACTTTGGCATACATGGTTTCCCAACACTTTTAGCAGTGCGCTTTTCTAGGCCGTGCACATTTCTCGTTCTCGTTGTTGTTTTTGGTCCTTGCATATTTTCTTTTTGGAGCTGCTCATAAATTTTGGGACTGTCCGTCGGCGGTAAAGAATCACTGCCGCTGCCTCTGCCGACTTCGCAGCTCCGGCTGCTGTTATTCTAATTTTATGGAAATTCCTACACTTTTTCTTGCCTTCGCCAGCGCCTTTTCTTTTCCTTTTCTTTTCGTTCTTTTCTTTTCAGCGCACAGATTTGTGTTTGAGAAAAATCTGTTTGTCATACGCTTCGTTGCGCCTCATTTTGCCACGGAGAAGGGGAAAAGTCGAGAATAAAAGGCAGAGGGGCCAAAAAAAATTTATTTGCCGGCCTCCCAAAAAAGCCGAAAAATAAGTAAAACTCCATTTAAAGGCTGGACAGTGGGTGCCATAAGTATGCTGTGTCTTCTGGCAGCCAACTGCAAAGGAAAAAACTTTTCACAACGCATAAATTTGCCTGCGTTAGTTTCTTCTTTTATTATTTTGCGCCACATAATTCTCCCCGAGCAGCCAGCATATGCTCAACTACTACATATAGCACCACCCCTTCAGATCCCCAGTTCCACTTTTCGTTACGGTTCCGAAGATTTGATATTAAAGCAGGCGAAAAGTGAATTTTAATGATTAAGTTCTAGGGGCGGACACATCAAAATAAAGCTAACAAACTTTTCGCTTCGTTATTTTTTCCATTTTATGCTCAATTTAATAGAAAAGGGAAAATACAAAAAAATTAAGCTAATAATGCAAAGGGATTAAGCTCTCATGAGTTCCACATAACAAGTGCAAGTGCGGAACAAAATGCATTATAAAATGGTTCACCTTCAGCAAAACCGACAAAGCAACCATTTGAGTTCAATTGGATTTATTTCGTCATTGGTAACCACACAACAAGAAAATCCCATCATTTGCCCCTTCACTAAAGCGAATAAATGCCACAAAAAAATAGCCATTTCGATTTGTTACACCTTCTACAACTAAGCCCAAACCAAAAAACAACAATCAGCGTCATTTGATTTCACATTATTAATTAATTCATGGCAACGCCAACAAATTAATTAGGAGTCCAGCGAGCGGAAAAACGAGGGGAGAATCGGGGATAGAGAGAGAGGCGTTGTAATTTCATAAATTTGATTGCCACGCCAGCGAATTAGTGTCAAGCCAATTTCAACTAATGAGCAGCCATTAAAAGATATATGGCAATATACCAATATATAATTAGGCATGTAACTTGGGCCAGGAGCATCTCCGTTTTTGCATTTTCAAATAGGAGCAACAAATGGATCGCCTAATATTTGTTGTCATTCGCCTATTTATGATAATTAAGCCCTGACATTTTTATGTTATTAATTCATTTGACACCAAGTCAAGCTCCGCCCACGTATTTCTAATTTTGTCAACGTTCAACGGATGTCGTCGACCACAAAAAGTTAATAGGCATGGGGCCGCAAGTGACCCACAAAAAAAAAATGGGAATGAAAAACCAAAGGAAAACGGAACGGGGAAAGCACTAAATGAAACAAAAAGAAACGGCAAGGTGAGAAAAGTGCGGCACCTCTGGGAAGTTTTCCCCAATTTTCCCGGCGGCATTAACCGTTGATCGGTGAGAGCATTTAAAAACTACATCAGCCTTCCAGAGGCGTCTGACTTGGCTCATAAAACTGACAATAAAAACGAGGGGGATGCGAAGAGCCTAAGTGGTGGGGAATGGCCTTTGGAAGTGGGTGTAGATATCCACTGATGCACTTACTCCCCGTTTTCCCGATTTGGAAAAGGAAATCCCTCAGTGAAAGCGCGTACTTCAACTAATAACAAACTGCATTTGTATAAATTTATAGAATTTTAGTATTGATACAATTTAAATACCTAAAATAATACACATCCCCTGCTTTCCCTTTCAAAAGGCTTCCGGAAAACTACTACTGAAAAATTGATCACCCTGCAAATGCCAATGTCAAAATCCCGACCGAAAACACTTCAACTCAATTTTCAACACTTTTCCCCTTTTTCCGAGCAGCCACCGTGCTGCTATTCCCGCCATGCACTTTCCCCCTTTCCCGGGAAGTGAAATCGGAGTTTATTTTTATAGATTTGAGGGCAGACAACAAAAAATCAATTGTCTTACACACTTGTGCATCGGAACCATCCCGAACCCCCTCCTTGTCCTTCTTTGTGCCCCGAGGGCGTAGCGTACACATGACATGTGTCAAAAGCGAGAAGGCAGCGGGGAAAATGTAAAATAAAATATACGTACGTACTGGAAAAAGTGTCATAAGAATGGAAAGAGCATCCCAACTCTTCGAAAACGAGATGGGCGTGCTGCCGACAAATAAAACTGTCGGATTTAATAACAAAACATGTGAAACAACTAGGGGAAACAACTAGATGGCGAAGTGCACTTCTTCCAGCGACTAAGCCATCTTGGGCGACCCCAACTGACTTCTCCATCTGACAGATTACAGCTGCGATGAACTAGACTTTCCATACCTAAGTATTCATATCGCTGCTTCGTTTCCAAATAGAAATCAGCCAACGCTGATAAGTCCCTTTTCCTAAAATATGTCTTCCATTTCAACTAGCCCATAAATATATCAGTTCTGTGCATATTCTTAAACGTCACTAGAAGACACAAATAGAAAATTGTTCCAGAGCTTAAAAAGTTGTAATTGGACTTTCATTAAATATTTTTGGATTTTTTAATCAGGACTAAATTCAAATAGATAGATAGTATGCACTGCAATGGAAATAATCAACTTGCGACTATATATGAGTTATAAATAAGCAAACTTATTTTAAATGTCTGTCATAATTAACCCGCTCAAAATATAATTAAAAGAGCTTCAACTTAATCTCAAACTTTAAACGTAATTTCTAACTTTGCGTTTAGCTGCAACTTTAATCAACATTTCTCTTATTCTTTCCCTTTCTTTGTCTTTCAGGTAAGTTGCCGAGAACTTCTCCAAACTCCCACCCATCGACTTCTACCATCTTCCGAAATAAGGTAAACAGGGAAACACTCAACTTCTTTGTGCCCTGTGAACAACTGTGTCGTTGTCGTTGGCGTGAAAAAATCCATTAGAAGTGGAACTATGTCAATCGATGGCAGAAAGAAAGAACGTTGAGTGGCGACGAGGAAAATGCTAAGGGCGCAGGGGCAAAGCGTAACCTGCAGAAATGAAAAGTAAAAACAGGGTGAATTCGGATAAAAACTGTTCTTTTTTTAAATTTTCATTTAATATATATATAAATATAACTGGCCGGCGAGTTTTAAGAGCAATAATAAGGAAGGCATAAAAAGTAGGAACACGATTTTATAAGCAATTTTTAATGGCTTTGGAACACTTCACTCAGCTTAATCCTTGAACTTGTATATGTGCATTTCAACTTAAAGTCGACCGAGAAATGATTGATCTAGTCACCTCAACCGTCCACCTGGGGGAGGCTCCACTGTCCCCAGACATATATGCTAAGCTGACGGCACATATGTTTGCTGGCCTGTGGTAGCCATGAATTATTTACATACCAAGCCACCCAAATGCATTTCTAATGTTGCGACAGCAGCAAAACAGAAAGTGCAAATGAGATTTGGCTTTCACTGTGCACCAGAACGAAGTTTGTTGCCGGTCATCGGACATCAATGGATATATCTTATGGTGGTCAAGACAAGTCAAGCTCTTGCCCAAACCTATTGATTTTGGTCAGAGCTCTGCCTTTTCCTGTCATTCGGTTCTATATTTGGTCTAATTTGGGGCTTAAGGGGCTCTCTCTCTCTTCTCCACCGACTTTGAGTTTCGGGAAAATGTGGAAACTGTGGCAAGTCAAAAATTCAAAATTAATTGAAATTCTATTGAATTTAATTGGCAGGCAAGGGAATTTAAGGGTGATTCCATGCTAAGCTAACACGCTATTACAACTGATCTGTGATTAGTAACTAAACAAAACTGAGGGAAGCATACGCCTGGAATTTTATCTTTCTCTCATTTTATGCTGCTATGCAAATTAAATATCACCCCTTTAAGACAATCAACTGTTTTTAAGTGGATCTTGCATTAAAATTATCAAGAAAGAAGTAAAGGCAATGTTTAAATATAATTGGTTTCACGAAATCAGTCAATGTAACTAAACAACTTTAAGGCTTCCTTCTGGTTTGAAAAGTATCATTTTAAAGCAAGGAAAAAAGTGAGTTACATTTTCCCGATTTTTCATCCGCACAACTTTCTTCGTTCGCTCCCACCATTCCATTTCCATTTTAGCACGGAATTTCCGTAATCAAAGTCAGGCGCACAATCAGTTGGCAAACAATTGAATGCCTCATCAGCAGGACTTCGATTGATATTATGGGACAGCTACTCAGGAGGAGCCCTACACCGATTGCCACGCCCCCCTGCCGCCTCCGCAGACAGCTGTTATTATCAAATAACCGCGCAGCATATCAAATAACAAGAAACAAACTTTGTCAACACGAGTGGCTTGTGTGGAGTAAAAATGCTGAGCCAGGAGCAGAATGGATGGATACATATATGTACATATACTTAGAAGTGGGAAGAACTTAACCCGACTGCAAAAAGTCTTGGGTAATGTTTGCCAAGGGATAGAGGAGGACTAAAGCGGGGATGTTTGCACATTTGCTGGCATTTGCAGGATATTTGTGTATCCCCTGGATACACTTTCCTCGGGGAAACCAAGTCGAGTGCAATTTGATATTATTGCCAACTGGCAAATACACTCGAATCATTCCATTGTGTCCGTGTATCCCTGCATCTGTAACCATGTATCCTTGCATCTCCGAATCCTTGCGTATCCCGGCATCTGGTGCATCTGATGGCTGTGGTTTTGCACATTTGTTTGCACTGTTTGAGCATTCCCTGCCCTGAAATATGATTAAATATTTCGTAATGAGACTGCGGAATCCTTACGGCACCACCGAAAGCCAGAGAGAGATGGGTGGGCTAATTGAAACTGTCAAGTTTGCTCAGTTTTGTGGCTCCAGTCACATCCAGGTGCCTCAAAACTTCGTCTCTTCACTGCAGAATGTGAAATCATGTAGGAGTATGTGCGTCTGGTATCTCGAAGATAAATATTTGCAGCCAAGGGTTTGGGGTCGGTTCATTAGGGAGATGTGTGGATGTTTAGCAAAATACAACATTTTCTCAAAGTGCAATACCATAGATAAATGGTTGGGCAAAAGTTTGACATTTTTCGGAGAACTTAGTTGTGTGTGTGGTGTGTGGCTGGAATATATGTATTTTCCTTAATCAGCAAGAAGTTTCCCTGCATTCTCGTCAAATTCCGGTCTCTAGTTTATATAAATATAAATTATCCTTAGCAGTAAAGTTTATTATGACTGAAATCATATTTTAAAACGACTAAGCTATGTTAGGAAAGTATATTGTATATGTATCTAAGGGTATTCATGATTTAAATTTCCTATTTATGAACTTTCTAGGATTTCTAGGATATCCTTAATAGTAAACCAAATCAGCCACAAAAAGTCTTCTCATATGGATGCCATTCTCCACACCCCACATCTTAATCGTCGATTTTCACTGCAAACCAGATTCCAATCAGAAGTAGACCTATCTCAACACTTTACACCACTCAAGGTCACACACAAGGACCCTTCCAATGGCAAAATAGCAAAATAGCAGGGGCGATAGATAGGGACTCATATCCAATTTCGGGGAAACATTTTCGGTTGAAATGCTTAAATTGTTTTTCGTATAAATTTCAAATTAACAAGCCCTTGACTCGGGAAGTTAACTGATTTATTTCGGATTTGTGACAACAACCGGAGGTCGTCAGGACATATGAAACCCTTTTTCAGCTAGTCAGCCAGTCAGCCAGCCAGCCAGCCAGCCAGCCCCTCCCCCTCGTCCTTGGACGCCACATGGGCCTTTTGGATTCGGATTGGATCTGATTTTATTTCCCGACCTTTTTCGTGGGTGCCGGGCGCCTTATAGGATCAAAGGATTACGCAAAGTTTGCTGATGCGTAAAATGAGTTTGATGTTGATATAAACATGTTGATGATGTTTTAATGTAAATAAACCTGAGCGGGTCCCATGATCCATTCTGAGCCATCGATTCCGTGTAATGACGTGTAATCTGTGGAGAGTTCTGTTGACCGGCATTAAGCAATTTAGTAATAAAAGCGGCAGATGGAGTGAACTTTATAGTACTATAGTACGCGTATCAGTAATCTCCAAATGTGTTTAAAGTATGCTGCTGGAAATTGGTTGACACTTCTTAAACTAGAGGACATAAAATAACCACAACTTATTGCCTATATAGTAGCACCTCTAATGGCTAGCTTAAACGCTTTCCTTTGGTATGCGATTTGATTTGACCCCTCAAACTTGACCTGAACTTTGACCGCCCTTATTGAAACTGACGCAGGAAAGTTTATTAAATGGAAACTGTCTTCGCAGGATGATGAAGCTACTAGGAAATTGATGCGTGACCGCATCACGTAGCTGGGGCTATAAATTCCCTGGCAAGTGTTTTAAAAAATGTTTATAATTTTTGATGCTCGACTAGCGAAGGGTCGAAGTTCGCCGTCGCTCTCGAAATATATCTAGGAATCTATTTTCGGCTGAGCCACACGTCTGCACCTTTGAGCCTGGCAACTCTCGGCACGCGTCTAGAGCAACTCAAATGTTGCTCAAAAATGCTGTTAACCTAGATATTTTCTAGCTACGTATAAATTATTTTGGTGGCTTAGAAAGAAAATGCCAGCTTAGCTATATTGTGAGTTGTAAAGTGGGCAGCACCATGCCAAAAAGTGGGATTTCCTAGGAATCGGAGGAGAATAGGAAGGGTTCAATGTCCCCGAGGCATCGTCTCAATGACAGCTACAACTGGGACCTGTGAGAATCATTCCTTCAGTCCTGCCTTTTGCCCAGTTGGACGTGCGTAGTTTTCCATATGACTGCTCTGGGAATTTTGTGACGTGTGTGCTACTGCTAATGTATATCCTTAAATGCGCAGACAATATTCCCTTTGCCTTCGTCGTAATGCGCTTATTATGATGATGCCACATAAAATAACAATTTGGCTGGCCATTACCCAATTTGGGAGCTCGCATATGCCCGACAGCAGTCAGCTGCTCCTCAATAGATGTCCTGCACCGAGCCTGTTCCCATGTGCCGATCATTAATCCTTAATGAATTAATCAGCACGTGGCCCCCGGCCGTCTGCCTGTTTATCAGTCCCGCTCTCCTCAGCGGGATGTGCCCGAAAGGACCTGGTTTATTGATATTGCTGGCCAGCTACCTGCTACCTGGCTGAGTTCTCCAGGTGTCTCGTGCTGGGCCCATATACATGTACAAACAAACAGCTGCCCAGTTTGAACCCCAATGTTTGATTTTGAATTGAGCAATTATAGATGCAGATATCTTTAACGTTGGTTTGCCTCTGTCTGCTTGAGCAGTTTTGTTGGCTGTACTTTCTTGGGATAACGATCCAGGTTTTAAGATACATTAATGAAATTGTAGCATATGCTTTTCTCTCCTTAAATATTCAATTCGTTTAAAAAAACAGACATAGTTAATAAATTAATAGGATTATTATATGTATATGTATATGCCATGTAGTTACTTATACAAGTCTTAAAAATTAAGAACTTCCTCAAGCGTAACAATAATTTTTTATATTTATCTATTTTGTTTTTTGTAGCTTTACATATTTTATTAAAGAGGGAACCATCCCTCGGATATAGTGGTTCACTCTTAGTTTTCCCGAATTTTCCCCACAAAATATCATCCAGTTGCAAACCTCCCACAGCTGCTGATGCGGCACTAGCCAGAAAAACAAAAGAATCGAATTCGAATTGAAAACATCTGTTCCAAGGGCATTAACGGCTTCATTGAGGGGTCAGGGGTCACAGGTCAGGGCAGGGGTTGTCCAGAGATCAGAGGGTGGGTGAAATGACCATAACGGGAACACATATGAAGCCGAACCTAATACAGCAAACACGTGACCCTGAGGACGAAGATGACACTATGGGTGGGAAGTCCGAAGGCAGATCAAATTCGGACCCTCTCCGATTTCCCTTAATTTGCTGACCTTCCGACCGGATTTGGGCTCTTACTTATTTGGCTTTCGCTTTTGTGTTTCAATTATAAATTCCTCATGGTCAATACGCTTTAATTGCTCTCTTTATTTGGCCCGACAGTCTCCACTCCTCCCATTGCAGTATGTAGTAGCCCCCCGTTTGTCCACTTTGAATGATGGCCAGCCGAGCGTGAAATACATTAGCGTGCGGACCTTGTTAGACCTCCACCGCACACACACAAACACACACCCACACACACAATCTCTTACCAATCCCACCCACACCAACACTCGGGGGCACGCAAACTCATTTAAGGCCCAAAATGGGAATCCCCAAAGAGCTTTTCTGGCCCAGAGGATGTCAACTGAACACACCGCCGGGGGAAGAGAAAAGCCATTGGAATACCCTTTGCACACCGAAGATTAGGGAATGCTTGTAACTTGTGTGGCAATCGGCCATTTGATTGGCATTTTCTGTGCACAACCAACAATGTAACTAGTTCCTTATATTGCATATGCTAAAATAAATGTGAGTTAATTATATTTTAAAAAATGTTAATGGCTTTCCTTTGTAAGCCAACGCAATTTCTCATAGTAATGATAAAACTATTTAGCCGTAAAAATAGTGTAGCTTCTTAATAGTACAATTTTTAAGGGTATTTTCCTGTTCAAACAATGGGCACTTACCGACCATCAGTTTTTTGACTGTCTCATGCAACAGACATTTGTGTTTACCACCACTATTTGCCACCCCCACGACAGCTCCCCTGCAAATGAAGTTGGCAACCCTGGTCGTCCGAATTCCTGTCTGCTGTCTGCAATTCCCAGTTCCCATTGCAGGCCGGGGCTTCGGCTATTAAATCGAAAAACGATTACAAACTATATTACTGTGTTTGTTTTGGACGCCGACAATTCTGGACATTCTCTTTTCCCTGTTGCCTGTTTCCTGTTACCCCCGCCGTATTTTCCCATTTCGAATTTAGCGTAAATGTCAATTCTACTCGGAATCCCTTCCCCGATTTAGTCCCTTCTGCGGTCATTTCATTGTTTCATTTTCACACGCAACAATAATTCCAATCTCTGGATTCCTCTTTCCTATTTCCTCTGGGACTTTCATTTTGGGCCATAAAATTGCATCAAATTTTATGTGCAATTTCGATTTTTATTTGCTTTTGATTGTGATTTGATCAATATGTTCCTCTTGTTTGCCCTGGCTCTGCTCGTTCCAATTGTTCCTGTTAATTGAAATGTTCATTGAACTGGTTTCATTGGTCATGTAACTCCCCCATGAATTCCTATTGTGGGTCAGAGCCCAAAACCAATTAATAATAAATTATGAAATTCAATGGAAGAAATTTAGAGAACTTGAGTTAGTATGATCTTGACATGGAGCTACCCTCGACGAAAGTTTACTATTATTTCAAAATTAAAATGTACAGAATGATAGCACAATATTGAAGATGATGACAAAATGTAATAGTGTTTGAAAAGTTTCTATTTAGATCTTTATACACCCACGTCGACTAGAGGGTAGCATCAATTTCGAAGAATTTGTGTTGATTCATGATTAGATGTGGTTCTTGGAATCAGCCAGCATGGAATAATAAAACGAAATTGGAGGTGGAGCCATTAAGTTAGTTTGAAGAACAATTTTTTATGATGATGAACTGCTTGCCTCCTCTTTGTATTTGTCTCGCCTTTGACGCCCATTTAATTCAGTTTCTGCTGGGCAATTTTTGTTGCGTTTCAACTTTATTAAGATAGAAATCAATTTGGTGCCTTGGCTGACTGTTCCGCATATTTGCACGGTCTCAAGTCTGTCAAGATGGCCTGGATTCCCTTTCCAACTGAAGGCCCCTGGATGCCGCTTGTCTAATTCAGGAAATTGCCACAAAACACGCCACAAGGCGAAGGCGCAAAAAGTGTCAACTAGTTGACCTCATCTCTGAAGCCAGCTGCATCCCAACCAAACTGGCAGGAAAATGGAGGAAAAACCGTTGCAGACATCAAAATGACGTGACTGGGCGAAATGGGACGGGGAGGATGTGCGAATTCCTGGTGGCTTAGGATCGGTGCAAATGAAGTTGCCAAAGCTGCTCCTGGGTATCCGCTTCTGATTCTGTCCTGGGATTGTCTCTTACCATGGGGCAATTACGATGCGACGGAGAGTCTGTGAGAGTCTGTGTTCGGGTGCTTCATAAACTCCCACTTTTTTCCTTCGGTTTCGGATTCGGTTTTCCGGAGGCTATGTGCAGTCGACAGATAAACAAGTTGCTACCACTGCGCGTGGCGTGCGGAAGGGATTCCCCCTTTCCCTCTTTCCTCCGCCTCTGTCCTGTCATTTCGAAGCTCGACGCTCATTTTCGCCTTTCCCAGCGATTTTGCTTCGTCGTCGCTGAGCTAGTTGCTTTTTTCGGCTCGTATTTGCTACCCTCGAAGGCGGTTTTGTAATTCTGATAGGTCGTTTGGACGTTACAGGATTTTACTGCCCATTTGCAAAATACAAAGTTCAATATTCTGAATATATTTCCACATACTTCTACTTATAGATCGGAAATAATGAAATCTGTTTTTCTAAAATGCTGAAAATTTGGCTCAACCACACTTAAAATATGTGCAAAGTTTTGTCAAAATTATAATTTCATTTGTAAATGCCGAAAAGAGACTTCATTCTTCTTGAAAATGGGCATCATTTTCCTAATAAATGTTTGATTAAAACACTAAAACACAACAAAACACTAGGTACCTAAATTCCCATCTAAAAGCCCTTAATTCATTCCTTTTTGGATTCTTCCTTTTTAGCTTAAACGAAAAGACCCCAATTGCTGGGTAAAGTACGTGCATCCCGTTGTTTGTTTAGGTGTATTAGTGTGAGTGTGTGTAGCTCGTATCCGTGTCAGAGAACTGCATGGGTAGCCTTTTTTGCCACCTTAATCACACTCAACAAATTTGGGTATCGGGTGCCACTCACGCCGTCACGCGGTACTGCAAACCCGCTCATATTCGTTTGTTGCAGGCATGGTGTGCGCGCACCGATCAATGCGGCACTCTAGGTAGCGGGTACCGATCACACTCGCCACTCATAACGAAGGGTAGAGAAGGCAAACATGCAGAAAAAGGCAAGTGCCCAAAAAGGGATGAGTGGCAAACACCCGGGTGTCTCGCCAAACACCCGGGTGTCTGGTAGACACTCGAGTGCCTGTGGTAGCATAATTCCTGAAAAACGAAATATATTATACCCAAAATCTTCTATTTTTGCATTCTTTTTACAGAAATTTAAACAACACGAAATAGACTTTTCTTTTTTATATATTATATTATATGTTTTGTTAAAATTTTTAATATCGGCTTCCCATATTTAACTTTATAAATGTATAATTTTAAAATAATAATAATACAATTTTATAATAAATAAAATTGTATAATAAAAAAACAAGCGAAAAAACAATAGAAATAGAATAGTTTTAATAATGTATAAATATTATTTAATAATATATAAGATTGTTTTTTGTTGAGACATTAGGTAGATCAAAACGCAAAAACATGTGCCCGACCTTTTTCTTGGGTGTTCCCTTTTTCATTAGCCGTTCCGTATGCATACAGAAAGTATGCGGTCGTTGCTTGCCGTATCACTTTTGTTGCTACGTGTTTTTGGCAATAGCAAAAGCCGGTACATTTTGTCTTTGCGGGTTCACAAGGCTGTAATGACTATCGGTTTGCCAATTTATGCAGGTTTGCCTACAGGCCAGCATGACCGCTAACCAGCCTCCATCTCGCCCTCTCCACTCGCATCTTCCCCTTTTTCGCCTAGTTTTTCCGACATTTCCCAAATCAAGTTGCGTGCCAGTGTGTGTGTATGTATACGAGTATCTTGTGGATGCTTGTCAGGCCACGAAATGCGTCAATTAGACGAAATTGCAATGTAGGAAAGTGCAAGAACTGCAACGCCTTTTCCACTTTCCCCCCATTTTTTCACCCATTGCTGTATTGTTGTTTTGAACAAAAAGTATTCATATAAATTCTCGCTGTTCTTTGTTTGTGTGCTGGTTTGCAGGCCGAGAAGAACTTTTATGAGTGTTAATTTGTGTTGTCAACAAAGTTAACATGCGACGAAATGTCGACTCTTCATGGCTCCATTCCATTTACTACTTCTAGCTGTTTTTTTATCCACCTCGGGGATGGAAAATTGTGTATCCGAATGGCATACTATGCCGGAAAAACAAAGAGGTGGCTAAAGCGAAGGCCGGACGGAGAGATTTGCTAACTAAGTACAAGGAATTATTGGAGTTTTCCATTCCTGCCATTCCCGCCCTTTCTTCCCTCCTTCTTGGAATTTATGGGTTGGTAATGCGAAGATATGTCACAGGAATAACAACAAAAATAAGCAGGGAGAGGTATTCTACACATACTCGAATGTATGAATGAATTTGCCTTTATCACATATTTTCTAAAATAACTGCACGCTCCATTCGATTGATTCGAAATCAATCAGATAATAGCACAGAACATTCTCGAATTCCTTATCACAATGGGGTCTTTACACTTTTGAACTTGCGGAGATACTCAGCAACGAGCACTTAAGGCTCTTTGTCGATATCTCTGAAACACACAGTATCTTTTCCCGACTTCCCTGCTAGGTCAAGTATCAACACCCGTAATGTTCAAGTGCAATTAAGATGCAACTTTATGCGTCACTAATCTCCGGTGGAAACCAGCTGTCAGGGGTGTCCGACGAGGGGGTTTTCAAGGGGTTTCTGGGACCGAGAAAGTGGATGAGTGGTGGTTCAGATGACCGCGAGGCCCCACAGAGAAGCCTGTCAATCAAGGAGCCGCAGTTGCAGTGCCCGCTTCGGTGCCAAGCACTTGACTCTGACCCAAGTCGAAAAAACACTCCGAGCCATAAATCAATTAAAATTGATTCCACCAAAAAAGGGAATATCTGCTGCCCCAAGCTCTCCCTTCCTGCGCCCCTTTCCCTGTATTTTCTCAAGCTGACAAAAGACAGCGCAAAATACAGCGAAAAATATGTATTTACCCGTAATGAATGAAGTAGCTGGAAATGATCCGAACTGAAGTTTTTGCTACTTAGGGAACGCAGTTGATGCCCCCAAATCCGAGTGTGTGTGTGTGCGTGTGTATCTGGGTGTGCAGTGTATCTTATCTGCAACAGACAGCGAGGCAGTCAAACGGAGCATAAAAGACGGAGACTTGAGAACGGCGAACGGCGAACCGAGAAGTGCGGAGAAGTTGAGCGGAGGAGACGCAGTCTAAATCAGAAGCAGAGTCAGGGTCGCCACTGCATTTGAGTCCACTGACAAAAAATGTAGTAAGCATTTGCTATTATAGCAAGTATCAGCAGGGGAACTCATGCCCTTGATTTGCATTAATTTGAAACATGTATTAATTCTCATATGCATATTTAACCTTATTCATTATTATTATGAAGCGAACTTTTAAGATTGAAGCCAAACACTTTTAGTGTCCACTCAACAGTGTATTTCTCCACCCCGCGCATTTAAATATTGACAGCTATTGGCCAATTGCCTCGACTCAGAAGCACTCTGCCAAGTGTCCATAATTCCGCTTGGTACTTTTGGCTCATAAATAAAGTTGCTGCTCGCTATTTTGTTGTGGCAGCATCTGTGTGGCAAGACAGTGCCCATAAAGAGGGGACTGTGCACACTGCAGTGGATATCTCGATTTGGCTGTGGACACACACATTGCTCATTCGCTCCTGCTTTGGCCATTTCCATAAATATTTCATTTAGCCCAACCGCCACCAAGCTTCACGCTTTTCCGGCTTTCCTCTTGATTTTTGTAGCCTATCGCTAGTTGGGCATCTTCCAAGCTCAGACAGCCTGTCCCCCGTTTTCATCCTGTTCCGTGGAATGCATCGAGGCAACAATTTTCCCCTCAGAGTCCTAGGGGGAATCCTGCCTGGGATGCTATTCCAATTGTTGCAGCTTGTTGCGCACTTGCAACTTGTCATGCATTGGCATAAAATAAGAGAAAAAATTCTTTTGTGACATTTTCATAGAGCATCAGACTGTGAGATAATTCGGAATTCAGTGAATTCGCAATGCGCATTGACATTCAACGGGAATTCTATTGAGATTTTCAGGGGATTAAGCAATTCAACGAAAAAACATAAGCTTATATATAAACTTATTTGCATAATCATTGAATTCGTTCTGTGTGAATTAAATTGGGCGACGAATACAAATAATCTTAAATTTAATGCACAACTTTTTGAAACTAACTAAAAATCAACGTCATCATATTCAACAAATAATTGTATTCAGTTCCTAGACCACAACTGGGTCGCTGGTTACCACATTGAGTCGTGGGCTTCAGCCGCAAGATGCGGTGACTCTTGACTTTGGCGGCCTTATCAGTGGGCAATTGGCCGCCCAACAATAGTCGGGTTAATTAGAAAGTGCCACGCCCACCGAAGTCAATTACCAGGCGATTGCTTTGGAGAAAGAGAGAAAGAGAGAGAAGTACCTGCTAATTGAAAACTATTTATAATGAGTAAGCTAGGATTAATGCTGCCTTGGTAAATGCTGCGTAAATGGGGGCCATCGGGTGGATGTATTATGTTGCTGGGACTTGAATCCCTAATGTCATTGGATCTGCCAGCCAATTGTTGTTGAGAGTTGCTGGCTGAGGACATGACAGGATAATGGCCGCATTTAGCATACATTAAAACACTAATTTCCATGAAACGAAGCAAAAACGTAGTACATTCCTCCTTTTTGCTGCTGCTGCTGTTGCCTTTGCTGCTGCTGCACAGGCGGTGCCTTTTAATAGAGCCACACTAATTACATGCCGTTAGAGTGAATGCCCAGCCAAGTGCCGAGGAGTCTCCTGCCCCCAGGAGTCCCCCTTTCACCTCCTCCGTCGGCCCTGTGTGCGTGGGATTCGCCGCTTTGCCGCGGGACAGGAGATGGATCCGGGTGATCCGGGGGATTGGGGGGATCCGTGCAACAGCAACAGCAGCAAAGTCAAATTTTGTAATTAAAGCAGCGGAATTTATGAAACGTAACATTTTGCATTTTGGCGTGCACCATGGCAAAAGAACCTATAGGTATGCTCTATATATACATCAGCACACACACATAGATACCAGCACAGACACACCGACAACTTAAGGACACTTAGTCAGCTTAAAAATAGGAATAAAAACAAATAATTTAAAATAATAGTTAAATTGATCCGAAAAATGCCCACCCTCGCAATTCCTTAAGTAGAGTAAAGGGTATCTAAGAGTCGGGGTTTTCTCTTGCTTGAATGGCGTTACCAAACAATTTGGTTTTTCCTCTCAAAGCTTTTTCATGGCAGTTAATTTTGTAGCAGCGAGACCAATGGAAATGCTTAAATTTTAATTTCTGCTTTTCACTTAGTTCTTTTGACAGCTTAGACTCTCGCACACGTGTTGAAGGAAAGGAAAACTCTTCAAGTTTTATGGCCACACAAGCGGCAGGAATCGAGCCGATTCAGCAGGATATATATATATATATAAGTATTATACAGTGTATCCTTACTTGGCGTTGGTCATTTTTCGAGGGGTGAAGCAAGGGGCAATATATAAAATTTATTAGCTGAAATTATGATTATTTCGTTGGCTCTTTGCTGCGTGTACTTTTAATATCCACTTCGGTCTTCCTCGCTTTCCTTCCGCCGACTTTTCCTTCTCCTGCATTTTAATGGCGCTCTTCGGCTGCTTCTTCATCTTCTTCTTCCTCTTATGCTGTCAGCTGCATCAATTTCCCGGCTTCGCCAGAAAAAAATTATAGGTGGAGAGCTCGTTAAGCTCGCCTTTAATTTTTACTTAAGACCATAATTTCTGCTCAGCATTTTTTGTTTTATGTGTGTGGCCCGCCATTTGCGTGCGTTTAATTGTGGTCGAGGGGGCGGCCACCCACCACCTGCAGCCACCCAACTCCCAACGCCCATGCCACGCCTTTTTGGCCATTAGGCATGGCCAAATTGTTTGTGGCTAGGAGGACGAGCTCTGCATTCTAATTGATTTGGCTTAGAACGACTCGGCACGCATACTCTTCTCTGTGGATGGCCCCCAAAATAAAATTAATTAAATATAACCGTGGAATGCGAAAAGGATTAAATTTTGATGTTCGCCAAAAATAAAATAAATTAAGACTACCCCATAAACTAGTTGCTATCAAATGCCCAAGGCACTTTACGCAATACATTTTTGTTTTAGAAGCCACATTTGTACCCATATGTTTATCAAGAATTATTGTTAGAAAATTAATTATGAACCAAAAACTGAAAACAGATATAAATATTACTAGTTCGTGTATATTCTATTATACATTATCCGCCGAATTCCACGTCCAGCCTGAAAGTATGCCATTAAATCGAAAACATTACACAGAGCCACAATAAATTGAATGATGTGTAGAAAAGCAGGTCCTGTGTGCCCTTCGAAATTATCCTGCCTAATTCTGGTTCTAATACCATTACCTGGGCGCCCCCAGAAACGCGCTCGTAAATTCTATAAAAGGAGACAAATGACCCATTAAGCGCAAAACTTGTGCACTTTCATTGCGAAAGGATGAAGGCGAGGGCAGGGGTGAAATACAGATGGGGGGCTGCTCTCGATGGAGGCAAGAAATGCAAAAATGGAGGGAAATTATTGCCCCGCAGCCAAAGACAACAAACTCTTGATTTTTATACCTGCAGCAGCCGCAACAAAAATATTAGTGCTGGGAGTGGGAGTGAGAGGGAGGTTGGCGAAAGAGATGGGGCGAGAAGAATAGAGCTGGCTCATAAAACGACGAGATATGAAACGGCGAGAAAAGGCGCCACGCAGTGTTCGTCTATTTTTCACTTCAGTCGGTTCTCTGAAAAAAAGTGGAAACTGGTAGCTTCGCGGAGAGGTGTGGTGGTGGGAGGGGTTAAAAGCGGGTTAGAGGGGTTTGTTTTAGGATTTGTTGTGCTTATGAAAGCATTAAACTTTCCTCATTTAAGGGCTGCGCACTTGAGTTGCCTTTTTTACTGCAATTTCGCTCTTCAGCTTCAGCTGCCTTCAATTTCACCTCCCACGAACAATTTTCCAGCCCCTTTCACCCTTTTCCCGCCCCTTTTTGACGACGTCGTCTGGTTATGTCGCACAGCTCGCAGCGCTTCTTGAAACTGGCAAGTTGTTTTGCATTCGCCTCAGTCAGTCATTGTCACTAGAAGGAGAGTGGGGTATATTGGTTAATCCTATTAACTTTTGTGGAATTCATTACAAATAATTTAAGTTGAACTTAGTTTTGAAGGAGGGAGCAATACCTTTTTTTGATAAAATGTATAAATAGGAAATCTTAAAAATGGAAAGGAAACTCTAATATATTAATAGATGAATGTTAGAAATAAATTATAGTTTTGAAATGAATGATGTTTGGGTATATTCAAGAGTTTCGAAGTTAACAGAAGTATGGTATATTTGTAAATTTTTGATTAAATGTTGTCCAGGGTATCATTCAGCCCAAGTGCCTCGGGTATCCCACGATGGTATTACTTTTCTTAACCCGATAAGCGTGTGGCGACAATAAGGCAGCCAGATCCTTGTCTATCCCTTCGCTTGTTTTTACGAGAGTGTGTGTGAAAAAATATTATGCAATTTCAACATTTTACGCACTTGAACATTTTCATGCCGCCCTGCAGCGTTTTGAGCTCCCAGTTCGCTTTTCTTCTGCCGTTTTCCTTTATATTCCCCATTTTCCTTTTCTAGCCTTCCCACTTCACTGTGCTCTCTTTCAGACTCTTGATGAGCTGATGTTACTCCACACACACACACACGCACTCAAACACACGTAAACACACACAGAGACACCGACACATGCATCGGGTAAATTGTTAGAAAAGTATTCGAGACACTGTCGCCCTTGTGTTTAGGATATCAAGTGGGCGTGGCTGAGCTCGGAGTGCGATTCTCCTGAGGGATTTGCAGTGTCTGTTTGTCCCCATCTTTTGTGCGTTTGTGCGCTCCGCTGTAATGTAAGGGCAAACAAATGTGCCACGCCCCCAAACTACTCACTACTCAACTACGCCCACCCGTCCCAGTCTGTTGAACTTTGACTCGTCGCGAGCTGTCGGCTTTCATTTGAATGCCACAGTTGCAACCTAAACCGCTTAGACTTCTCTCACGGAGAACAGGATCAGAAAAAGGAGCCTTAAGTAAGGAGCGAAGGGTCTCAAAGCGAAGCAACAGCAGAATGCACTAAATAAGGGACTCGAAGACGGAAGGGAAAAGTAATCCGGGAAAGGAGTTAAGATCTGGGAAGCCCCGGGCCAGCGTGCAGTCGACTTAAACGCATTTCGATGTTTACCCCCTTGGCACAGTGACTGCTAAAAGTTTGTCTTAGTAATAATTCACGCACAAACAACAGCAACAGCACCAGCACCAGTGAGACAACAACGAGCATTTTTATAGTTACAACATATTTAGCCCGAGGCGAGACGTTCATATTTACTTCTGTGCAGAGGCAGCGCCAACAATAATAATCATAAAGCAAAGAACAAGAAGGACAAAAAATACGAAATAAAACTAACGACGCTGCACGGAGAAATAAAATTACAAATAGAAATTACAAATTATAAATTAAACTCTTTCTTTGCAATTGGGGCCAAATCGATTTAAAAATAATTCATTGAATTGATAGCAATGAAAAATTTGTAAAATATATATTTATGTAAGTCATCCAACGAATAAACATTAATATTTGACTTCCCCCGTTTTTTTGAGTGCAGGAGGCTTTCCACTCAGCGACTCCCACGTGAGGAGGTGAAAAGGTTGTAGGCAAAGGGAAATAATAATAACAAAAGGCAAACAGAGCGAGCGAAAGGGAGCGAACTGGCTGCCGAGTCTCGTGTGGCGCCTCATGTGGGAATTTTCATGCGGCGCGTAGCAATTTCACACATTTACATAGTAAAACACACACTGCACCTCTCTCCATTTCCCAAGGAAAAGTGCCGTCGCATAGCGGAAGTGAAAGAAGTTGTCGCTCCTCTAGGAGCAAAAAAAAAAAACGGGGCGAGACGGAGGAGAAATGCGCAAATTATATTTCGTTGTAAGGCAGAGCAAACAAAAGTGGTGAGGGGTTAAAAAACGGAAAGAGGGACATGCGTGTGCTGCCATTACAGCAAAACAAACAAAAATGGGGAAAAATTCTGGCATATAAATAAAATATCGTAATGTGGGACAGGCACCATGGGAATGGAGTATAAATTATGCATTAAAAACCCACAAAACCCAAATGGATAATTGAAATTGCTCCGAGCCGGCAATAATAAAATTTAATAATATATATTTAAGCTGCACAAAATAGTTCCAGATTAGACAATATAAAAGCCGATATCTATCTAATCACAAAAATATGCTTGGTGTTAATTAATTAGTTGTTTTGCACACAAATTGAATTCAAATAGAATAATAAATTCAAGCATAGCGAATGGAGTTTGGAACGAAAACCAACGGTTAAGTTTTATTGTTAACCACATTAATGAAAGAGAAAAGAACTAATAATGTTCCAATTTCCAATAAATTTTAATGTCAAGTGCTCGCTTGGTATTCCATGTCTGAATGCAGAATAAATTATTAGGACAAACACCAATTTCGACACATCGGTTTTTTTAAACTTCCCATTTAAACTACGCACTTTCAGCCAGAAATTAACAAATAACAATTGCATCAATTGCTAACAATTAGATGCATAAATAATTCAAAGGTTAATTAAAATGCAAGCTAAACACAAAAAAACATTTATTTTTAACTCTAATATTGGTCGTGTACATAAATTTCTTCTCATTTGATGTGCCAAATAAAATGTTAGCGAATATTTGAGCGGCACAAACGCCCATAAATTATGTTGTGTGACATTCCTCTCCCTTTTATTTGCATTCGACGTTTGTTGCGTTTCACGTTTGAATATTTTCCACGTTGCGCTGCCCACAAAAGTAGGCAACAATTTCTGCTTCGCCTGTAACCGCAGTTTACGGTTGGGGGCGGACCGGAAGAGGGGGTGGCGTATCAGCGGGACTCCTGCTGTGCACAAATGCCATAAACGCTCACAAAACACACCCACACAGGCACACAAGCACACAGAAAGTAGACTGATGGGCAGGCGGCCTACATGACGTATGAGTGACTTTTATGTTTTAATTGTGGGCCCAAAATGGTGGGCGGATGTCGACTGCCACGCAGCTGCGACAGCTGGAAGCCTTGAGACACTCTCTAATTGGCAGAGAAAAGGCTTTCTCCCACCTCACATAATCCTTCCCCGGATGCTTATTAAAAATTTGCATAATTTATGGTATTTTTGCAGTAACATTTGATAAACTTGAATACCCACGGGCGAAACTACTGACGATTAATGATAAATGAGGGTAGTTTCCAGCAAACAAAAACCAACTCTAATTCGCATACGATTTTATGACAATATTATTTCATAATTAAAATTAAATCGCATGTTTAAGAGTGAAGAAGAAAGTTATAATTACCAACTATGCACAGTAAAAATATTTAAGCACAAACAAAAAAGGGACGCGGCAGAGCGACAGTGAGAAATAAAGGTAGCTCAAATACAATTCATTTTTGTCCCGCAGCACGGATACTCAGTCATAGGCCAAAGGGCTTTTGGCCATGTCCAACACACTGCCACCCACACAGGCCCACACAGACCCACACAGAACCACTCAGCGCCCACTCACACATACAGACAGTGAAATTAATTAAATAAGAAAAAAGGTAAACCGAGAAGTTAAATATAAAACAGGAAAAGACAAACCCAGAACAAAGCAAAAAGAAATGGGGAGAAGAGAGCAGTAAAGTGAAACTTGAAATTGAATAAAGCCCACAGCATGGACGGAAAGGGGAAGGGGCGTGGCAGCGGGCAGGTGGAAAATGGGACCAAAGACAAAGGCAAGACGACTGCAATATAAAGCCGAGACAAGCTTAAAGCGAAGAGGTCTGGGGAAATAAGTTATACAATGTGAGTCTTTTGATACCCTTTAACTGGACTTATAGTGTCAATCAAATCCTGATTCGTACTTTGCAGCATGCCATCATATCATATAATTTCCCATTTACTAACAATGAAGGTTTTATATAGATTTTAGGCATTTTGTGCATATTGAAAGCCATACAGTAAAATCTAATAGTATTCACCCAGAGCCAAAAGCCCAAAAAGAAGATTACTTTTCCCAAGAATGGGAGGGATGGGCCCCGAAGTCGTATAATTTTCAATGCACACGGCAAATTCTCAGCCAAAAGACCTCAGGGGAGCAATGTCACTCAGCCTGTTTCCTCCCTTTTCCCCTCACACAGCGAACTTGGCCACATGTACATATATTTCCCACTGCAGTTTCTTGATGACAGGAATCGGGGGTATTGGATGAAAGCCAAGTAAAGACGGAGGCGTCCACATGATTAAGGTTTCACAATTTATCTAATACAATTAGTCAGGAGGTGAGTAACTGTCATTTCAAGAGGACAAAGTGAGTCGGCGGTCTGCAGCTCAGGGTTGGGTTGCGGTAATCGTAGACTCTTGGTGCCGCATTTTCCTTAATGTCCGACAGTCTCTTCCCTTAAGGGCTTTCCTTTTCATGACTTTTGAACTTCCGATGCAAATTGTGGGGGAGTGTTTGGGACAGGGGCGGTGCAATTAGGTGTGACCTTTGTTTTTTATGGCATTGGGTGTGTTTTCAGCACAGTTGGTGCTTTATCTCCACGTTTTTTCTCTGAAAAATATTCAAATATACCAATTTCAACACTTTAAATACATAGCTGTAAAATACAGAAAAATGTAAATTTGGTCCAACGCCTTTGGAATTAAATATGATAAATAAGATTAAAGGATAAATAGGATTAAATAAAGGCTGCAATAGATTTGAAAATTTAAAATTCCGTTTGGAAAAAATATATTCATTTTGAGCAATTGCAATTATTAATCACTTATACTTTTAAATTAAAAAAAATATGTTTCTTACTGTTAGCGTTTATAGTTGTTTTGATAATTCCAATAATAATTTTTTTAGCTGATCCCTTATTTGTCTATATATATCATTGTTAGGCAAAAAACATTTGTTTTTTTGTTTGGGAACTTATATCCAGTCCTTGTTCAACAGGCAGAAATTTCTGCACTTCTTTTTCCGCGCTGCCTTCTTTTTGCGCCCACGCTTTTTCCTACCCTGCTTTTGTAGCCTTTTTGAACCATTTAAACATAGACCAATGCAATCTGTTGTCAACATTTTTTCCCACTTTCCTCGCTTTCTGTTTTTCCTATTTGTGCGTGCTTTTGTTTGTTGGCCATATCACAAAACCGCAAAAAGGCAGAAAACTTTTTTGGCCAGCAGTTGTTTATAAGGGGCATGGGGCAAGGGGCATGGGGCAAGGGGCTGAGGCGCGGTCGGGGAAAACTGTTGGCAACAAACTTCAACAACTCAATGCACTCAATCAATGCACACAAACAGCAACAGTCGCCGCCTTTTGTGGCACAAGCACTCGACTCATTCGCACAGATACTCTCGCCAGCACGCACACACATAAAGCACTCATCAGCTGAAAATAAAAACAAATTTATAGTGCCACAGATAAAGTGGGCAGCAATGGAAAAGTGGAATGGAGAGGAAGATTCTAAGGACGAAATGGAAAAATCAACAAGCGATTTTTCAAACAGCGACAAAGCAATCAGAATACAATCAAAAAGCAAGAGAAAGAGCCTGAAATATACATACATCTGTAGGCATACACTTTTATGCCTTGTAAACAGATTGATTTCAAAAATGATAATGGGCCCCAAAAGCCGACAAAAGCCCACAGCCAAGCAATCGCAGCACTGGGAATCGAGGGGCTCGGAGATCGGGGACTTGGGCAGCATTCCAACATTCACAGACCATTTGGCGGCTTAAGGTTCGCTGTCGGGTTATCGCTTAATCGCATCGCTTGCCAGCCACCGACATCGTGCACTGCAAGAAATTGGAGCTAACTAAATGTAGCATTCTTCGGTATTAAAAACTAAATGATATTATATGCATTATATCCACTTCAGAAATTTTTTGGTTTTAAATAGTCCACACAATATTTCAACCTTTCAAAGCATAACTTAATGTTTGACTTGTCTATATATAAGTAATGTTTTACATATTTCTTAAAATCTGCAGGAAAAGTATAAATAAAATATATTTGAAATCTTACTTAAATACTCTGCAATATTGTAAAACCGAATTAGTTACTTTAAACTGCTTTTGCATAACTTCTATTCGCTCAGTGTGGTCATTGCTTGTTGTGGCTGTGACTCCTGCTACTGTTGCCTTTGTTCTCTGTTTTGGTATCGGTTTCTTGTCTGTGGCTCTTACACAAATCCTCCTTTTGGTAAAACCCCCTCCTCCGCCGCTTGTGTCCTTTTGTGGCTCCCCTTATAATCATTTTTCAATAAACAAACAATTTCATGGGCGGCTTGTCTTTTGGCAAATCGGATCTAAGCCTCAATAAGCAGCCAGCGACAAGACGCACTTCCTCGATGGCCCCGCCTTCGATTTCCCGAATCCTGATGGCTATCTGGGGGCCTTGAGGTTACCGCAAATGCCCTGCCCTTACACTGAGCAACAGGAAATCAAGTCACATCCAGTTGAATTGGTGAAGTGAAGTGAAGTCTATGGAACAACAAAGTCTTAATCGATATTAAGACAATCACAACTATAATTAATTAAGATTAAATATAATGTTCATTAGTTACCTTGTATTACTTGTATAAATAATGCATTGAATTTAGCACTGTCCTTTTGTCACATCTAGTTGGCCAGTGTTCGACCAATTTCGAACTGCCAGATAGGCGATTCCTATAGATTAATAATTGTTGCTCTTTTCGGTTTCCTCCTCTAATTCCACTCTCCACTGAAATAAGATACAACTTTTTGTGCATTTTAGTGAGGGAGCAGGCGATATCCTGATAAATGTCAAGTCAAACAAATGGCTTAAGCAGGATCCGGAGAGTAATTACTCGAAGTAGCGAGAAAAAGGAGGAATGAAGGGATAACTACGGCCATCCATTGTATGTGTGTGATTCCAGCTCCGACTGTTTGTGTGTTTGAGTGGAAGAGCAGGATAAAAAATGCAGCAATTTTGCTGGTTTCGGGCTGTTGCCCTCCAGACTCATACTCCCTTGGTTTTTCACTTGACTCTGCAACGAATTGCTAAATTTTAACTGAAACATTTATCCACCAAAGCACTAAATTATTCCTGTCCCTACAGAGAAATGGGGTGAGCTCAGTGTCTCCACGGCTCCTTCGTTGTATTTGTATTCATGTGGCAAATCGGGGGCATTATCGTCAGCATCGTCATCGTCATCAGCATCAGTATCATCAGCTCCAACAGCTGCAGTTCGTGCCAAAAGTCGTAAGAACAACAAAAAATGTCAGTGGAGCAAACGAAAGTCAAAAGCTGCTATAAGTCTGTTTTCCCCCTTTCTCGGTTTTCTTTTTTAGATTGCTGCATACCCTCATTATAACAGACATAATCCTACAACCAAAGAAAAAATAATAATAATAAATAATAATTTAAGAACTGCGGCCTTTAGTCTTTGTTTTGCTGTACTGTTTTAATTAGAAATTTAATAAAGTTATCAATATCTTATCAGTAATAACACAGACAAAACAAAGTAGGTTTTTTAGCGATTCAGATAGCGAGTGATTACTGTAATTCCCTATGGCTTGACTTGGAGCCCGTCATTAATAACCGCGAATTATAAATTCCTTTTTTTCGCAGTCACTGCGGTTTCCTTAATGATGGAGAATAGCGATTGGTAGTGGGAAATCGCATTTCCAGACAGCTTCATTTTCCGGCAGAGGGCGGCAAGAAGGGGGAGGGGGGCTGTGCATTGGCTACGCATATTCGTTTCATTTGCTTCTCGTTTGTCGTTATTCGGTTTCATCCTGTTCTTTGGCTTTCCCTCCTGTTTTTGTGCCAACGTAAGCGCTTTTAATTTTCAGCTTGCATGCACAAAAGTATGCAATATGTTTTTGCTGACCCCCCTTGAACTCCACCCCTTCACTGCACCACTGCTCCACTGCACTTATGCATGCATGACATGGACGGTGGGCGAAGGGGAGTTGCAATGGGGCTATGCCGGGCTAGAGCTCGACAATAGCTTACATAAATTTTAAGCTCCATTAGCAAAATGTTTCAGTTTCAGCCCAGAGGCGACGTGTGCAACTCTGCCCCCCTCACTCCACACACCTTTATACCCCTCTCCCCCTTGACCCCCTGCAGCTGTCCCTCCCATACAGCGCCCAAAGTTCAAGTGCAGCAAAAGTTTCGGGTGTTGTATTATGTGAATTGCATATTACATAGAGTTGCAACCATTTTTGTTGGACAATTTGAAGTGAAAACTTTTGGCTTAGCTTAAGCCCCAGAGCTCATTTGTATATAAATTAAAAGGAGGTGGGAGTGGCAAAGTAAAAAGATGGTTATCAAGAGTTTGAGCCAACTACTTATGAATCCCTGGAACAGATTTGAAGGCAACACACCACACCACACCACAGCAAATGCTCAACCTTTGAGGGCCTGCAAAAAATCCCACTAATTGCAGATAAATTAACTCAGCTAAGCTAATGGGCAGGCTTAATCTTTCTCTCCGCAGAGAGAAAACCACGAAAATAAACAATTAAATTGGCCAAAGGAACGCCAACGGAACGCCAACGGACAGCCGACCAGCTGATGGCGGCATAAAAATCAATTCCAGCCAACTGAAGCGGCCAAATGAGTTGCGGAAACTATAACTTACCAAGGCCAACACCGAAGCACATCGTAAACTTGGGGGATACAGCGCCCCTGCTGCCCTCCCCCGCGCCCTTTGAGCCGCACAATGAATACAAATTGCTCGGTAAATAAACAAACATCTCAATAAGGAGCAAATTACTGACGCCAGTCAGCGAAAATAACACAGCAACAGCAGCAACAAAAGGAAACACAGTGGAGCAAACAAACTTCAGCAACTGAGCAACTGCGAAGGATAGATGGAAAATTCGGTGATGGTGATGGCGATGGGGGAGGTAGAGGGAGAGGGGCCTCAAAATAAACACAGCCAAAGGAAGGAAAAACCAGCTCACACACACACATGTATAAATATAATCGCTTCAGCGGAAGGGAAGCTCAAATGGCATACAGAAAGAGGAATGTGCAGTGCATGACAATAGCAACAATTTGGTTACTGAGCCTCTGGCTGCAGTGAAAGAAAAGGTTGTAGAAAAGACCCCTCCTAGGTGCATTACCATTAATAAGTACTGTGCATTAAAAGGTTACATGTTGTCAGATTCTTGGATACTTAGTTTGTTAAATCTAAACCCATTCTAGGAGTTTTTGCAGTGTATCGAAGTGCGAGTGTGTGTGTTGCTAATGAATATAATGGCGTTACTCAAATGACGCCCCTGCTGGCCGCTTCAGTTGTTGTACCCCTTGTTGATTCAGTTGCTTCTACTCATTCAGTTGCTGTTGGCACTGATGTGTGGGAAAATTGCTTAGCACCAACACAATCGCACATAGACTCGTCCTTACTGTCTGTGTGTGGATGGGTAGAGCAAATAATGAGCGTAAATCATGGTTTATCGATAAATATGGACAAAGGCACGGATATATAGCTTGTCCATGTGCTGGGTTTATTGAGATTCACGCAGGATGATGCCCATAAAAGGATACCGATACCCAAAAATATGAATGGAATAGGAAACTTAAGATTGGATTACCTCTAAGAAGCAAGAAAAAAAGCTTGGCTTAGATAAAGAAGTACAAAAGGTAGTGCAACGGAAAATTAATAACATAACATAACACGAAAAGTTTAAGCGAAAAGTGTAATGCAAATGGGAAATTGAGAAATGAGAAAAACGGTTGTCTTAGCGAAAATGTAATTATAATTAAACAAATCAACACACCCTGGTAAATAGAATCCAGTGCCAATTAGGGTTACTGTGGCTCTGCCCTTCGATGAACTGCAAAAATCACAGGCCAGCAAAATTACACACAATTTAAAAGCCACCCCTCCTCCCAAATTATGGATACAGAAGGGCACGCCCCTTTTCTTTTATTCCCCGGCCCTAATCAAGTCCAGGCCGTATTCTTATCTTATTGTCTCAGCAATTTAATATTTATGCAGCCGAGGGGCAGGGGAATACAGGGTGGAAGGGGGCCCTACAGTCACGGTCCAGTTTAACCTCCATTTGCACCGAGGCCCTGCGGAGTCCCAATCCCACTTCCGGGTCCAGTTGCCCAGTCCCCTGCCCTAATCATCATTTCCCCTTGTTTTCTTTTCATTTTCCATACAATTTTCCGCTCAGCCGTTTTTTTCCCACCTCCCACCCCGGTTTTGATGTTGCCCCGGGGAGGGCTGAAGTAATTGTTGCGCTGCCTGGCACGCCCCCCAGCCGGTTGCCGCCCCTCGGCTTGGCACATTAAAGTCAGGCGAAACGGGAATCGCGAATATTTGCCCATCCCAGAGGGAGGGGCGTCCAGAAACAGATAGCTTGGCTTAGTCAGAATCTGAGCTGGTCAAAATATTTGTGCTGTAAAAATGGCTGCCTTCCTTTCAACTCTTTCTCAATTCAGTTTGGCTCAGCTAGTTTAGATCATCATCATTCTCGCCATGGCAGGGCTTCTGCTGTACCCTTTTTCAATCCCAGGGAATGCATAGCCTGCAACGGGTTTTTATTAAATTCCGCAATCGAATTGCAGGCATCGCCCCTCATCCCCGAACGCCCTATCCTGGCCAGATCCTTATGAACTTTTACAGAGCCATTATATGCAAATGATGAGAGCGGAGAAAGCAAATATTGCTACCTCGGGCACTGGCCACAGTGGGCAAGCCGAAGGAGTCGAGCAGGACCATGCACACGCACTGCCATTGTTTGTCCTGGCTGGCAGGATGAGAATGCGGATGAGGATGCTCCATAGTCCCCAGTCCCCAGTCCCGAGTCCCGAGTCATGTGCAGACATTTACATAGGCAAACAGCTTCGGCTGGCGGCCTTGTTCATCTACTGGTATCCTGGTGTCCTGGCGCTCTGCCGTTCTGGCATCCTTGGTGTCCTGGCACGAACTACTAATAAACCAAAGAGCAGCAACAACAATGGCGTTGGCAGCGGATATTAAGCTTGAACCGGCCCGAGGTCCCAAAAAACGAGAGGTATCCTGCAGGCTAGGAGATAGGGAACCGGGAGCGGGGAGACCAGAGAACAGAGAAGCCAGGGAAAAACAGACAAATATGAGGAAAAAGCGGCTCGACCTTAGAAAAAGGCCAACTCCCTAACGAGGCTAACTTTTTGCCAAAGATTAAAGATGTCCGGCAATAGTGTAACGATACGGATACAGGGACCTGCCCCAAGCCATGGAGCTCCCCGCCCATCACCCAAAAATTCAGGACCTACGACACCGATGACAGCTTAAACAAGCGCCGCCAGGGGGCGCTGCAGCAACAGATGAGCTCTGGACATTTTTGAGAGCATTCCCACAGGCGAAACGGAATCGAACATGATTTGTCGCCTATTAACATCCACAGTGGGCAGGACAGTTTATTTCGGTGTTTCAAATAAGAAAGCAGATAAAGAAGCATTGAACAGTGTACACTAAAATAGTAATTAACTTATTTACGACTTAGTTGTCTCTTGCATTTATTCCTTTACTGGACTAGATTTCTTAAACGGTTATTTCGATCTTTCACTTTACTCCCAGGACCATTAATCGAGCAGGCTAAAACCATTTCCTACTTAAGTCTCGACTTGTTAGGAACTAAGCACGCGTGGCATCCTATAATATGGGGAAAGGATTTATATGAGAGGAGGTAGATCCCGCATATATTTTCGTGTCATATGTGCAAAAGTTTTCCCTCCTTCCTATTCCCCATTTGGCTTTCGCACCCTCCTTTAGTTACATACATCGTATTCGAATATTTCTGGGTATTTTTGTGTCCTTTGCAAATTTAATCACTTAACCCCAATGAAGTATGAAAGGAAACTTTTGTCGCCCACAGAAAAAGTTGGCAGAAGAAAAGGCAGCAGCAGCAAAAGTGAACGAAATTCACTTTTCCCCAAGCCAATGCACAGTCAAAAATGTTGTATTTAGCGACTTACGGGAAATTCACTATCTTCATGCCATGCCATGAAGTTACTTGAACATTTTTAATTCTCATTTAATATATTCAGTACATAACAAGAAAATATTGAAGATATTTCGCAAAATGCTATTTGTGGGTTGAATATTTTTTGGAAAGTGTGAGTGAACGGGAAATTGATTTTTGACTTGGCAAAGGTCGCAGCCTGAGCATATTAATTTCACTCAAACCCGAACTTCAACTCCGGCAGAACCAAAGGATGCGAGAACAGCTATTGTGTGCCCTGTTGACATTCTGCACGTGATGTGTGTGTATGGGTGCGTCTGTGTGAGCGTATATTAAGTGTGTTGGTGAGCGTGTCAAGGCGCCCAAATGACAAAGTTACTGAAATTACCTAAAAGCGAAACTTTGCCGAAACTGCTGCTGCCTCTATTGATGCATCAGCTGTTCGCATGCTCCTTCTGATGGTTACAGTAGTACCTCGTAGTAAACTACGACTTATCACCAGTTGATATTATCCGAAATCTCATTATATCTCTAAGGAGGCAATATATGGTCTTGACTAAACGTACAGGATTTTATTTCCAATCAATGGTAATAAATTTTTAGTTCTACCTTAAACAATCTACACAAAAACATCCTAATTGTTTTTACATTTCAAGACTATTTTTTCCCCTTGGTTCCGATGACATCAACATAACATTATTTGTATACGTTTCCCTGGAAATTCAAAAATATATTCGCTTTATGGTATTTATTTTTTTTAGGGACCTGACTATAGTACATTTTTGGCAATGCCACTGCTTTTGTGCACAGTTCCATTTGCTGTTTGATTCTTAAGCAGAATTAATGAGAGCAGAGTACGGAGGTGGGGAGCTGGTAACCTAAATTCCCTGGAAAATCAAATAAAAAGTTTTTCTGTTTATTCTGCGCTTCTGTATTTATTTTACCTTTTCCTCATGCGCATTTTTCTTTGTTTTGGATGCTGGCCAGCTAGTGCGCCAAAGGAGTTTATTTCTCATAAAGGACATGGTGCTTGCGTAGGGAATCTCTACCGAAAACTTCACCCGTGCAGTCTCATTAATGTCCTTTGGTCCTGCATCCATTTCTCCTCCAAGCTGAATGTCATTTGTTGCAACTTTTCCTGCAAATTGTGGCAAAGTACTTTCTGCAAGTGGCTGCTTTAAGTACTCGGTTTTCTCACACTTGTGGGTGTTTGTATGTGCATTTCCATGGTTACATGTACATATTCTCTATATATTGCCGCACATACTCGACTTTGAATATCCTGACAGTTTCGCCACTTATGTTCATTGGCAAGCTTGTTTGTTTGGTTGTCTTCTCTAATGCAAGCCAATTTATGTTAGATGTTTTTAGATGAACATTAACTTTAAAATATTAACAATTATAATACCAAGCTGAACTGTTCCCAGTTAAATAATAGAACCATTAACCCATTAAATAATTTACCATTTTAGTATTGGTATAGTTTTTTAACTTAATGGAACTTAACTTAATGGAACTTAACTTAACGAAATGGATGCAATTCTTTGCATTATTGAAGATGATATTTGTAGATTGACCTTTTACCTTCCCTTTACCTATTCCTATTTTCCAATTTTAATCCTATTTTTTGCACTCTAATTCAATCAGTTCGAATAGCTCATCCATAAGTTAATTGAAAATCAGTGCAAAACATATTGTCAAAGTGTCTTTCATCATACTTCAGCTCGAAAAGTGCTTATATTCTCGACTGGACATGACGTTGCACTCTACTCAACGCAACTCATCCGAAGCGACAACAATTGCCAGTCCCAGCCATGGATATAGATAAAGATAGGGATATAGATACAGATACAGATGTTGTCATTGAGATTGATATGGACTGGTGAGGGTCTTCGCCTTCCCTTGCCTGTGTGGACAATAATATCCTCTCACATTTTATTACACTTGTAATGTGCATCGATTGGGGAAAAGGGAAGGGAAAACTGTGGGCTGGAAAAGTCTGCCTCGGGTGCTGTAATAATGTGCGACCCGCCGAAGAGAGTGGGTGGGCGTGAGTGTGTTCACTGTACATGTCTCATACATTCCTACACTATGTATCTCTGCCCACCCACGGTGAGTGAGTTTGTATCATTGTCAATATTGACAATAAACAAGTTTGCCATAAAATGCTACAAGACCCGAAATAAGTCGTCGGGGATGTGGACAAAACCACAGTGAGCCCCAGAAGTATTCCGCCCCGCCCAACTTTATATGAATGAATGTACCTCAATCATGCCGCCATAGCAAAACATCAATTCCCGTCAACTCATTGACTTATTAATATGTATAATATAATTTACGGCACGTAACCACTCTCGTACAAAGCACTTTAACAAATTGAACGAAAAAAGAGTTTCCGATAAAATGGGTAAAATGTTTTTTATAAATTATAAAAAGTATACATTATGCACCAAAGGGTTCGGGGGGAGTCCATCGGTCATTTTGCTGGTCAGCTGACACGGGCTCCAGTGAAAACAAACTTTGGTAATTAATTAAAAATTTCCAGCTACATAAATCAATCAAGCGTCCTTCGTTTGCATCCCACCGTCAATTAAAGTCTTTAAGCACCTGAAAAAAGCATATTTAAAAGCTTCACTTGTACCGATTTGTTCAAAAATCCATTAGTTCTTTCAGAAGGCATTTCATTGAGATACACTCTCTCAGGAGGCATTCAATGAGGAATATGAAATAAAACAAGAGAGAACGCTATAGTCGAGTTCCCCGACTATCTGATACCCGTTACTCAGATGGTGAAAGTGCACAGGAGAGTCTTCAACACTGGCGTGGCAAAAAGTTTTTTGACAAATCGATAGAAATTTACTAGACTAATATAAAAATGAAAAAATATCAAAACATTTTTCAAAAGTGTGGGCGTGGCAGCTTTGGGCGGTTTGTGGGCGTTAGAGTGGGCGTGGCAAAAAGTTTTTTGGCAAATCGATAGAAATTTACAAGACAAATACAAAATTAAAAAATATCAAAACCTTTACAAAAGTGTGGGCGTGGCAGTTTTAGGCGGTTTGTGGGCGTTAGAGTGGGCGTGGAAACATGAATCGACAAACTTGCGCTGCGTCTATGTCCCTGGAGTCTGTATGCTTAATCTCAACTTTCTAGCTTTTGTAGTTCCTGAGATCTCGACGTTCATACGGACGGACAGACGGACAGACAGACGGACAGACAGACGGACGGACAGACGGACATGGCCAAATCGACTCGGCTATTGATCCTGATCAAGAATATATATACTTTATGTGGTCGGAAACGCTTCTTTCTGCCTGTTACATACTTTTCAACGAATCTAGTATACCCTTTTACTCTACGAGTAACGGGTATAAAAATCACTATCAATTGAAACATACAATTAGCAATGTCATTAGATATTTGTTTCCGATAAGAATTACTTTATACCATATATAGCATATACCTTACTCTTGCCAATATACCCGGAACTTCGTGTCAATACTTGGTTGAACTCCGCCTTAATTCGTTTACTCTTCCTTCTTTCATTCATTTTAACGCAGATTTCCGCGTTGCTGGGCTGAGACTGACCGAGGTTCGCATTCCGATGTACGTGATTAAGGGCACCGCGGCGCAGCTGGAGTGCCTCTACGATCTGGATGGCGAGGCCCTCTACTCCGTGAAATGGTACAAGGATGGCAACGAGTTCTACCGCTATGTGCCGAGGGACATGCCGCCTGCCCAGACGTTCCTGCTGCCTGGTGTGAACGTCGATGTGAGTACCCCGAACACGAGTATATCCTATTATTACTGGGGAAGCAAACTAAACAAAGTTTCTGTTTCTGTTGCTGTTGCTGTTGATGCTGGTGTTGGTGTCCTACTAAAACTAAACATTACAAACAGCGTTGCATACTTTTGTGGTAGCTGCCGAAAGAACAATGCATTGCAATGCAGTGGGCCAGCTTTACACCTCTCCCTCTTTGTAAAAGTTCTGTTTCCTCACATGGATAAAAATACCAGTAACATATATTCAAAATAATTAATTAACTCGTGGTTATTTTTCATATTTACATTTTCTTTTTTGCCAGTACGATTTAATATTCTTGAAAAAACACATTATTCCCCTCTTCCTTGACTTTATTCCCTGTTTTTATCAAAACTTTTTCCCGTGTACACCGCACCTATTTTTTGCGCAATGGTTGGGAAATGGTTGTGCAGTGGCAAAGGTGATTTGGTGAGAGCAAAGTATAGGAGTCCTTGTCTCAGTAGACAATGCGGAGTCTTCAGTGCGAAAACTGCGAGAGAAGAAATAAAGGACAAAGGAAGTTCTACACTTGGCTTTGGGCTTGAATAGCAAGGAAGGGAACTGGGCCTCTGCTTGGTCTTGAAAACAGAAAAGGAGAGAATTTAAAAACATAAAACACAAAACAAGAAATAAACACCTTTCAATCTAATTTCATAATAAGAGCAGACAGCTAAAGGAACAGAATTTGCTTAATTGGTAAAAAGTACAAAACTAAAATGACAGAAAAGTTTAGGAACCGCCTTCAGCTCAGTTATTTAAGATTATTGTGCAAAACACACGATAGTAGCTTAACAACTTTTGAATGCCAAAACTTCACCTTTAGTTATCTGCGAATTATGCTGTACCCTATGCTGTCAAACTCCCACACTAAAAACATACAACATATATCCAAGGTACATGCGATTCTCGAAATATAACAAAGTTTTAGCTTAATATGCCCTGAATTTCGAAGGCATTACGAATTCTACTTCACTGGAACTTCGTGAAACGCTTGAAGCCAAGTTAAGAGCTTTGGAAGCAGATACAGATAGCTTGTCAAACATATGCCAAGATAGATAAAACATTCGCAGATCGAACTGTTTAATCGACCGCAAAAATAGAATGAGTGTAGGGCACTTCTTCGGGCGTTGCTCCATTATTTTAGCCACCAAAACTTTGGCACGTAACAATGCACTAGACGTTAACCCACTGACGACCCCCACGCCCCCTGGAAAAGCGGAGAAGGGAGTGCTGTGGGGGAAATTGGATGAAGGGGTGCTGGGGCTGGAAAAGCGAGTTTCAGATAAGCACGTGAGCAGACAATCGCAGTCAGTTGATGGTTACATTCGACATGCCACGCTCGCTTTTCCTTGCCATAGGACTTCACATTTTCCCGCATTTTCCTCTAGTTGGCCACCGAAAAAGTGAAATCTGCTTTCCCATGCATGCATCCCCCCCCTCCCTCCGACCCTGTCGCTCGTTAAGTGCAATAAATATTTCAAGTTGCGCTTTTGCGTTTGCTGCCGGTAGAGGGCGTGGTCGACGGAGTGTCCATAAAGCGCGTTGGCCTCGCCGCAGAAAATTCCACACTCGGCGATCCACGCTACCCATTACCACTAAACGATTTCCGCTCGCCACTACAGTGGGACTAGAGAATTATTGCGGTCTAATCGAATGGAAGATGGTAGAGGTGCGGCTGCATATCAATCCACATTTGTTGATATTTTAAATGGAACCAAGTAAAGATGTATTGAGAGTGACATTAATTGGAATTCCAGCGTGACTTAGTTTAAATAATACTTTATATTATTAAACGCAGTATTCTAATTACCGCCCGTTTTAGGACTTTAAGGTTCTACACTACCAATTAAATGAGACCCTCGTATTCCTTTATCACCTTTTAATAGGCACATTATTTCAAGCACTTAATTCACCAGCGCACCCCACTGTGCGCCGTTCTTTTCGCCGCTTGGCGGTAAACTTTTTGATGTTGCGGAGGGGAGGAGGAGGGGAGTACGATGGGACCCACAGAAGATGCCAGTTAGCGATAACCAATTGAAGCGGCAGTGTGTGCTCCGGCTCCATTTGCTGGATATTGTTTTAGCATAATCGATTTGAGTGACTGCGACGGGGAGATATATGTACGTGAGCGCAGGGGGTCTTCTGCTGCTGTTCTAGCTTGTTTTATTGCAGTTGGCCAATAGTTGGCTGTTACTCCGGCCAACTTAGGACTTAGACGTGCGGTTTACCTGGGCTCAACTCTCTGGCACATCCGTGTGTTTGTGTGGTAAACTATAAATTAGGTTAAAACAACACGCTGGAGGGGTGGGAGGGTGAGGGCCGGCAAAGAATGCGCAATAAAAGATAACAAAGTGCACTTTTCTGCTTGGCCAGATAACAAAGTGTGGGTGGTGTGGGTGGCCTGTGTTCTGGGGTTAAACAACACGCAGCTGATCTCCTTATCCCACACCAATGGCCTCTCTCACATTTAGACCCGGATTTAATGGCTTTAAGTTCAAGTGAAATATTTGCCTAACCCTTTTTCGGCCTGACATTCAGCGCTGACCCTTCGAGGGGCCCTATTTTTTAAGGTGCAGGAGGCGCTGGACATCTCGGACATTTAAAAGGCATTTACGGCAAAAAACAAGAAAAAGAAGGGCAAGAAAAAAGAAGGCCAGCCTGAAAACAAGCGAAGCTGCGGCAATTTTCAAAAGCAATTACTTTACATTAATGTCCAAAGTGGCTGCAGCAGCCCCTGCCCCTCAACAAGCCCCCCTCTCCAGCGCCTCTGGCTGATGGTATTGAAACTGCCAATGACAACGCCAAGAGCTACATTGAAAAGGGGGTTCGTCGGGGCAGCTGCAACTTTTTCCCACTTTTCGTTACATTAATTTTAACCAGCCATCTCCTGCGTCCCCATCATTCAGCAATTTCTCTCGATTCAACAAAGTCTTTCCTGCTACCCTATTTTTAAGTACTCTTTTTTTTATATTTAAATTAGACTATATTTTGTAATATTAAATAATTATACTTTGATCATTTAAGAGAATATTATTTAAGATATACCGTTTGAATGGTTGATAATGTATATTAGTTTGTGTCTACATTTCAGGCGATACATATTCATCAATCCTGCAGATTTCTGTGAAAAGAGCATGCAATATTTCCCTTAAAATACTGCCCCATCTGATATTTTCCCAACTTCTGACCGTTATTTTCTGCTCTCGTTTTTAATTGCAGTTGCACAACTCGAGCGACGCGATTGTTACGCTGCGCAACGTCAATCTGCAGTCGGCGGGCCGCTTCCGGTGCGAAGTTTCTGGCGAGGCACCCTCCTTCCAAACGGTCACCGAGCACGGCGACATGATTGTTGCATGTAAGTAGCATATATATAGTCGCCAGTTCCTCTCCTTCCTTCCTTCCCCACAGCGCAGTGAAGTACATATATATGGCTGGCTGGGGGTCGGGCGAAAACTTATAACTCTAATTAGAAATTGCGGCCATTTGGCGCTGACTGCTGGTGGCCCAGATGCTGTGGCAAAAACCGGGAAACGGGGCCCTGTCGCTGACTTTGACTTTTGCTCTTGGAACTTGTCACGGGATGGCAGTATTAACCCTATACTAGCACAATTCGGATCGAACTCATGGACTGAGGGGTGTCTAGAGTTCTTCATGCGTATTATATTATGTGCTCCTAACCTAGTGAATTCATTAATGTGCATCAAGAAACATTCCTTCGACTCCTAGTTGAATTTGAATAATATATTGACTGCAAAAACGACTCTAGGAATGCAGGAAAGAAAACTAATTAAAAAGCTTTCAGAAATTAAAAGAAGAAAATTTAAATCATAAAATTCAACTCAACAAACGGAATGAAATGAGCCATTGCTAAAACTTTGCGCATTACCCAGCACTCTAGCCACCAGATCTCTGCAAAAAGTTTTGCTTAGGCAAGGAGTCTAATCAGGTAAACACACTCACCCCATTAATCGTCGCCCAACTGTCTTAAGCTTGGCCTTGGCCTCGGTCATCTACTTACTTACTTACCCCCAAACTAAATTGGTAATTGGTAACTCCAGCTGATTCCAGCAGCCTGGGCGGCTCAATCAGCTTTATTCAATCGGAATTGTGTTTACTTAGTCAAAAGCATTTGCAGTGCATTTGACAGGCTTCATTTGATTTCATGCTTCTAATGCCAAATAAGCTTACTGAACTTCGTCCGGACTTCATCCCACTTTCACCCCGGGCAAAACTTGCCAAAGCTTAACGGTTTAACTCAATTTTGGAGGTTGTCTGTCTTCGGCTCCCGTGGCTCTTGTCTTGGCCAAAATTCCTGCAGGGCAATGCCAAAAATGTTATCAAGACGCCGCCGCAAAGCTGAAAACGCAAACAAAACGTCAAGTGAAGCCGAAACTTCAGGTGCGCGTTATTATTCACCGACCCACATTTTGCACGGGAAATAGTTTTCACTGCCTTATCTACCAAGTATTGCTTTAATTGCGAACTAATAAATGGCAATGTTTGAATTACACTAATAAGCACAAACGGCCACCTTCACTGATGACTGTAACAACATGTATAAATTGTAGGTCATAAACCTTCCTTCCACCGATTATTTATTTCCCAAAAATCCACAATGTGCACATAAACTAGCTTACTTTTCTATAAAAGTAACAAATTAATTTAAATTGGCATCCATTTTGCGCCACCTTTTGATTTTGAGTGCACAAGTTTCTGCCAGTGTAGCACACCCACTCACTACTACACTTGCAGTGGGGAGCGCTTTGAACTGGCGTTGACATTTCGTTTGTTCAATTATAAAACTTTAGCGTGGGCGTGTCGACACGCCCCCTCACCCTCACCCTCCCCCTCCCCATCACCCTCGCACCGCCCTTTTTTTGCAATGGCTGGCTCCCTTTTATTGTTTAACGTGGACTCTGTCTTTGTTCTAAACGGGGGCTTTTGTTGTGCTTTTGTTTCTGGCTTTCGGATGTTTTGTTGCTGGTTGTGCTCATACTGCGGTCCCATCCCGGCTGGCTCTGTTTGGCTTTCAATCAAAGTTTTTAAAAGCTTCGGCAGCAGAACGGGCTGGGCATATGCCACGGCTCACAGCTCACAACTCACAACTCTCCGCCCACCATCATGGCATTTAGGAACTCGCCCACAGATGCCTTTTTCGGGGCCCCCTGGCAAACAACAACAAGTCGAAACCATTTCCGTTTCCGTTTTGCAGAGCCCGGAGATCCATAGAGATTCCCAGGGATCTTTTTGGGCCATTTAAACTGCTCGGTCAGGCCTTGATTTGTTTTGGAGGTATGGTTTCAAAAAATAGCAGGAAACTTCTCTCTCAGTAATTAATAATATTTCTGAAATTATACAAATTTCATTAAAACACTTCTTAAAGGTTTTTGAAATTGAATCATATCTTTTATAAATAATTACTATTGAAATTTGAAATACAAATTAAATTTGAATCGTATCCTAGAATCCCATTATTATTTTGATTCACTTTTGCAGAGTGTTGACACTTTGGCTAGACAGTTTTTATTGGTTTCCTTGATTTTCGCTTTTCCGTTTGCAATTTCATCCAAAGTCCGTCAGTGCATCAACGGCTGGAACTTTTATTGAATTTCCGGCTGCGCTCCGTTGAGTTTGCTCTCCCTTTAGAGCGGTCCTCGCTCCCTTGTTGTTTCTGTGGTGGCTTAGGGTTATTGCAAAATTCAGTTACAATCCCTCGCTAGCCACAGTCACCGCTAAAGGTCTGTGGCCGTAAATGAAATTTCCGTTTTGTTGGCAGCCTTTAAATGATGTTTTTCGCATATTTTCATCTGATTTTTAGATCTTCCGGATGAGGGATCACCGAAAATCAGTGGTGGACGGCCGCGGTACCAGATCGGAGACTACGTTCGGGTCAACTGCACCGCAGGACGATCCAAGCCCGCTGTGAAGCTATCCTGGCAAGTGAATGGAGAGCCCGTTGAGCTGCAGAAACTCCGCAAGTACGACACCATTGTATCGGGACGAGATGGTCTGGAAACCTCCGTGCTGGGCCTGCAATTCCGGGTGGAGCAGAAGCATTTTCGCAAGGGCAACATGAAACTTAAGGTGAGTTGTACAACTCAACTGTCGGACTCTTGTGGCTCAAAACAATCGCAAAAACAATGTAGAATTTGCTTTGGGTAGAGTTTGTACTCTTCCAAATCGCGATGTTATATTTTCGACGTTTATTATTATTTATTTTAGTTTTACAAAAATATATACTCTTATTTTCAGTGAACCCCTTCCTTAAACCTAACTTTAGTTTTCAAATAGGTTTTCGTATTTGAAATATTATTTTAATGTCCCATGAGCGTTATATGTTACTTTCCATCAGAAGTTAGATTGTTTTTGCCTGTTTTGGAGTTGCGCAAGTCCGACAGTAGTTCGTACTGCCAGATAGCTAACCACACATCTGTTGGATCTTGCAGTGCATAGCCGAGTTGTCGACCGTGTACTGGAGGTGCAACGAGGAGTCCGTCGAGGGCGACCGGCCGCAGAAGGCGCCCGTGCTCGAGTCCCGGGAAACGGTCTACGCCAGCAACTCGCGCGCCGATCCCGTGCAAGGTACGTCTTACCGGGAATTATTTGTGACCAAAATCTTATCGCTCTTGTTCGTCCAACCAAATGCAGCCAGTTCCACGGCTCCAGCGCCCTCCACACCAACCACGCCCCTCGTCCTCCTTCCGGTGGCGCTGGCGGTGCTGGTGATGGCAACACTGGCGCAGGGAATCGCGAGAGATATAGATACAGATAAAGTATCCACGGATCGGACAGCGCCTGGAGGGATTGGGATGGCGAAAGGAGCTCAGCAGGCGAGAGAGTTGCTGGCTGGCCGCGAGGAGAAAATTCGCAGGACGAGTCACGGAAAATCCGCAACGCAGCTGGAGAAAATGGCGTTGGCTGCACGGTAGCTGCATTAAGCCAGTAATCGGCTATTTCCCTCCACAACACACACTTTTCACCGATTTTTCCGTCTTCGCTTTGCATAGAAAATAATGAAACTCATTGAGAATCAAAAACAGGAAATTACAAAAAAAAAATCAAAGAAAATCAAGCAAAACGAAAGAAACGCAGCTAATTTCTTTATGCCGTTAACAAAAGCTTTTATGAATTTAATTTGAAACATACCCTATCTAGAGAATAAATTACATTTACTTGTCTGAGAATGAGAATGAGAAAAATTGTATGTGAAAGAGCGTGCTAATGGATTAACTCTCTAAGGAAATGTTAAAACCTGTGTCGAAATGTGTCGAAAAATGCAAATGTAAATAGTTAATGTTTAATATATATATTTATGTAACTGTATTGTATGTTATTTCGGTTAGGCTCATTCATACACAAAACAGAATTTAAATATCACACGAATAGAACAGAGGGAAGGTGAATGGAAAATCCTTCAACAAAAGTTGGTCAAGGCAAAATACGAGTTTAACAGAACAGAAAAAAAGAGTAATTATAAATAAATATTTAAGAAAAAGTATTGGTAAGATTGTTTTAGCTAAGAGGAGACGAAGGGGAATTTTAAGCAAACACGTGGTTAATATTTTGTGAAATATACAGTGCGTAATGAAAGTATGTGAACTTCATTAGGCATGTCTCAATATTACGGAAAATAGGCTTTCTTTAGTGCCGAAAAATAAATTGTTAATATAAACTTACAAATTATGTACGAATTAAATTCAACTTTTTTTATCAGTCCACATTGTATGCGTATAATAAAATTAATTTCAACTCGCTATACTTTCGTTAGGTACTGTATAACTGTCACTCGAATTCAACCAGAACAACTAAAATGTCTTCTTTGATTAGATGATTTGTCTATAAAACTTCGTTGTTCGTTGAGCATGCATTAAACAATGTAAAATTGTAATTAGATAAACGTAACGAATGCTAACGATAAGAAATCACATTAAACAAACCAAAAAGCACTTAATTTTAAATTAAACAAAAAAATTGAGGAACAGAGAGAAAAACTAATCAAAGTTAGGAATTACAACTTGGTGACTGTTGGAAAAGTCTTAAAACTAACAAAAACATATCGTACATTTATATGAATTGCCAAAGTCTTAATGGGTATTAACTAAAACGCGTGCGTGCTTCTGTGTGTGTTTGATCCTTTTTGAAAAAAAAAACTAATAACATTCCGGGTTCGACTTGGCCATCATCAAGAGGAAATGTAAACCGTTTAGTTAGCCAAATGTTAAAAACAATAGCAAGAGTCAAAGGAGCATGAGTAATGAACACAAATTTAAACAATAGCAAAATGATTGTGATGAAGCCTTAAAAACATAGTTGAACTCAATTCGTATGTGAAATTAAGTGAAATGAAACGAAATCAAATGAAATGAAATGAAATGAAATGTATTGGATTTTATTGTGTAAATATAAAGGCGATTTGTCCATGGATTCCATAGTTTTTTGCCCTTTGATGTCCATAAATTCTGTGTGTAAATATGATTATGAGCTAACTAAATTAGAGTTAAGACGTCACCAGCAGCAAACAAAATCATGGAACGAAACAAAACAAAAGCCAGAGCCAATTTTAATTATAAGCGAAAACCTAGAGAAAAAATTTATAAATTACACATTTAAATACCGATGAGCGAACATTCAAATGGTAATTGAGTACAATTGTGGGGCCTGAATTGGTGAATGTGTGTGCGAATGGGAATTAAAATATAGATATAGTATACATTAAACACACATATACAAAATCTGCATTGTTGTCAACTGTAACTGATTTTTAAATCTTATTTAATATCGATGCCATTAATAGCAATTAACAAGAAAACTACTAAGCATAAAAAAGATGAAAACAATGCAAAAGTACTAAAAAAAACTATAAATTGCATTAACGTTGATTCGAAAAATAAAAAAATAAATGTGTGGTAATTGTAAGTGTAAATTATTTGTGTATTTAAATAACAACTTTTAGATGTATTAAAAGGCAAGAAAATAAAAGCAAAATGCATTCAACTCTATACGATAAACTCTATGTGAAACCGTAAACAATTCAACCTTAAAGCTGCCATGTAAGCAAATAGGAATTATTTACAACTCAACTCAAATCAAATGCCATAAAGTAACTTCAACTGAATTTAAACGCCAGACAAGGGCAGACGTCTCTGTAAATATCTTTAAGCCTCATTCAACTTGCGATAATTACTCGCAGGCGATCAAAAACTGAACGAAGAATTGTGAAGCAACCGAGTGGAAATTCATTAATAAAACATATTTGTTTCAAAATCACACACAATATGCGTTTCAATGGCCCTTTATGGTCTATGATTTAAGAATGGATACTACCTTAGTATGTCCATTTCCCTCTGAATTCGTTCTTTGTATATACATATATCCTTGACATTAAGCCAGCTTCAATTATTTCGCTCACCCAGGACCAGTTACCCCGTCCGATTGCAGAATGCTGCTTCAGTACTCCTTTTATTTTGGTAGAATGCAACACAAAGAAAATTGGGTAATTTTAAGAAAATATTTCAAATACGTGAAAATGTTCTCGCTGGACGTGACAACAACCTCCAACGACAAATAAAAAAGTAATTGAGACCGGGAACGGGAACCGGGAACAAAACATTTAGCAGTAAAATAAGGGCAGTTACCAAAATAAAGGAATGCCAAAAATAGACAGGCACTGGAATGCGAAGTAGATATATGTACACATATTTGTGCATAACTTAAACCAAGGTGTTCATTTGAGGAGAGTGAAAAAACACACAAAATTTATTCGACAAGGTAAAAAAGTTGGACGAAGAGAAATATGAATATTGTCATTCAACTGAATTAGAGTTAACATCAATGCTTTTTAAACCATATTTCCATTTAGGCATTTCTATTTGCCATACTGTTTAATTTTGTTTATTCTTTCATTCATTCATGGAAATTATATCAATTCAAAAAGGAAAGAAGGACCTTTTCTTAAATTTAGGTAGTCTAGAAATTAAACCACATTCTCATAAAAAGTCATACACCCAACTTCTAAGAAAAAACACAACACGAACGAAGCAGCACAATAAATAGAAAATATCTGCGGACTTATCCGTAAGTCGCACCTTAGCTTTTCTCGCCGGACTTCACTAATAAGCTGCCAACGAAGTAAGAACATTTGATAAATACCGAGGACAAAGCCAAACAAATTATAAGTGTTGGCGATGTACGATGCAGGATAAAGGGACTGAGCAGATTTATTAGCCAGCCGACAAATGGCCGCAAATGTGCCACCTGGTATACTTGCCATCAAATGTCGCATAAATCAGATTTGTCATCTAATGAAAGCAGCGTAAAGACTTTCCGGGAAATGCTAATACACCCAAGCTAATTCCCCATTTTGGTAGCCATTATTCCAGCTCCACTTAAGCTGTAGTTCTTGATGTCATCGCCAGGTATCCGAAAGATACTTTCAGCATATTAAGGCCAATTGTCTGGGGCTTAAAAGTTTCATGTTTGATTTCGCACAGATAAGAAGGCATCAATTTGCGGCACAGGTAAACTTTTCGATTGCCTCCTCTCACCTCTCACCTGTCGCCCACACCCTCCACACACACACACAATGATAAGTTAAGCTGCTCATTAAAATGGGGCGCAGAGTTACTCAAGTGGGCGAGGAAATCTGTTAAAAACTGATGCCGATATGGCCCAAAGCGTAATTGGGCTCGTTCAGTTGGAAGGCATATGCTATTTGGGGTGTGATGTCTCTCCACATTTGGCTGGGCAAGGAATTCGCTAGACGGGGTCTTGCACTTTGAGAAGCTTTACGTGGTAATCAATTTGGAAAAGGCTAATGCAAATTAAAGATACAAATTTAAATTGTTTTTGTTGACCTCTTCCTCCACCCTCAATCAATTGCCAATGCAATCAGTGCGAAAATTCCTAAATCATCTTCTATCCAACCCCTAGATCTCCAAATGGTTCATCCATTACCCTATCGACTTGAATTGTCAGTGGCAGGCAGACAGGATGATTGCACCTTGAATCGTTTTCCATGCAGCTCAAGGAAAATGGGGGAAAATGGGGGCCACAATCATCACACAATGTCATGTCGCCGGCTGCCATTATTTGTTGCCATTCGGAGTTGTCGTCTTGTACTCGTAGTGTTGTTAGCATTTGCAGCTTTTGAAATGATTTGCAATAAAAGTGTCTGCCACTGTCCACCGTCCATTGGCCACGCCCCATTGCCAGATTACGTGCCACTTCAACAGCTGTCCATTGGTGTCGCTGGTGTTGCTGTCCCTGGTTTTGTTGTCCTTGGTATTTGCGTTGCTCGTGCAGCTTATCTGGGCTCTCTAGCATGGGCTGGCATCGTCATTGTCCGTGCCACTGTTGCGTAATTGTCTTTTGTTTACTCTGCTCTCATCTCATCTCCTGCGTCGCCCCACACACCTTGCCTCTTGCCCCTTGGCCTTTACGCAAATTTCAGGTGCGCCAGAGGGCAGTAAAGTATGGCCGGGACCTTCAAAACCTAACACTTGTCAAAATGATTTTTGCATATGCTCTTTACACAATAAATATTCCCTTCGTCGCACAATGGCGCAAAAGATACAGATACAGATACTATACAAAAATCAACGGATTAACGATCAACGGACAACGGATCGTTGAATCCAAAAATGAATCAAATCGGTTCAGTATTTTAGAAGTTACACGTGTTCATAGTTGAACCTTTTTTGGGTTTTTTTTTTAGAAAATTCAGACTTTGCGGTCGATTTTTAGGTCAAATATGTAACCGATCGGCTTGGTTATGGTCTCTATGGAAAGGGTCATAAAATCTCTTTGCACGTGCAGTCTTACCTGTTTTACCGAAGTACTAATTTTCACATATTTTTCAAAGAGATCGCGTCCCCCACGTCACACCCCGAATTTCCCAGGCAAAAGATACTTTCAACTCAGCGTAAAAAACGCGCGGCTTAGTGCAAATTCTGCTACAAGCACATTTTCAGCGCGGGATCAGCGCGGGAACTACCAGTGAATTTCAGTTAGCGATTGAAAAGGAGTTGGCTGTACCAATCTCACCTGAAGACACCAAGAAAATTCAAAGGATATAAATCCTTCAAAGAAAATGGGTTGCGGCATCATATGCAAAGAGTCGATTTGCAAAGAGGAATTCCACATGGCTAAGTGGAATAAGAACGTTTGCAGAGAAACAAATTCGGAACCCGAACCCAGCACATCCCAAGGATGCCCCAGAGGACGTCCAAAAAAATTATTACAGGAATGTTGCGAATTGGCGAGGAGGAGAAAATTGCAATAGACCACGGATCAGGATCAGTACAAAACAAGGGCTCAACTAACAAGAGTCATAGAGACTGCAAGCCCGGAGGAACTCCAGAGGATTAAAGAAAACATTTCTGGACCTGCGAAGCTATTTCCTACCAACTACACCCCTGAGGAGGCCTTCGTATTGTTTAAGGAATTGGGACTCTTGAAGGAAAAGTATACAGTTACGAAAAAAAACAAGAGAGAACGCTATAGTCGAGTTCCCCGACTATCTGATACCCGTTACTCAGCTAGTGGAAGTGCGAAGGAGAGTCTTCAACACTGACAATTTTTGGCGGTTTGTGGGCGTTAGAGTGGGCGTTGCAAAAGGTTTTTCGGCAAATCGATAGAAATTTACAAGTCTAATACAAAAATGAAAAAAAATCAAAACATTTTTCAAAAGTGTGGGCGTGGCAGCATTGGGCGGTTTGTGGGCGTTAGAGTGGGCGTTGCAAAAGGTTTTTCGGCAAATCGATAGAAATTTACAAGTCTAATACAAAAATGAAAAAAAATCAAAACATTTTTCAAAAGTGTGGGCGTGGCAGCATTGGGCGGTTTGTGGGCGTTAGAGTGGGCGTGGCAAAAAGTTTTTTGGCAAATCGATAGAAATTTACAAGACTAATACAAAAATGAAAAAATATCAAAACATTTTTCATAAGTGTGGGCGTGGCAGTTTTGAGCGGTTTGTGGGCGTTAGAGTGGGCGTGGCAAAAAGTTGTTTGGCAAATCGATAGAAATGTACAAGACTAATACAAAAATGAAAAAATATTAAAACCTTTTTCAAAAGTGTGGGCGTGGCAGTTTTTGGCGGTTTGTGGGCGTTAGAATGGGCGTGGCAACATGAATCGACAAACTTGCGCTGCGTCTATGTCCCTGGAGTCTGTATTCTTAATCTCAACTTTCTACCTTTTGTAGTTCCTGAGATCTCGACGTTCATACAGACAGACGGACAGACAGACGGACGGACAGACGGACTTGGCCAGATCGACTCGGCTATTGATCCTGATCATGAATATATATACTTTATATGGTCGGAAACGCTTCCTTGTTACATACTTTTCAACGAATCTAGTATACCCTTTTACTCTACGAGTAACGGGTATAAATAGCACCACCATAACGTATTTTGTTCTCGATCAAATAAATTAAGGTTGAGGTACCGATAGTACCAAATTCTGATTTTTCGCATAATGATAGATATTTTTCCTATCCAAAAATGAAAAAAAATTTTAATTGTCCATACCTTGATTTTTTATAATTTTTTTTGGGCGGCAAGGGTAAAATGAGGCGAAAACAAAACAAGAGAGAACGCTATAGTCGAGTTCCCCGACTATCTGATACCCGTTACTCAGCTAGTGGAAGTGCGAAGGCGAGTCTTCAACACTGACAGTTTTTTTTGGTTTGTGGGCGTTAGAGTGGGCGTGGCAAAAAGTTTTTTGGCAAATCGATAGAAATTTACAAGTCTAATACAAAAATGAAAAAATATCAAAACATTTTTCAAAAGTGTGGGCGTGGCAGTTTTGGGCGGTTTGTGGGCGTTAGAGTGGGCGTGGCAAAAAGTTTTTTGGCAAATCGATAGAAATTTACAAGACTAATACAAAAATGAAAAAATATTAAAATATTTTTCAAAACTGTGGGCGTGGCAGTTTTATGCGGTTTGTGGGCGTTAGAGTGGGCGTGGCAACATGAATCAACAAACATGCGCTGCGTCTATGTCTCTGGAGTCCGTATGTTTAATCTCAACTTTCTAGCTTTTGTAGTTCCTGAGATCTCGACGTTCATACGGACAGACAGACGGACAGACGGACGGACGGACAGACGGACAGACGGACGGACAGACGGACATGGCCAGATCGACTCGGCTATTGATCCTGATCAAGAATATATATACTTTATATGGTCGGAAACGCTTCCTTCTGTCTGTTACATACTTTTCAACGAATCTAGTATACCCTTTTACTCTACGAGTAACGGGTATAAATAGCACCACTATCGATTTTTTCAAATATTCAATACTTGTCGGCGGTTTGTTTTGGTGAAAAGCACATAGTTATAAAACTTGACATTTCTATTACTATTTCCAACATTATTTTTGAAACCTACCTTATAAAAAATTATTAAAATGGGACGAGGAAAGCATTGCACTTCAGATAAGCGTGACATGGCCAAAAAACTAATTTCTGAAGAAAAATCACACAGAAATATTGGTCTAATCCTTCAATGCTAAAACAAAATGATAGGAAATGCAATCACCTACAACGAGAATTCCGAAAAACGTGGGAGAAAACAATCATTGGGCACCCATCTCTTTCAAAGGCTAGTGCCCGAGAGCAAGAAGGTTCCATTTAAAGCTGCTACCGAACTGAAAAAGGATCTCAACATATTCTGTTACGAGAATCTCTAATTAGACATAGAGTCGAAGTTCTGCCGAACTATAAAACCATTACAACGGGACAAAAAATGCTGGCACTCCCGAAATAGAAATTACAGAAGATAGATTTACAAATGTTAATCAATATTAAAAAAAAATGATTTTCTTTAAAATGAATTTATTTTTTGTTTTTAAAACATATGGTATACATATTAGCATTTTCAGAGAAAATTAAAAAAAAATTGAGAAAACTGCCTCCAAAAATATTAATTTTCGAGTACAAAATCTACTATTTATCACACCATATAGTATGACCACTTCATCGAAATGTACTAAAATTACCTTTCATTAAGATAAATTTATACTAAGAAAATATCTCAACTGGTTCAAGAGTTATGATTTTTGTATCCCTAAAGTATCTAAGGCGCCACTGTGCGTCGTCTGGTAGCCCACAGCTTGTATTGAAAAACTTGCACAGGAGAAATCCGCTCCTGAAATAGAAAAAACACAAAAAACCATAGACGGAACGGCATTGGGTACAATCATCTTTCCTGCATTGCCATAAAAATGCGTGGCAACGAACAAATTACTCATAAAAATAAATAAAAAATTGCTGCCTTCCCGTCAGTTGCTGTTTTGCTGTTTTGGCCAGTCGTTGTGCTGCCTGCAATTTCTGGCACATCATTCGGGATTGCCGGGCCGTAAATTATATAGATTCTGGCCGGCATTTCTACACTTTTGGCATACAGGCAGCAGAAGACCTTAGATGTCCCCGGTCCGCGCCATTAAAAGCCGTTTTGTCCGGGGAAATGGAAATGATTTCGTGTCATTGCAGTTACGTGTTGGTGAAAACTCCAACAAATTCAGGAAACAGCAGCAAAGTATTGATATTTCTGCATGGTCTGCATACGTCTTTAACATGGGCAACATTTTTTTTAAACTTGAAGAGGCTTTCAGTCAGCGATTAAAGGATTTGAAGTCTTTAATACCTTTTTCCTAACTCCTTAAAAAACTTCAGCATATGTGCCCCAAAAATAGGCCGCCCATAAAATCAGTTTCTCCAATTTACATTTTATCGACTTGGCACTTGCTCGGCTCATTATGTTGGCCATTTTTATTGGCTTCCAAAGATTTGCAGCTCGGACCCAACTCTCAGAATCGAACCTTAAAACAGAAGCCCGCACATGCGCTGATTTAATCAGGAAATACATTTCGTTACCTGGAATTTTTATGGCCAACCGGAGAGGAGGTGGGGCAATGTGTTTTGGCAATTTTCATATATCTAAACAAAGGAAAAGTTCCCCGTCTCTGCTTATCTAACCGCAAATGGTTGATGCCATCCTAAGACTCTGCCGATATTTGATTTTTTACGACCTCAACCCACACTGAATCCTTTCTCTGCGATTTACTCTCGCTTAAAATAACAATTTCAAATTGGTTTTACTGCCTCGAGGTTGGATTTTCTCCTCTCGTCCTGTGTTTATGTCGCCTCGCATTTTGATCGCTTTGCATAAGCGCCTTTCAGCAATTTGCTTTGCCTCTGACCATTTGCTATATGCGGCTTAAAGGGGCGTGCCCCGCCCACCCCTTTAACCTCACTCAAAAGTCAAGTGCATTAGATCCGGAAGAGCTGCACTCGCAGGGTTGAAAACAGGAGACTCTATTTTCGAAGGGGTTGAGGGCTGGAGAAGCTAACTTTTATGCCCCAGACAATAATTGAAAATGCTCTCCCTGCTGGTCGAGTTTGCTGGCCAAACTTTGTGTGCTGGCATTAAATTTATGTTAATTGAAATTTATGTGCTCTGGCCACAGCTCAAGCTCAAACAAATAAAATTCAAAAAATAGAAAAAAGAACCAGGGCAATGGAAAATGGCAAACTTTTCCTGACATTGGCAGCAAGCCTGGTTAGTTCGCGCCGCATCGAAAGGCCAAAATATAAATTAAACTCGCCATTCTCTTCGCTTTAACAATACATTATTTGATTGTCATTCGTAGTGAAATATAAATCACATTCAAATTAAATTACTCTATTTTGGCCAAAGGCAATTTGTGGCTAGTACAATTGTGTGCTGTAACAATTTAATTTGACATTTTTACTTTTGTGTCTGTGTTTGGACTAGAATGTTTCCAAATTCATACAATTTACAAAACTTATTATAATAGTTTATGGCCATTTGCCATAATATACTGAACGCAGCTAATGGAATTCAGCACTGTACAGAAGAAGAAATTCAGGACGAAAGGACGTCCGCACACCTGATTAACACTCATAATCTGATTTCTAATGGGCTGTGCCCTGAGCTGGAGATCGAAACAGGTTTGCTGCAATAGAGGGCTGTAGATTATCAGGAAGATTCTTCACTGCACACTTACCAGATTTTTGAGCTCACTGGTAAAGCTCATATCCTGCTGTTTAGTTTTTTCATGTCTTAGGTCGATTAACAGAAGCTGAAAATTAAGAAAGCCCTGCACTTGGACCAATCGGTCATTGAACAGACCAATGAGTAGAATCCTCAACAAGGGTGCCAGTGCACCGCCCAGATATTTCCAGAAAATGATGCTCCATTTCTCCATCACATTCAGGTGGTGGAAAAACAAGCATCCGATAATGGAAGACCAATTATCCACCAGCTCCACAATATTCGAGAAAAGCATGCTTGCCACTGGAAGCCAGAGTAATTTGATGTCCTGGTGGACATTGCTGATTTTGGCATATACCCGCAGCAGCCGAAGGAGCTTCTTGCGTTGCTTTCTGTTTGGCTGCTGCTCCTGTTGGAAGTCCTGCAACCATAACAGTCAGAAACAAGAGAATCTTCCATTCTAGTAAGACATTTTAGTGTTTGGTTCTTACCTTCAGAAATCGATTAATAGCAGCGATCCAAGAGAGCAGCAGCATCTGGTAAGCCACATAGGCATTGCAAACTAACTCCAGCAGCAGGGTGTTCAGTATCACCATTATATAAGGATGATTGAAGGTCTGCAGCAGAGCAAATTGCAAGTGCAATACATACAGAATCAACAGCGAGATACCTTCCAAGGTGGGTGGACCCAAGATTGATTTCAAATGAGCGTCCACTCGAATTACGTCATTCACGCGATTCACAAAGGAGCGATTCCAGGATAGGCTATTCAGCCAGTAATAAAGACGACCGGTGTTCCAAAGCGATATTTGCACTCCAATTGCGTCTATGAGGTTATCGAAAAGGGATTCTTCTGGTGTTATAAACATCGGAATAAACGCCATAATTAAATATGCTATGATAGAATAATCACAGACCAGTGCGAATATCTTAACGAGCAGAGCAACCCGCTTCGTCCAAATATTCCTAGGGTGTATGATCATTTTCCCTTCTCTCGGATCGAACTTTATTTGCCCAACCACCCAGCCGCGATAAATGATATAAGAGGTCCAGCAAATGGAGGAAACTGACCATCGTAAAAGTCGCGATAGCCACTTATTACGGGAGTTTCTCAAAGGGATCCCGTGACCCTTCTCCGGCATTATGTAACCACTGAATGAGTCCCATGTTCCCGGTTGATTCATAATCGCTTTCATGTGGGCTGGAATGGAGTGGGACCTGGAAGTTATGACCGTGTAATTACCCAAAGCCCAATAAAATCGCTTTTCTTATTTCACCAATCAACTAACCACCACTACTGGAAACATAATCAATAATTGAAAAGATTCCATTAACACAACATTTCCATCAGTCATCAACGAAGTTTGTATTTTAAGAGACAAAAATAAAGTACTTAAAAGAGTGTTTAACATTGCTGTTCATTTAACGCGTGAATATTCTCAATAATGTTCCATATCATACTGGATTAAAAAAATGGAATGCGTGATCAGGTTTCCGAACATGGCCATCGTAGTGCTGCGAGTGACGCTATACAACTCAGCAACCTTTATTTCTAAGGGATTTCGTATTAGCTGCAGGTTAAGGCACTCAAACTGACGGTAAGACACAAATGTTTTGAAAATAAAAGGAATATATAGATTAGAATATATACATATATACTTACGGCTTCTTCGAGGCGGACATCCAAACCAACAAAAAGTGTCCGCTCCGCGAGTATTTGCATCATTTCCCGGTAGTCATCTTGGATGTCAAGCATGACACGTAAGTTCAGCATGCCGTCAAGGTAGTAGAAAAAACACCAAAGGAACACCAGGATAACAGTACTCAGAGTCATGTTCATATTCTCATAGCCATGTTTGAGGATACTATATGCCATGTAGCTGTTGCCCACCGAGGACAAGTAATAGCCCCCATATATCAAGGCCCCCCGAATGGCGAATGCCTTCTCCAACTGGCTCACAATCGTCTGCAGTTGGCTCTGCACTCTGGCTATATTCTCCAACTGATCTGCCAAGGAACAACACCTCGTCATGAAGACTCCCTGATGTCGGGGGTTCAACTGTAGTTCCCTGGCTTCCTCAACCACCTGACGCAGTTCGGTGTTAAGTAGCTGGAATTGTGTCCGAATGAAAAGGATTATCATGTATTGCTGCACCATAGCAATGTTGAGAATGGCGGACATCCAGTACTGCAAGCCCAGTCCCAGGAAGGATTGCGGGTCTACGCGACTCATGGTATTCAAGAAGATGGCCATTTGGAGAGCATCAGTCAGGGACCCAGAAATAAACTTGGTGAGAATGCCCCAGCGGGACATCCTCTTCACCTGCGGCCTGGCCATAAACATGCGGATCACTTTTGCGGCCAAGTCCATCATCTCGCCACGCTGGTACCATCTGTGAATCAGAGTGAAAAGGCCTACAAGTACAAAAGAAATTAACCATTTAACTTATTCAACGGCTACTTGATCCTAATTTTTGCTACCGGTAAGAATTTTAAGTCCGGTTATTATGATGACAACATATTCGTGCAGCAAACTTGCTTTGCTGAAGATCCCATTTGCAATGTTTATGTTTCCGGTCCAGTGATACATGTATAAGATGAAAATACAAGAGTCCGTCGCAATTGGGTACAAAGTACTCCATTTGGATGTAAATACACGCCCTGTATTCCAGTCAAACTCGAACGTACTGAGCCCGATGAACAGTCCATAGTAGTAAACCGCTCCCAACAAAAAACTTTCCAAGTCCATTATTTCTACGCACTGAAAGTGTGCTCAACGTGGTTTGCCCTGGTGTGGAATAAATTTAACTCCAAGCGCAATATACTAATTTCGAAAGATATCTGCTGATAAGATTGGACCAAGGTTGAACCAAACAGAGTAATTATATGATAAAGCTCAGATAATATAAAATCATTATTTATATTTGGAAAGAAGCATGATAATCTTATTCTAAGCTATTAATTGTAATGTTATTTCAAAAATAAAACCAATGTCAAAATGATTTGAGTTACTTCTTTTAAAAGTATGCCATGTCGAATTGAATTAGAAAAATCGAGTTCAGTATAATAGAACCGCACATAGCCGCAATTGTGCCACGTGTGACAGGGAACATATCCATTACATTAATTTTTAACGGGTTTCGAACCAGCTGCAACTGAAGGCTTTCAAACTGAAAGGGAGTAAGTATACTTTTAAAAATATCGATGGGATATTAGAGTATGCTTACGGATTCCTCCAGGCGAACGTCCAAGCCAGAAGCAAACAGCGTTCGTTCCTCCATTAGACCCAAAAAATCCCTGTGATGTTCCAACACATAAAGCATATTGCTGCAGTTGATCATGGCATCAAGGTAATATATGATAATCCAAAGGCAGGCGATGATCGAGGTGTGAACTGATATTTTCAGATTATGTTGACCATACTTATATATGCTATACGACATATAGGTTATACCCACGAAGGATATGTAGTATCCACTATAGGCACCAAGCCCTTGCATGCCGAATACCTCTCCCAGTTGGCGGACCATGGATTGTATTTGGCTCTGGACCTCGCCTATATCTTCCAGCTGATCAGATAGATAGCAGCACCTCGTCATAAAAGCTCCATTCCGCTGCTGCAGGAAGCTCAGCCTCCTGCTTTCCTCGATCACCTTTCGCAGCTTTCCATTTACACTCCGATACTGGGCCCGAAGTAAAAGCATTACTAAAAAGTGCTGGGCTATGGCCAAATTCATTATGAACGAAACGCTCAATTTGACAACCAAGCCCATCATCTCTTCGCTTCCTTGGTGATCCCATGCATCCACGGAGAGTGCCACTTGAAGGAGATCCAGTGCAGTACTAGTGAAAGCTTTTAGTAGAATTCCCCAGCGAGTCAAACTCTTCGACTGCGGATTGAGCATATATAGACGGATGACGTCTTTCACTAGGTGCATCATCTGGTCACGCTGAAGCCATCTATTAAGCAACGTAATCAGGCCTAGAAAATATATAATCAGCCTGAAGAATAGAAATGTTCTATAGTTTTACCCGCCGCTATCTTTAGACCGGACATTATGATGATAACATATTCGTGCAGCTTATTTGCGCTTTGAAAAATTATATTGGTATTACTATAAGCGGTGAAATAATAAACAATTGTAATCAAAACAAGGATGTTAACCATAAGGGTGTATATAGTACATCGCCACGATGTAAACACGCGTCCTGTTCGGCAGTCGTACTCAAAGTTACTTAACCCTATCAAGTAGCAGTAAATGCGGACTGCCCTCAGCAACAAACCGACCCAATCGACCATTTCGAAGAACTGAAGAGAGTCCTGATGTTTACGAGCAGCTTAATTAGCTAATGTCAATGGCAACCATAATCTGATATCGAGCTCAGATTTTATTTCTGATTGGCAAACAAGGTATACACAAAAAAAAATTAAACGGAACAAACGTATAACAAAACAAGAGAAAACGCTATAGTCGAGTTCCCCGACTATCTGATACCCGTTACTCAGCTAGTGAAAGTGCGAAGGAGTCTTCAGCACTGACAGTTTTTGGCGGTTTGTGGCCGCTAGAGTGGGCGTGGCAAAAAGTTTTTTGGCAAATCGATAGAAATTTATAAGACTAATACAAAAATGAAAAAATATCAAAACATTTTTCAATAGTGTGGGCGTAGCAGGTTTGGGCGGTTTGTGGGCGTTAGAGTGGGCGTGGCAAAAAGGTTTTTTGGTAAATCGATAGAAATTTATAAGACTAATACAAAAATGAAAAAATTTCAAAAAATTTTTTAATAGTGTGGGCGTGGCAGTTTTGGGCGGTTTGTGGGCGTTAGAGTGGGCGTGGCAACATGAATCGACAAACTTGCGCTGCGTCTATGTCTCAGAAGTTAGTATGCTTAATCTCAACTTTCTACCTTTTGTAGTTCCTGAGATCTCGACGTTCATACGGACGGACAGACGGACAGACGGACAGACGGACGGACAGACGGACAGACGGACGGACAGACGGACATGGCCAGATCGACTCAGCTATTGATCCTGATCATGAATATATATACTTTATATGGTCGGAAACGCTTCCTTCTGCCTGTTACATACTTTTCAACGAATCTAGTATACCCTTTTACTCTACGAGTAACGGGTATAAATATACATTTCTGTATTTGGGTGGAGTATATTTAAATACCTGTTACTACTAGTTTCGCTGAAAAGTATGTAACAGGCATTTTTGATATAAATTAATTAAATGAATTAATTTTATTAAATTCGTAATCAGGATCAGAAGTCGTGGCCGGTCTGTCCGTATAAATTTGGGAACTATAAAAGCTTAAAAGTTTTTCGTTTTATTTTATAACGCTCACCCCCATGTTTTCAGTTTTGTTTTTCATTTTACTCTTTTTATACTAATCATATTTTTGGTGTCGTACTTAAATTCTTTAGCGACTAGATGCGGTGGATTGAATAGGAATATGCATTTGTAGATAAATTCTATAGGATCCGGTTATCACTAGTTGGATTTGGGGGTGGAGGTCTTGCCCATATTAAATTAACTTAAAAGAACATAAAGAGCATTTAAAATATTCAAGCCGTCGTTATACGATACTTAAATATAAATCGTATTACGAGGGTCGTTTGATAAGTCCGTGACTTTTTGTATTTGCCGCGCACCTGCTCTAAATACAACACTGCTCCTGTCAGCAGTTATCGATTAACAGCTGACTGTAAAATTTAGAGAAAGCTGCGTTTTTTGGTTTGCGTTTTATAGGCATTGAAAGCAGACGATCTCGTGAATTTTTTGTTCCATCAGGACAATGCACGGGTGCACACGTGTGTAGTCAGCATGGCAAAATTTCATAAATTGGGCTACGAACTGCTACCCCATCCAGCATATTCTCCAGATTTAGCCCCCTGTGACTATTTTTTGTTTCCAAACATGAAGAAATGGCTCGGCGGTAAGAGATTCGGGTCAAATGAAGAGGGCATCACAGAAACAAACGACTATTTTGAGGGCCTTGAGAAAACCTATTATTTGGAAGGAATAAAAAAATTGGAAAAACGCTGGACTAAATGTATAGAGCTAAAAGGAGATTATGTTGAGAAATAAAACGCTTCTTTGACGAAAAAAATATATTTTATTCAAAAAGTCACGGACTTATCAAACGACCCTCGTATGAAAATATGAAGTATATTTATCGGACAAAGTAGCTGCAACATAATTCAATTTAAAATTTAGCCATATAGTACTAAATATAAATAACTTGCATTAATTTCTCTACCTCATTTAAATCGCACTGAACTGAACTTTTTTGATTTTAGTTAAATAAAAGCAACAAATAGGACATACATATATCACCTTTAGGCTTTGGAGATTACTAATTGATCTTGCTCGGGATTCCGTTCATTTAATTTTAATGCTGTTTAAGCTCGCTTATATTATCTACGAGTTAGGTAATGATAATAGGAAAGCATTATAGACCACAGAAAGCATTATAGACCACAGAAAGCATTATACAAAAGACATTCGAATAACAAAATGCCCTCTCTTTCACCTCACGTAAAGTTTAGATCGTAAAAATCAACAAACTGTACGCACTTTCTTGAGTGAGTTAAACACATGATCTAAGAAATTAATTAATTATTTAAAAATTTATGTCGTGACAATTATTTTTGTAGAGGATTTTTTTTAATATACCCTAGTTAAAATCGGCGCTCGAATTTATATGTTTATTATTAAAAATATGAAATAATTGGTAACCAGGAAACTCCATGGGGAGACCATTACTATTGTTATAAGGTCTTTGCTTTACAATATTTTTTTTTATAAATAGTTGCCGACATTCAAGACTGCCAAGTCATCCCCACAAATTGGTTGGACCCCAGCGCCCCACTGAGTCCATAGAGATGACAATTTTTGAAGTCGCTGCCGATGAATACAAAAATCTTAGTAAGAGCTGCTCAACGGGACACTTACTTCACATGCGGCTTTAATTCATTCAGCCATGCGTATCAGGTGAATTCCCTGGCGCCATCTGCTAAAAATTGCAGAAAGACTATAAAAATATTGTCAATTAATAAATTCCTTAAATTGAATATATAGGGCTAAGCGCCCTGATTGATCATATATTAGTGCAGCCGGTTTGACCTTTTTTAAGTACACATTGAGATTAATTTGTTCAGAGATTAGCAAAACTAGAACCACACAAAGTACGATTGACTTTTTTGCCCAATAAAGTGCTTATTGTACGTGTAGTAGACTGTCTTTAATAATAAATCGACCAGGTCAAATATGTCCATGAACTGAAAGAAGCCTCATTTTCTGTTTCACCAAGCGTAATTCATTTGTGTCAATGACTTTCGCTTATCTGACGTATGTAGTCAGGTATTACTCCTGATATCCTGTGTGTGCTGAGGAAAAGGACTTTCACAAAATGAAGTATTAATAAGGTTTTATATCACATTGTCTGATTAAGTCCAACCGAAAGTGTGTTTACTTTAGTTGTTCTTTTTATTTTGAAAGCCAAATACTTATGTTTTCTCATCAAGTTATTGTATCTAAGAAGTGGAAGGAACGAATGTTCACGGATAATCTATACTGCACACAGCCCAAGGCGTTTAGCAGTGCGCAAAAGAAGAAGTCGAGTACAAACGAACATCCGCATTCCTGATTAACGCTCATAATCTGATTCCTGATCGGCTGGGCCCACAGCTGCAGATTGAAACAGGTTTGCTAAGGTGGAGAGAATATTGTTATGAAGGCAGGAAGACAGTACTTTGCACACCCACCAGATTATTTACATCCCATTTGAATTTCTGATCCAGCTGATCCTGGACCTTTAAGCTAATAACCAGGAGTTGCAATCTAAGGAAGCACTGCTGTAGTGCCAATCGATCGTTGCAAAGACCGAGAAATAAAATACGTAAAAGGGAAGCCTGGGCGGCGGTAACGGGTATTCCATATTTCCAACTACAATCGCCTCCTTCGGCAAAGTTATCGAACAGGAAGCAGGATATGACAAAGGACCAATTGGACACTAGCATTAAAATGTCGGAGAAAATAACACTCGCTAATGGCAGCCACAGATGCTGGATTTCCTGGTGAATAATGCCAATCCTTGAATATAGATTAAACAGTTCAAGGAACTTCAGGCGCTGCATTTTGGAAGGGTTCCATTCCTGTGCGTATACCTGAAGTTAAAAGAAGGTATTTGTCAACGGGATGGCAATACAAAGTCTTAATGTAAGATGTACTGCAGTGCTACAGGAAATATTTCATTAAACAGGACATTTATTTTGTATATTTTGAATATCTGAACTACCTGATATATTATATATCTACTTGAAGTCCTATCCCACCTTTAAGAACCTATTGAAAGCAGCGATCCAGGACAGTAAGAGCAACTCGTATACCACATACGTGTTGAAGAAAAGCTCCAGGATTAAGTTGTATAGGGAGAAGAGGTGTAGTCCAACTTGACTATACCCAACCATCTGCAGCAGAGTCAGGTCTAACTGAACTATGTACAGGATCAGCAAGGAGGTACCTTCCAAGGAGAGCGGTCCCACAATGCCATCTATCCGTGTTGTTACGTGGATCACGTTGTTCACTAGTTCCACAAATTGTCGATTCCAGGACAGGCTACTCATCCAGCAAAACAGCCGAAAGACATTCCAAATCGTGACATGCATAATGATAGCAGACATCAGTACATCGAAGAACCTCGGGGAACGGAAAAGTAAACCTCCATTTTTCAACGGAATGAATGGGGCAACGGCAAGCACTATATAGTCGATGCCAAATTGGTTAAGGAAGAGTAAAATAATCTTTAGGCCCAGGGCAAGTCTTTTTGTCCAGACGTTGCGGGGCTGAATAATCATTTTCCGCATTTTTGAATCGTATTTAATTTGACCAACCACGCAACCGCGATAAATAATATATGAGGTCCATGATATGCTGACAACAGACCATTTGAACAGTCGCGATTGCCATTTTTTATTGGAGGTCCGGATGGTTAGCTCGACCATCATCTACTAGTTCTCTATTTGTTTGCGAAGACTTACTTCCCCATAGATAATGGAATGGCATTAATGGCCCAGTCATTTAGGCTAATTGTTATTCGACCTTTAATGTTAAATCAATTATTAATAGTGTATGAAGCTAGTTATGGGTTGAGCTTATCAAAACCAAAGAGGTATATATTCTTTTTCTTTTAATACCCGTTACTGACCTGCTGATACTTTTATAATATTGTACTGATGAAAGTATTATTGTGCAATTTGGTTGGCCTGGGCTGCGGGGTCCGTGGTCTGGGCTGCGTGGTGCGGGGTCTGGGCTGCGGGGTGCGGGGTCTGGGCTGCGGGGTCTGGGCTGCGGGGTGCGGGGTCTGGGCTGCGGGGTGCGGGGTCTGGGCTGCGGGGTGCGGGGTCTGGGCTGCGTGGTCTGGGCTGCGGGGTGCGGGGTCTGGGCTGCGGGCTGCGGGATCTGGGCTGCGGGGTCTGGGCTGCGGGGTCCGTGGTCTGGGCTGCGGGCTGCGGGGTCTGGGCTGCGGGGTGCGGGGTCTGGGCTGCGGGGTCCGTGGTCTGGGCTGCGGGGTGCGGGGTCTGGGCTGCGGGGTGCGGGGTCTGGGCTGCGGGGTCTGGGCTGCGGGGTGCGGGGTCTGGGCTGCGGGGTCTGGGCTGCGGGGTCTGGGCTGCGGGGTCCGTGGTCTGGGCTGCGGGGTCTGGGCTGCGGGGTGCGGGGTCTGGGCTGCGGGGTCCGTGGTCTGGGCTGCGGGGTGCGGGTATCTGGGCTGCGGGGTGCGGGGTCTGGGCTGCGGGGTCCGCGGCCTGGGCTGCGGGGTCCGTGGTCTGGGCTGCGGGGTGCGGGGTCTGGGCTGCGGGCTGCGGGATCTGGGCTGCGGGGTCCGGGGTCTGGGCTGCGTGGTGCGGGGTCTGGGCTGCGGGGTCCGGGGTCTGGGCTGCGTGGTCTGGGCTGCGGGGTGCGGGGTCTGGGCTGCGGGCTGCGTGGTCTGGGCTGCGGGGTGCGGGGTCTGGGCTGCGTGGTGCGGGGTCTGGGCTGCGGGGTCCGGGTCTGGGCTGCGTGGTGCGGGGTCTGCGCTGCGGGGTCCGGGGTCTGGGCTGCGTGGTCTGGGCTGCGGGGTGCGGGGTCTGGCTGCGGGCTGCGTGGTCTGGGCTGCGGGGTCCGCGGCCTGGGCTGCGAGGTGCGGGGTCTGCGCTGCGGGGTCTGGGCTGCGGGGTGCGGGGTCTGTGCTGCGGGGTTTGGGCTGCGGGGTCCGGGGTCTGGGCTGCGGGGTCCGGGGTCTGGGCTGCGGGGTCCGGGGTCCGTGGTCTGGGCTGCGGGGTCCGTGGTCTGGGCTGCGGGGTGCGGGGTCTGGGCTGCGGGGTCCGTGGTCTGGGCTGCGGGGTGCGGGGTCTGGGCTGCGGGGTGCGGGGTCTGGGCTGCGGGGTCCGTGGTCTGGGCTGCGGGTGCGGGGTCTGGGCTGCGGGGTGCGGGGTCTGGGCTGCGGGGTCCGTGGTCTGGGCTGCGGGGTGCGGGTATCTGGGCTGCGGGGTGCGGGGTCTGGGCTGCGGGGTCCGCGGCCTGGGCTGCGGGGTCCGTGGTCTGGGCTGCGGGGTGCGGGGTCTGGGCTGCGGGCTGCGGGATCTGGCTGCGGGTCCGTGGTCTGGGCTGCGTGGTGCGGGTCTGCGCTGCGGGGTCCGGGGTCTGGGCTGCGTGGTCTGGGCTGCGGGTGCGGGGTCTGGGCTGCGGGCTGCGTGGTCTGGGCTGCGGGGTGCGGGGTCTGGGCTGCGTGGTGCGGGGTCTGGGCTGCGGGGTCCGGGTCTGGGCTGCGTGGTGCGGGGTCTGCGCTGCGGGGTCCGGGGTCTGGGCTGCGTGGTCTGGGCTGCGGGGTGCGGGGTCTGGGCTGCGGGCTGCGTGGTCTGGGCTGCGGGGTCCGCGGCCTGGGCTGCGAGGTGCGGGGTCTGCGCTGCGGGGTCTGGGCTGCGGGGTCCGGGGTCTGGGCTGCGGGGTCCGGGCTGCGGGGTCCGGGGTCTGGGCTGCGGGGTCCGGGGTCTGGGCTGCGGGGTCCGGGGTCCGTGGTCTGGGCTGCGGGGTCCGTGGTCTGGGCTGCGAGGTCTGGGCTGCGGGGTCCGGTGTCTGGGCTGCGTGGTGCGGGGTGCGGGGTCTGAGCTGCGGGGTCTGTGCTGCGGGGTCTGGGCTGCGTGGTCCGTGGTCTGGCATATCAAACCCACCATAACAGCACCCCCAAAAAGAGCCTTTAACCTTCGGCGTCATAAATCAAGAGTCGCGGCAATTAAGCCTCACACCTTCATATGCACACTCACCCAATGAATCATGGTAGCAAGTATTGGTATTGGTATTGGTAGGCGGAAAAGGGTTAGCAAAGGGCGTAGATGCAGTTCGTGTGGCGTTTCCCTTGGTCATTCATGGTCAATAAGCGTGGCTCATGAGGGAGTGAAGCAACAAACACTAGTTGAAATGGTAATTACTTTAGACAATGTGTTTATGCTGCACTTTCACGCGGTTTCAACTAAATTTGTTTAAGAGAGGTGGTGGGTTCATGCGGTCAATTGTTAATTTATGCATTCAGTCCGACCCCCGTTATTGCGAATTATCTATGCGGCCGTAATTTAGTTGATCGTTTTAAGCTTGTTTAGAACCAAACGCTTGAAAATTTAAAACTTGCAATTCTGAACAGCTATAACTTTTGAATTGGTGTAATTCCCCTACTGTAAAATAATATTATTGAAATTTGAACACAGTTTTTTATGTCGGGAATGTAGTAACATATAGTACCTACCTGCAATAATCAGCTGCCAAATTATTTTATAATTTAAGAAGCACTTGTATGAAAATAATGCTCTCCCCCAATTACAGCTGCCGCGTAAGCATGTGCGTGGCACTTTTATCAAATTTACGCTTATTGCATTTTAATTAATTATAAACAGGTAATTATGGTAAACAGACTGGGCCACCGCCGACCCATAAAACGGGGCTTACAAACATTACCAATTTACGAGCCAAGTGCTTGGCAGTTCCGCAAAGTGCCGTCCTGGGACGGGCAAATCGTATATAAAATTAATTTAAACACGCCACAAGCCCTTCGCAAATCCCCTCTCTGCAATGCCATTTCCATGGATATCCATTGGCTGGCTGCAACTTTTAATGTTTGTAGTTGTTAAATGCCTAAATGCCTCACCCAAAAATTTTACAGCCACGCCCACAATGGTAGATAATAGTATTTAGGGGATGGAGAAATATCAACAGGTGTAGGAAAGATGGCCCAAATATCATAAATTGGTAAAGATATACAACTTTATTTCAATACTTGAGACGGACTTATTTACAAAGGTAAAATAGTATTTTTAAAATTGATTTCTCAGGTTTTTAAAAATAACATTTAAGCCGTAACTCGAAACGAATTTAGAAGCAGAAGAATAATTCCGATGGGCGCACACTGCCATACTCGCCATTGGTCGTCTTGGGGTACTTATATCCTTTCAAGTGGGTCATGGATTCATTTGCGTACCGGATTTTTGGCCATGTCGTCGTCCTTGGCTTAACAGTGTACTCTGCGCGAAGACGGTTTCTCCTGGCGTAGTATCCATATTTTTCATCTCCGTATTTTTCCCTGCACTCGGCGTAAATGGACGCGTATCGGGAGTAATTCTCCCTTTGCGCATCTGCAAACCAAGCGCTATTTTTTTCCCAGTTAATGCGAGTCTTATCAATCTGACTGGCCACGACGCGAATGTGTTTAAGCTGATCCACAAATATCACCTCCCCGTACTCCTTCATCTTGGATTAGGAAAAAGCAACTCAGATATAAGGGGATTAAAAAACCATTAAAAATATAGTGAGAAGTTTTAGTGAGACTTTTTACAAGCACATTTCATATTCTAGCCTTTGGAAAATGGTGAAAAACAAATCAGACAAGCACAAAAAGGCCTGCTTTGATTTCATAGGAAAAACGGGAAGTCTATTATCCAATTTGTCTTTATGCAGCCTGATAAATATGACATCTAAAATATTAACCTGGCTATAAAAACAAACAACAAAATTATTAAGTATGTAAAGAGACCTAGAGAATCATCATATATAATATGTTGATAACATATTGGATAAAGGCAAATAAAGATAAACGAAAATGCGATCTCCATTAATAAAAAGACGCAGCATTTTGCTTGTTTTTCTTGACTTAATTTATTTTTCATTTTTATGTTCAGTTTTACAAACTATCTTGTTTTTACTTTCTCTGTCAAACATTTGATTTTCCAATACTTACAAATAAATGGTAAACTAAAGTATTAACAAAGTTCATCGATGAAGGTTAATGAAGGAAGGTTAGTTCTTGACTTAGCTAAAACCGACAAGGAATTCTTATTTTGCGCCCCTTCTGGGCTTGGTTTAGTTATGTTTTTTGTTTTAATTTTGAATTTACAACACGCACAAGATTTGCTTAGATTTAGACGTAGATTAGCTTACAGAGTTGCCGAGGATTTATTTCGCTTATACCCTAAGTAAATTTGAGTTCAAACGTCGCTGGCTATGTACAAGAAACATTCATTTTGGCTAAGTTGTAGGGGTTCTACGCCCCCTGCCAGTCGATCAATGCCAAGCTGAGATGTCCGAGATAAATTTTGGCCCAGACCAGCAGCTGTTTGTGGGCCATTTGTAGCCGACGCCTCGGTGCCTTTGGCCCACAATCGAACGGCTTTGTATGCAAATGAGCCATTGAATTGCATTTCTCACGCCCAGGTGAGTCCGGCAGACATGCGATGTACCTAACCATATGCATATGGAAACCCTAGTCATCGCATGAGTCATGAACTGCTTTTGGCCTTTTGTTTGCTGCTTGGTTACTCTGTTTGGACTCGAATGCATTCGATTGCGGTTTGTGGCGCGTTTTCGCATTTTGCATGTCTCCGACAATTTCCACCTTTTTTGTTTCGCCATAAACTGCTCGGTATCAGACTTTGGGGAACTCTGACTCAGTTTGAGCCACATTAGCATAAGGCAAAGGATTTGTATCATGCATGTGGCTAATTTCTCAAGGGAGAAGTTTAATGTTACTCATTGGAAAGAATGACTAGCCTCAAATGGTTTTTTTTCACCCTTTTTCCCGCAAATCTTTAAAATTGCCATACACGAATATTTTCTTTTAATAAAGAATATAAAAATGGATTATCCCTCCTTAAAAGTGAACAATATTTGAATCAATTCGAAATACAACTGAATATGTTAAATAAACGATGTCATTTTCTTTTATATTTAAGGGAATACACCTTACCGCCATATGGTTCGGTATATGTTTATTTATGCTAGTGTTCTATCATAGTATTTTGTAAATGTTACAATTTTATGCGTTTAGATTGCTAAAGCCATTGAAGGAGTTGCATTGGCCGAACACTTCCGTACTCCCCGTTTGAAGTTGCTGACACCCTATAATCCTTTAAATGGTCCATGGGTCTATGAGACCTTCTCCTTTCCCGACGTCTATATGATTTGGTATTACCTATGTGTTCCTCCCTCAAGCGATTTCTATTTGCATAGAACTCGAAGTGATCGTTGCCGTACTTGTCAAGGCTCTCCTTGTAAATTTCGGAACACCTTGCTTCCAAATACCTTTGGGCAGCCGGAAACCAAGAGCACCGCTCCTCCCAATGGCGCCGTGTCTCCTTGATTTGGTTGCCCACAGATCTGTGGTGCAAGAGCTGTTCTGTGAATATCACCTGGTCATAAACCTTCATTATATTGTGTTCAGTGTATGTGTACGGAACAGTGTGTGCAACGATAACAGCCCTCGAAAATGATTAAAAACAACCAGGCTTAGTTTCCTTTCCTACAACATTTTCAAAGGTAATTCAAATTTTGAAATGGCATTTCGACATTTCTCAGCTCGGCACTGATTAAACCGGCTACATACAGTTACATACACGCTCATTTCAGGACTTCTGCCAAACTTTAAAGTTTTTAACTTGCGCAATCCTTGGCTTCTTAACTGGCTATTTACAGCTTTCTGATGAAAATACTTCTCCATAATCTTTCTCTTTGAGGAATTTTTGGAATGCAAATGCAAGTTTTGCTTAGTCTTAGCTTAAATTACTTTCTGGCGGATATTACTTATTTTTTCATTAGTTTAAATCTATAAAGTTTAGACGTTTTGCTTTACAGTTTTCTTACACTTGCTTAAAATCTTATGTTAATGAAAAATTGTGTTGGGTTAAGTTGTAGACTTGTCTTGGTATGTAGATCAAGGTGCGAATATGTTTTTTACAATCGAAATGTATTGTTGCTTTTGATATGCCCAAAATGGATGATATATTTGAAAGGATTTTCAGAATTAAATCAAGTATGTTGTATGCAAATAATTTTCTACTCCGTTTTACTTCCTATCGCTTTCAAAATGAAGAAAATATCACATAAGATCAACGAATGATTTGCCTAAACAACAATTTCTTAGAGCTACATACAATTGCCTAATATTAAGAATATTATTTACAATTTCTTAGCCTCTGCTTAAATGCTCGCGTTAAGTAGTTACCATTTCGATATTATAGTGAAATATCTGGCTCTTAATTAGGTAATATATCCCCTTTTTTCATGCACACATACATCGATTGAATTTTGAGTTAAACCAAAGGCTATGATATAAATAAATCCTTTGGCTTCGGTCTTAAAGTTTTTGGCGTAGGATATGTCTGCTTTTACGAACGAATGGCTCTGCTAGTTAATGGGCTTCAGTTTCAGCGGTCCTTAGTGTTGAAAGAGTTAACTATTTCTGGGCCAGTTCCAATTTTGAAACAGCTGCAGCAGGATAACAGGTGGCAGTAATGCAATCAGACTTGATGTCAGCTTTGAACCGGCGGCAGCTGAAAATACAAAATATTAGCGTGGCGTTCCTCAAAATACAGCGAATATTTAATATTTGGGGATATACCAATCGTGCTGGACTTGGCAGCTACCGTCTCCCGAGACTCCAATGCCGGAGCCCGGTGCTGGCGATCGCTTTCCACACTCTCCTCGTTGCTCTGCAGATACAGTGAGCTGATCTTGGCCACGCACTGCGGGGAAATGTATTGCGATTAAGCTAGATACTCATGCAGATTGTATTCCAACTCACCTTCAGCTTCATGTCGCCGTTCTTGAAGTGGAAAGTCCGCACCCGGAACTCCAGTCCCAAGCGCGCCATCTCCAACCCATCTCGATTCACCACCACCTTGTCGTACTGCCGCAGGTGCGCCTTCTGCACCGGCTCCCCATTGATAAGCCAGCTGAGGTGACACACGGGCTTGGACGGCGACGAGGTGCAGTTCACCCGGACGATGTCTCCGATTTGGTAGCGCGGCTGGCCACCAGTAATTTTCGGTCCGTGGTTGGGAGTCACTGAAATGAAGGAAATATTCACTACTTGGTGCACAAAATATATATTTCGTATATAATCTTCAATTTTTTTTTCGTGAATTTGATAAGTTTTGATTTGGTTTGATTCTTTAACAGTAATGCACTACTTTCAGTTGCAACCACACTGTATTTACTAAATAAAACTGTTATTATTTGAATTTCTTCTGCAATTGCACCTAAAATTGTGCTTGGCCGACACATAAATCTCTAGGTTGGCTGAAAGTTGTTGTACTTCAATTAAGTTCTCCGAATTCATTCCATTTCTCCTCTCACAGAAAACTCACACAGCGTTACCTCGATCCCCCAGGCATCCCCTCAGTTATTCAATTTTAATGAGCCGGGGAAATTGAATAACTCCTAGACGAGAACTAGCTGGCCATTTCTGGCCACGTTCTCCACTTTTCCATCCACATCCTCCCACCCTTCCGGCTGTTTTATTATTTTATATGCAGCATCGCTTATTTGCCCCACTGCCCCAAAAGTAAAATCAGGCAGTATGAAGGGGAGTGTACTTTCCTCATGGAGGCTGGCAAGGCATTTCCAAGATTTATGTGCAGATTTTCGCCGGGCGAGTGCGGGTAGAAGTGAAATTGGAAGAAGGAAGGTACCCATAACCCAGCTGAATAAGAGTAAGAACTTTCGTTTTGGGCTTACGAAATGCTTATTCAAAGTTTATTTGACCAAGTGTGTCCTGCAATGTTCATACATATGTGTGGGTGATTCTGTTCCTGGCCATGTAAGTGTTTTTATGGGTGGAAGTATTTGGAAAGACGATGGTTTTGGGCCAGGGCCTCTGTCCATCACCTATTAATGCCTTGGGTATAGTTCCCAGGCATGCCTAAAATCCAAGAAATCATTACCGAAATTAAAGCGAAAGGAATTTAGGATTAAAAAAACATTTTTAAGTTCAGACAGCTGTACGCCTTTATTTCAGATGTAAATATAATTTCACAAGTCAAACGCAATTTGATAAATTAAATCTAAATCTTCCTGAATACCTATAGGTTTGTACGAAACTATTACATCAACCATATCCATTGTCTTTTACAACTCACTCCGTCTGTTTTATCCTTTTCCACATAACGTGCACAGAAATGAAAACCAAGTCAAGTAGGAACAGGACTAGAATCAGGGCTCCTCCTTAGGCGATGCCCATGTCCCGTATATCTGCAAACCACCTCCTCATCTAACTCGAGTGTTTTCTGTATTCATTAAAAATATTCCTTCTCGCAAAAAAAAGAAAAATTGAGAGGGGGATTTATGTTCCTTATAACATTGCGGCTTCACTGAGTATTCATGTGTGTATGTAACTCATAAAAGAAAATTAATTTTAAATGGTTTTCAAAAAATAAAACTTCCTTAGAACTGGTTGCAATAAATCCGTCCTTGCTTAAAAGATAAATAATAAATGGTCAACTTTATGAGCTATTGTAGCTAACTTTAGACATAACTCAATTAAATGCTTGTAGTAATTTTTACTTTCAATAAGATATTATTATTCTTCTTAGTGTATGCGTCCTGGTCAGGTTGCCCTTTTTCGGGATTGCATTTCCCTTTCCCGTTTGCTTATTTGTAATTTATAAAGTGAAGTTTGCTTTGCTTTGGCCCTGCTCTCTCCCATGTAAACTTAATTTTCTCCAAGCAACTGACTTTATGGGGGAGGATGGGGTAAAAGTTGGTATGGGAAGCACGGAAAAGACCTATAACGGCCAGCTTTGGTGCAATCTGAAAATCCAGCTTGGAGAAATGCATTTTTGATAAACGCATTTGGACAGATTGAAAATATTATTTCATGGTTCCACTTTGTTGCCATTCTAAATTTCATTCTTTCATAGAAAGCAGCTGCAACTAGCAAAAAACCCATTACTTCTGTTTTTATTCATGTTTTATATGCGTCAGAAATAAAAAATAACCTTTGAATAGTTGCTTTAAAACAAAGTAATAATCATTTGAATTTAAACTTAAGAATTTGCCTGACAGCCCAAAACAGCCTTGAACTCTTCAATGTTTTTTTGCCTTGCCAAAAAAGAAAATCCGAACTTCAATTAATTGATGGCTAAATAAATTCAACGTTATCTTGGCCAGATATTTATTACCCCAAATGTATTTGCTACCGTAACTTTTAGCTTTGCTGGCTTTAAGCCTCAGCTCACCTTCTTGTATTGGGGTTGTGTTCGGTAATTGTTTATATATATTATGTGAGCATTTTTTAAGTCAACGCCGTATTGTCGCACTTAAATTTTATATTGCGGCATAAATCTATGGAGACAAAGCGGTGGAAAGAGAGGGGTTCCTTGAAAAAAAGGACACGTATGTCTGTATGAGTTGGCAATTTATTTTGGCCAGACTTAGCACGCAACGATAAAGGACACACAAAAGGAGGAGGGCAAACCGGGGGCAATCGAGCCAGATGAGGAGAAATGTGTGCAGATGGGGAGGAAAGCCCTCAGGTCACAGGACCTGCAATAAGCCGAAAACTAAAAGCTAAAAGGGAAATGGCCGAATGTCGAATAGCCACATGCTTCAAGTATATTTTCGGCATTTTCCTATGACTAAGCAGTTTCTGTTGCCGCAAGAGGAGAGTGTAGTGGTGGGAAAAAATAGTGCGGAGGACACCTTTTGTGCATTGGTCGGTAAAAAACAAGAAAATAAGTGTCTGCAGCACTTCCCCAGCAGCAACAACGAAAACCTAGAATAGAGATTTGGTAGATTTGGAAGGTACATTTTAAATACCCTTCTATGTTTTATTTAAACAATTAGTGGTGCTCACAAAAATAAAATTAAAGACAATGATTAGCAAAATTCAAGCGATTAATGCAAACGTACAATAAAATAGTTCCTATTTGCCTCTAATATTTCGTATTTTAATCGTTGGCTATATAATATTACTTGCTGTAGAAGAGTAGGCATATTCAGAGCAACCAGAGCAACTACAGTGAGCACTGTAAGTGGGCGTCTATCTAGGTTTTTTTGCATGACTTTCCTGCTCAGTTGGGGGTCTCCTTTTAATGCGCTGCGGTATATTTTTTGCTACCAGCCAACGGACCCCCTAAAACCGCCCCCCTTTTCGCTCGAAGCGCACTTGGCAGCTTCTTCTGAGCAGGTGATAAGCCAGGTCAGGTGGTTGGGATTTTGGCAATGAGGGTGGTGGGGACGAGGGGGCGTACAGTAGCACCCCTCTAGGCATTCACCTGCTCCATTTGCAAAGGACCCATCGCTGAGGGGTGTGTGTTAGTGTGGAGGTGTGGATTATGCACATGTTGAGCATTTCGCTTAAGTGTTTTTTTCTGTCTTCTTTAGAGCTGGTTCTAAAACCTAAATTTTTGGTATTTCTGTGGGCTTATCTCTATCTCAAAAATTTTAATAAAAATTTTCTGAAATGATTTACACTCCATTATATTAAATGAATTCAACCGAAATGCAGGCGACAGCGGTCTTGTATAAAATAATATGTTAATATGTACAAAAAATTATGTAAATAAGCCATTCCAATGCTCAGACGTCTCGGCTCAAATATAAATGGGGTTTCCCTTCTATCGCTTTCTTTTAACTTTATGTAGTATTTGATAAATTCATTACCACGGGAGGACACTTAAATGTGTTAAGCTTAAGTTTAAATTATAAAAATCAGAATGCGTGTCATTGTAAAACACAAACAAAAAAGGAACGAAACTTAAGTGTCCGATGTTAAGGGAAAACCGTACTGAACTCCATTCGGAACTCGACTTCTTCGTGCCACTTCCCACTTGCACATCCGTTTCATTTCCCGTGTCCCAACCACTTTACGCCCCGTTTCATTCCGCCCATTCCCATTCCCTCCGAGTTCCCTCCGTTTTACTCCAGTGACATTCCTCGTTTGTTATCTTTAATTTTGCATATGGCAACGATTTTTAATGCACGATACGAGTCCTTCCCCCTTCCGTTGGATCCTTCGGTTCAGTTGCGGCATGTTTGAGTTAAGACAACATTACAGTTACCGTTATTTCCGCGGCTCTTCCGTATCCTCATCTGCATCGGACTCTCCGATTCCACGGTATGTGTGTTTATACACTGCAAAAGATTTCGGCGAAGTAGCGAACCAAACGCTCTGCTCTTATTTTTATTACACATATAAACCAACACCTTTCCGACTTTTATTTATACATTTTATAAAAGATTGTTTTTTCAAAACAAGTATTGAGCAAGGAAAAATTATCACCAGCTCACATAGGGATACCATTTTGGTTAAGTGCATTTGTTGCGTATCTCGCGTTGTTTTATAATTAATGAGCACGCGAGGCTCTCAACGCTGGGCAGATGTCCTGCTCTCTCCGCCCGACGTCCTGGGTGTCTCTCTGGGTCCTCATCCTGTTTCTGAATTTATAGTTAAGTGCACTTTAAAGGACAAACACACATATAACTCACTTTACCCGCTGAGTTTCCTCGCTTCTTGGTCTTTCCCTTTTTTCGGAGACCCCCTCCTCTCGGACACTCTCATGCACAGACGTACACATAATGTGATCGCTTATCGATTTTACAATATAAAAAAGCAATTGCCTGCATAAAGGTCCTGGAACAAGGCTCCTTACTTACAATCGCAGGCCACCTCCCACTGGCAAGCAAAGTTAAATGTGATTTTTATGAGCTATGAGCGAACTTTGGGGCCCAGGAAGCTGGGGGCGGCACTCTGCCGTGATATTTATTATTGGTCCTTGGCCTGGTCACCCTAATGAGCTGTAAATTATCCAAAGGAGGCCAAAGGCAAGGAGCTCATTAAAGCCTAGGGCACACACAGTTTCTAAACGTTACCGCCCAAGTAAATGTCCTAATTTATCAGTTCTATTTCAGGGAAATTACTTTTGTTAGGTGTCTAAGCAACACAACAAGTTTTAATATTGAAAATTAAACCATGAACCGCAGAAACCCGAGCTTTAAATATTATAATTTCTTTGAATTCCTCCCGCAGACACTTTACGATCGCCAAATTAGCGTAGTCAACTCCCTTTGGGAAATATCGGCTTTCACTAGAGCATATTTCATGGCTCACTTGCATTAGCAGGACGAAAATCCCTCGCCACAAACTCTTGCTCCTACTTGCCGGAATTTCCTTCTCAGATGATGCTGACACAGTTCTTGAGGATGAGGCTACATCCCACTCAACCAGACTCTCTTATCCTTACCACCACCTAATTCTTTGTGCTTCCTTATTTTGCTTCGACTTGCAACGCCCACAGTTCGCTTTTAGAACAGAAATCGACTGGTTAAATGAAATTCATATCTAGGACCCAAAAAAAAAGTGTATATCTATATATTTTATGTATATATATTTATTAATTGTATTGAATTTGTTAGCCTTGCTCAATTATATCACTTGATATTTGGCGTATTCAAGATTTTCGAGTACCTAGTGACCACTGTATCCTTCTGGATTTGTGCATCCCACTTTCTGTGTGCCCTATATTTTTTGTGCCTTGCTTCTATATCTTCGGTTCGAATATCGTTCAATTTGGCTACCCAGACACATTGTTTAATATGCAAAGCCATTTCCCATTTCCCCGGCATTCCAATGCGTCTTCTGAAAGAAGGAGGAAATGGGCAGATGTAAGGGGATTTCGAGAGTGAGCTAAGGGAATAGCCCAAAGGAAAATCAGCATGAAGTGTGCTCAGTGAATAGGCAGGGGCGGGGGCGTGGCCGCCTTTCTCGGCGATGTCCTGCTCCTTGCTGCCATAAGTTAATGCAGGTTCCTGCCCCGAGGACAGCGGCTTCCATTGATGATTTCGGTGGTTGTGCTTCGGTGTACCCAAGGGGATTCCCTTACTTAGTCACTGCTGCTGGTGCTGCACACACTGATAACCGTTTGATTCTTTTATGAGTTTATAAATTTGTGATTAACTTCTGGCGCATTCGGCAAACTTGATTGGGTTGTGTGAAAACTTCCATGAATTGGTTGTAAAGTATGAGTTTTAAGAGGGCGAGCTTGTGCGTGGGAAAAAAGGCAACTTTTTTAATATCTATTCAACTAAATATTTTCAAGACTATACACAGTATGTTCATGGTATATAAGAAAAGAAACTGTTTTCCCAAGTGTATTCGTTATCCTTCGCATATGTATGTAAATGGTGATAGGATAAACGATCTTTTTCTGCAGGCCAGCCTCCGCCAGATGGCGCCTTTGTCTTAGCCCCGTTTTTACCCACTTGAAAGTCGGACATGAAAACATAATTTTGCTTCAAAAATGCGATGACAGTGGCACCCGGGCCCGCCCACTTCAGCCCATGACCACGCCCCTTCACTGTACACACATGTGCGCCTTTTGTTGGCACTGCGTCGACTGCGACTGCAAAAATTCTATTTCAATTGTTTGCCTAGATTATGCAGTTGTATTAAGAGTGTGGGGAGGCATAAAAAACCAAGTGTGGAAACGGGGACAGGAGCAGGACTATGAGGAGTCTAGGGTTGCCAAGGCGAAATGAGAAGAAAGGCGAAAAGAAACAAGTGCAGGATGAAATCCTTTAAAAAGCAGCGAACAAGAGAAAAGTGAGTGAGTTTACAAGGAGCCTGGGAGTTGAGACGACTCGACAATGCCATTTGCAACGCATTGCCATATTGCATGAATTCCATTTACGGACTGCGACTGAAACTGGAGAGTGGAGACTGGCGACCGGAGACCCGACCAGGTGAGACGCCATCAGGAGCTGCCCCACCTGCGGGAGCCAGCCTCTTTAAGATGACGTGGGGAAGCGTAAGGAATTTAATTTCATTAAGATGATTAATGCGGCCTCAAGAACGAGGTATTCACCACCAGTGTGGTGTTTGGATGTAGTAGATAAATTGTGATAAGGAAAATCTTTCAAAGCAATGTTGAAGAATTTAACTTGAATTTCTATAAAGATTCATTACTTGTTTTTAAAATATTTATAATTTGTATGGTGTTTGGATTTATTGGATAGATTTTGGTTAGAAAAGTCTTTCGACGATTTTTATTCATTACTTATTTTTAAAATATTTAATATATATATATTTAAATTTATTACACTAAGTCTTTGAATACCACAATCGCAAAGCTCTATTACTTTTTCTTAAAATCTTTCTCCTAAACATAACAATTTTAAAATTCAACAACAAATATTAAATCTTCAGCTTAAAGCGTTAAGGTTTATAAAGCTTAAATCGTTTGGAACCTTTCTCCATCTTTAAAAGGCAGCTGCTTTAGTATCCAATTTGAGACGGGTCTGTCTTGCCACTTTGCTTTTCACCTCAACATAACACTCCCCATATGAAAATGGGTATTCTTGTATGGCACTGGATTTTATAAAAGGGGGAAGGCCATCAAAGAGTCCTTGACAGGCGACAGGGAGCTGACAACCTGCATGCAATTTACATTCAGCAGCCTCAGATTTCGGCTGCCTTGCGTGCGCTCTTAAATGGTTTCGCCTCGATTCCAGTTTTTCGGCCCGGGGACAGGAGCAGGAGTCCTTGGCCGTTATCCTTTAACTTTCCGCTGTCAATCCTTGTCGGCTGCCTTCGGGCTTCTCCGCTCCTTATCCACTCCCAGCAATTATGTTGCACTTTCGGGATAACTCAGCATCCTTCATTCTGCTCCCTGCAACTTCTGATGCCGCATCACTTGCCACTGTCATTCACAACATTGTTTGCTGCCCGGCACTATTAGCATTTTAATTAAATTTTCTGCTGTCGCCCGATGTCCAAGTGCCTCGCCTTTCGAATGCCTCCTCCCCTCCCATTTGCATTCACATTTCGCCGGCATTTATGCCCCGCCCTTATGTTAAACTCACCCACAACGGTCATGGTCTCCGACTCGGACACGGTGTTGAATGCGGGCGCCTCGCCGGACACCTCGCACCGATAAAGTCCGGAACTCTGCAGGGTGACGCGGCGCAGGAGAATCTGGGTGTCCGAGGAGTTACGCAGCTGTAAGAAAGAAGGGGTGTGGGTTTCCATAAGTATTCGCACATATCGGTTGCTATACTCTGTGTACTTAAATTAAGTAAATAATGATCTATATTTATCCATATTTTATTCATATTTACATGTACAGCTATATTCTATTGCTATTGTCTGCTAAATCTGAAATAAACTTAAGAACTTTAAAGCAAACGGCATTAAGTTCCGTTTGTTTTTCAATAAAGAACCCAAGCGAGATAAATTGCGTGGCAATGAATCGACATAAAATCAAACGCAATTAGAGTTGAAGATTTTCCATGGATGATTTTTAACATTCACAAATTCTAGGCGAAATTAAGATTGATGATGGGAAAGGCGGTTTATTATTAGTTTAGCCACACTGTAGGCGAAAAATGTAATTTTCTCAAGGGCCGCAACGCAAGGAAACGCAACCCCAAGCAAGAGGAAAGCAAAAGGAAAGCAAAAGTCATAAACCAAAAAGTCGGAAGAGCCAAGACCGAAAAACCAAACAAGCAAATGAAAATTAAATATCTAGAAACAATCGCACAAGGGCCTGAATAAAAGATAGAAGATACGCATGCGAGGGCGGTATGTTGTAAAAGTCACTCGCACAGTTTTTTCCTGTGCTGGCTTTTCATTTTCCCTGGGCAACAATTGCAGTCAAGTCAAGTCCTTTAAGTTGCACTTTTATTATCGCACACACATGCGGGAAGAAAGTTTCATTTGATTCGAGCAAATTTTTATGAAAATTCTTTGCTCTCGCTTTGTGCTCTGCCCGCTCACAATTCCCTCCAACCACTCCACTCCACTCCTCACTCCACTCCTCTTCTCCGGCGTAAACAATCACAAAAGTCACGTTCAACATTATTTTTGGTTTGTTGCTTGTTTTCAGCTGTCCCTGCCCCACCCCACTCCACCTCCCTTAACCCGTGGCTGGCCCTTTGGTCCTCTACAATGACTGTGGACTGGCTTTTGTTTGTTGCCTTCTTGGCAGTACTTAAGCCGATTCTTCTACCCATTCTTCAGCTGCGTCTTCGTCTTTTTGCCAATTCTTGCGCCACGCTCAAGTTGTCAGCACCCCCTGCGAAAATGTTGTTGAGGGGGTTGTTTTCCACAGGACCGTTAGGGGGGTTGGGAAAGTTGTGGTGGGGGGAATGGCAGTGCTAGCCAAAAAACCAAATCTTACCGCAATTCAAATTGCAGTCTCCCTTTATTGCTTTCTCGGCGTCGCCGTTTCGCTCATGACTGCAGATTGAAGTTGTTATTTGTAATTCCAAATTTGGTTTGGCTAAAAAGAATCAGGGCTCTAACCTTGTTTATTTGCCCTGATTGAAGTGGCCAACAAATAAAAGAGGGACATTCCGACTCGGAATAACTGAGGAGTAAGATGCTACCGCAGGAAAATACATATTTACATAAGTCCAAGTCTTATGGTAATGTACATATATTCTTGGGTGTAATTACGTAACTTTATGATACAGCTTTTAAAGAGAGCCAGAGAAATACTTATAAAATAAATATTAAATAATATCTGGCTGGAAAATTATCTAGGAGCGACTGTCTATCCGTTTTATAAAGCACTAAAACCTGAAAATATTACCAAATAGTTTTAAATGCTTGCACACTTCTGCTTACATTTCCCACCGATATCCTTTATTAAATAAAGTAATTACTTTATTCAGTGCAACGAGAGCTCATATGAAAATGCTTATCAAGCTTTTCCCAGCCATAGCACAACAACATCATTACTATAGCCCGCAGAGCCCGTCTTCTGTTCTAATAATGTCCCTCCACTCAACTCGACCTTCAACCCTTTCTGAGAGGGCGGCGATGAAATGCAGATATTGAAACCAAAAGAAAATTATGCCGCATTACGCATTATGCTTACACTAAAGGAGCCTCCCTTAGCTAGCGTTTTTCTTTCCCTTCCTTTCCCCGTCTCCGCCCCATTTCCTTGTATTTTCCGAGTTTCCCTTTCCAGGCGCTTGGCCACACGCACACAGGCCATAAAACACGCTGGCACATTGCTCATACGCCACGTTAGCCTCTACAATTGACGGGATTTACTTTTCTGCGCACTGAGAGAATTATAGCTTTCTAAAAATAATTTTAAGAAATTAGACTTTACTAAATTTTTGAAATAACTTTTGCATATATGTGCATAATTCTTTACTATCTTTAAAAAATTGATGAATTATGAAAGATTTTACTATAACAATACCACCTTTGCCACAGTGCTCTCGCACTTTTCTTATCCTCATTTCGCTTTGACTGCTCGCCTTACGGAGTAGACGCACTTAAGTGCTTTTGGCAAATTATTATTATTAGAGCGGCACGAAGTAAGAGGGCCAGCAAAGGGATATCAACTTTGTCTGGTATATTGACAGCTTTAAGTGATTTCCGTTAACCTTTTCGATCGCAAGGCAAGCAGAACAACACGTGACCTTAGCTTGGCTTGGGCGGGGAGCTGAAAATGGATGGCCGGCGGGGTGGAAAGCAACCCAACCAGACACACATTTTTATGGGCAACTAAGGAAGGTTACATCCACATTAAATTAAAGTTAAATGGCAAAACTACGTGGCAGCAATTTTCATTCCAGCGAAGACGTAATCAGCAACAAGCAGAGTGAAAACAGGGGGCGAAAGCGGGCGGAAAACTTGCGAAAAGAGCAGAAAGAGCTTCCCTCGCCATTGTGGCAATTACATGTTTTAAAATAATCATTATGATACGGTCGTAACACTAAATCCAAAGCAACGGACCCCACCCCACCCCGCAAAATCAGCGCCATAAAGTGTAATAAAATTTGAAATTAAATTTTTCCGCTTCCTTTTTTTAGATAAGCAACACCTGTTGCTGCTATATTCGATTAGCACTGGGAGAAAAATTGTTTTTGGTCAAAAGAGTGCCTACGATTTCAGCACACTAATTTGATCGTGCAGAAATTAAAATCTCGTAATTGAAATTTTTTTGAAATCGTGCAGAAATTAAAATCACAAAGGAAAAAGTCAAAATTTTAAACACCTTAAACATGAAATATTTTATGTTGTTTTGCGTTGTTGATAAAAGCTTCTTCGCATTGTAATTTCTAATTATTTGTAATTTATTTAATCTATATTTCTAATAGTAACTGTAATACTATTAACTGATACATAATAAAGTCGTTAATAAAAGTATGTTTTCGCATGCAAAAAATCATACAATCAGCTTATAATTAGCTAATAAGAAATGTACTTTCTACATCCTGTTGCCGTGCACTTACATCGATGTTGACTCCGGGCAGGGGGAAGGACTGTCCGGGGGGCTTATCGCGTGGCACATAGCGGTAGATCTCGTGGCCGTCCTTATACCACTTCACCGAGTACAGGGACTCCCCGTCGAGGGCGTAACGGCAGCCCAGAGTGGCGCTCTTCAGGCGCATTATGTGATTGGGTATCTTCACCTCGGTCATTGTCAGCGAGCTGCTAATGTCTGCAATTAGCGTGGATAGAGAAATAGAAACGGATGTTAGTGAGGCGAAATTATTTTTAATGGATTCCCCCATTCTCAGTCCCATTCCCATTCCCATTTCCATTCTCAACTGCACTTGCACTTGCACAAAAGTTATCCCCTTAATTCGAATGCCCTAGCCCACTTTCATATTTCAACTGTTATGATTCCAGCTGGCCATATTTTCCCACCAAAATGGCCAGAAGGCAAACACAAAAAACCTTTTGCGGCCCTGTCACATGAATTTGTACTTGTCCTGCTGGACTCTGGCTACTAGATCCCGGGCAAATCCAGTGCACGTCACTGCAGTCCACAACTCACGTGTAAGGCGAAACAAAAATACATGCGCCAAAAACTCAAAGGTTCCACAAAAAAGCACGCATTTGCAAGTAGAATTTGAATGCCCTATATGCATAAAATGTAAATATATACAAATCCTGTTCCACGTTCACAAATTAATAGACCATTTAATTTTAAAATAGTCATATTATAAGATGTTTAAGTGAAAATGTAAGAGACCACAAAGATAAGGGAGTAACACGATTGGATTTTAAGATTAACTTGGGTACTATGATACTCGTAGTTTTAGTTTTTGCGATGTCATAGGATGACGAATTGGAAGTATACCCCGACGAAGGGTAATCAAACCCAAACAGAGCCAAAAGCTTTTAAATCACAAACAGCAAAACCTGGCACATATCCCCATATTTGCCTTTGGCGACATTTGGCGGCTTTTCGGCGAGTCCCGAAGGACTAGAGGTACCCGTAACGGCGGTTAGGACGCTAACCGTTATATTTTCAGCTGTGTGGGTGGGTTTCCGCCCACTTATTTAATATACCGCTACACTTTTCATTTTTCCAAACGTCAAACGTGAAAAAGTGAGTTCTTCCGTGGCAAAGCGGGAAAAACAAATACTCACGCACACTAGCGCAGACACTACTCCTCAGACGCATATGTATATGCATGTGTGTGGGAGTGGGTGTGTGTGTGTGCGGTGTAACGTGCAGCGCCGCCATTGAATTTATCACATTCACATGCAAATTGCGCCAAACGACCTTATTATGCAAATTGCCAACTGCAAATGGAGAACGAAATTGATTTTCCTGCATTCGCCGCTCCAACAACAACATCACGAATAAGCCAAGGGAAAGTTGCGGATAGGAAAGGAAAGGAAAGGGGCTCATGCACAAGGAACTGGAGGTACAGTGGTTACCTGATAAGGCAAATGAATTACTACACGGAAATGTGTAGCTTGCACGATCAGTTAAATTGGCGAAGCGGCAAATGTGAATTTAAGGACGAAAACGGCGGGTCCTTGGGATAAATGTGACGGATTTGCGTATCAGCACTATTATTTTACTCGAAGAAATGCCATTAGTATGGTTTCAAATGCTATTACTTAATATATTTACTTTGAAATAGTATTTTGCATTGATATATTTGTTTATTTATGCATACTTTGCTAGCAGTTAGGAGCGACGATCTCCTGTGGTGGGTGTTGGCACTTCCGGATCTCCTGTTGTCTATAACGTCGTTCAACAGTTTTGCGGCACGGGGCATGCCACCACCTTTATATGACAACTTGTGAGGAAGGGGCAGAAAACACCAGCTCAGGGGAAGGGAAGCGAAAAGGGGAGACAGAGTGTGTGGTTTTCACAGCGACAAATGGCGAATATATTGAGCTGTCAGACGCCCAACGCAAAACCCGAGCCGGAGGTCATGCACACGGAGACATTGGCACAGTGGCATCTGTAGTATTGAACAATGGGAACACAAGTAGGACAGCGAGACACTCCAAAAAATAAGTGCCGACAATGAGTCAAACTTTTATTCATATCGAATATGCCACAGGGCGAATGAGTAATCTTACTAGGCCATTATGTGATGCATGCTTGGCGCAGAAGTAGATTATTAATATTACTTTTATTTACAATTATTTAACTTGATATCGGCAAAAGTATATTAAACAGTTTTGTTGCTGTTCCATATTAAGTTCTTCATTAATTACCAAGAAGATACAGATATGCTGCTTTAAAGCCCGGAGAACAGTCAAACTTTTCTCCAAGTGCACTGAAAAAGACAAAGGAAGGGGACGCAAAAAGAGAGCAGCGGATTTGCAATCGGAATCAAAATCGCAGCCGCGCCTTCAATAAAAAATACGCTGAATGCTTTCAGCATGTTTGCTTGCACGTGTGTGTTGCCCCTTTAGTGTGTGCGTATGTATGGGTGTCCGTGGGCTGGTGGCAGACAATTGGCATAAAGGGGAGGAGAGGCAGCGATGGCAGCCACAAAATGAGTTAGTTGTTTGCCTTTTTGCTGTTCCACAGACACACAATCACACACAAGCACCCACGCGCACACACAAAAACACACAAAAATACACAAGCGCACATGCAGTCCGCTCTTTTTGGGTCCGAATATTTTATTGCCCCAAATACAAATCGGCAGCAACAACAAACATCATGCATTAAAAATTCATTTCCGTGTCGGCATATTTTTGTTAGCCCAACCGAAGGAAAAGCCAAATAAATGGAGTAGATGGTGCCATAAAATGTGCTAATAAGCTAAGGATTTGTGTCAGTGTACAGGAAGAAGGGAAATACGGTCGTGTACTCTTAAGGTTTCAGAATATTGTAGAAAGTATCATTTGCAGCACGAAGTGTGCAAGCAAATGGAAGTTAAATTCCTTTACCAACTACACATTTCAGTGAATCACGATCTAATATTAAATACCATATGTACTATTTAATATTTATATAAAATATCTTTAAACAGGCATTTAATCGACATGATCTTAAAAACTATAACTTAATTAAAAATTTCTGTAAGTACAATGTAGAATGCATGATCCTGGTAATCTAAGAACGGCTCATCCATGTCCTGTTGGGATACGCCTTGCGGTCCAAGCGCCTTAATTGCAGTTGACTGGCATTTGACTTTGCAAATTGGCCTGGCACATTTCACCCCCATTCCACCCTCCCTGTCACCCCTCTCTTTTTGGCACTGGCGGTGCAGGACATACTGCGTAAATGGAGTGTGTCCTTTTTTCTACTGCAGACTACGGCAACAACAACTGACTGCACATTAAAAATTAAAAAAGCCAACAGAACGGCAAGGAAATTTGAAGCGAAGCGGAGAGCAGTGTCGTACTGGGGATTTAGTCAAAAAGGGGGTTCCAGAACTTATACTAATTAATATTAAATTGCTTGTTGTGACTGTTATGCTGAACATCATAATACTAGACATCCATAGTTATTCGATTTTTTTTACATAAAACCTGAAGCTCATCGCGCTCTCAGTGCTTTAGGGTAAAGCCCCATGACTACGCCACTGTGTGTGCGAAATGGAAGAAAGAACCCGATCCACTCAAAGTCAAAAGCCAAAAGCTAAAGCTGAAGTCGAAGAAAAGCAGAAGAACGGGAGGGAAATTAAGGGGAGTAGCTGCTAAAGAAAATTTGCCTACGACAACGAACACAGCAGGAGGAAAAGTTAAAAAAGAAGGAAAGTAATTTCATGCATCGTTTAATTTTCATTCGGGTTTAATTTGTGCAACGCCCCCACAACATAACCCCTCTTTTTTCAGGGTTCCAGCTCCGCCGTTCTCACCATATCACCATAAAGAGTTCCTTGATGGCGTTTCTTCCCCTTTTCGCCGGAATGTTTGCAATTCCCCATTTAGACCTAATACTCAACAGCCACTTCCAGTTCAACTGACAATTGAAACAGCAAATAAAGTGGGGCCAAAAGGGGTAGAACAAATGTCAGACCACCAGAAACACAACAGCCCTCAAAAAATACAATATCACGGAGCCGAAACTGACACCAGCCAAATTTGAAGGGAAATAAAATTAAATGAAGCGCAGCTTTGCATTCATGTTCCACTGAGTAAGCATTTTGCCTAGAAAAAGTTCCAAATCATTGATATCGAAGTATATTCATACTCGTAAAACCTCAGTTTGATAAAACATACATACCAGTTAAGTGTAATATACATACGAATATTATACTTGTTCCAGAACATAATACCCTTTTTTTAACACACTCCCCACTTTCCGCAAGTCCCAAATAGCCGACTTGCGCCATCCAAAAATTGTTCGCCTTTAATGAAGTCAATTTTGGAAGTTGTTCCTGACACAGCCATATTTCCCCTCCACCATACTTTGGGTGTTCATCCTTAGGAAAGTCTGTACCCCTTTCTCGTAATTGAAATTTTTATAGTTGTCGCACAGTTTGGTATCTCGGGCAAAAGAAAATGGAAGAGACAAACTTTTATCAGCGCCTGGCGCATTCTTTAAAACAATTTCCAGTGACTACCTCTCCCACCCACGCAACGTCCCTTTTTGCGCAACAAATTAATCCCTTTATTTGCATAATTGAAAAACATCAACTGAAGCAGTCAAAAAATATCAAGAACTCCAAGTTTAGTGGCCAGCGGGCAAATATCCTGGACAAAGAGACTAAGAAGGATACACTTAGATTTTAAAAGTGAGAAAAATAAATGTGGATTCCTTGAATTAGATATTATATAACTAAAGAGGGGGTATATACTGCATGCAAATGTGCAAATATAATTTAAAAATCAATTAAATGTAATCGACAAATTTACGCAATTGCCATAGATTTCCTCCAAATCGTTTTCGTGGTTCTAACAGATTTTCCCAGTGCTTCGGCCCGAACTTTCGCCACATTTTAATGTTGTTGGCCGCATCGCTGCCCTGGGGAGCTATTTAACATTTTTCCAACACTTTGATAATCGCACTTTGCGGGCAGATTAATTATTTACGAGCGGCGTGTCCTCTTCTACCTGAGTTCACTCGCAGCGTTTAACCCGCAGACAGACGGAAGACATCCGAGAGTAGACGACAAAAGCCCAGAAGTTGCTGTTAAATCATGGTAATGCCTAAAGCTCCTCCCCCTCTTCCAAATCCCAAACCTCCAATGCCAGGCCAGGTATATTTGTCGCCGGTCTTAAGAGATTGCGGCGCACAATTTCCGCGCTTGGCTTGGGGTCAGGGGGCCCCTGCCCGCCTTCCTGGGAGATTTTCCGGGGCGGAAAAGCAACCGCAAGACATCAAAGCGCGCGCAGCGAGGACCAAAAGCCAGCGGAGGCCACGTTCAAGTATGAGAAGTATGCGAAGGCAATGAAATGCCAAAATTATGAACAATATTCCGAAGTATTAACAGTATACTTTAAAATGTATGAATCATGATGTACGCTGCGCCATGAAAGGCTTAAATGTGATTAAAAATATTTATAAAATGTTTTCATAGTTCTAAATCTTAAATAATTGTTACCAGTTTTTTGATAATTTTTATGTGACATTCCTGGAAAATAAAGCTTTGGCAACCTTGACATACCCGGATCTCACTTGCTTATCAAGTGGTAATATTTCAATTGTGACCTGACCTCCGGTCCATATTAAAAGGAAACAATGCTTACAGAGAAGGGCCTAGATCATCTCGGGTTATAATTAAAGGGTGGCGGGGCTAACTGCCTTAACTCCTTTATATCCTGTAGGGTCCCGCGGCGCAGTGAAGGCGTCAAATTAATGCGCTAAATGCAATTTGCGGCGCTGAAAAGACGGCTTAAGGCGATGCCAAGTGCCTGGTTCTTTGAGCCAACTAGCAGCCAAGGCAACTTTGCTCCCTTTTCCTTTGCTCCCGTCCCTTTGCCATATGAATTATGCAGCCAAGGAGAACAAGACAGGGCTTGGCAGCAACATGAGATGAAAATCGGTTTAGGTTCTTTAAGCGGTGCATACTTAACAGCTTACGCATATATCAATTACAGCAAAGGTATCCATTTTATAACAGCTATTTAAAACCGGATTTCTTAAAGTATGCATAAATACCTTTAGAATTTTTCTCCTAATTGATCATCGTGTATGCAGCTTGTCATTACTTATTAAAAAAGTTGGACCATCGCACTCTTGCGAAATTCACCACTGAGCCTCCATTAACATACGTCCCACTTATTGCATTCCCTTCTCGGACTTCCTTCCTAGCCACATTAATATTTGATTACTGCTCCCAATTCAAGTTTCTTTCGAATAGAACCGAAAAAATGTTCTATGCCCCGAGGCCGCGACCGAAAGTTGAGCTACAATATTGGCTTCCAGACTGCCATAGAATATGTGCCCAAACATATAGCAGGGAGTTTAAAATAAAAGGCCATAAGCACGCTTCCTCCAGCCAATTTTCTTTACTTTCCTTCCCTTTTTTTGTGTTTTTGACTGCTTCTGGCATAATTTGAGGAACTTCCTATTCAACTTTCGCCGACCAGCCCCAGGGGACGGACACTCACCTCAGAGGGAGGTGTATATATATTTATAAAGACAATTTGGCCGTGGCACATTACCATGCCGAGGGATATACGACGTCTTGGTCGGTCGAGAGTATTATAAATAATTCAGTGGCCCGGCTCAGACCGGAGGCACTTTAATGAGGCCAAAACGGACTTTGACCATCACGAGTTTAGGCAATTTTGGTAGTCAGGCGAAGGTAAAGGAATTTATGAAAAACTTTCTCTTTTCAATCGGTTCTGCTTGCTTTCTTTGGATATCACTTGGAAAAATCAATTTCAATCAATCAAGCTTAAATCTTCAATTTAATTGCATAAAATAATTAATTGCATACTTAAATAATGCAAAATATCAAATATATTTATATAAAACCCATAAGATTAAAATGATTAGAAAATAACTTTCACAAAACTCTTTTTTTGTTTCGAAAAATTTGCCAGTAGTCTCCGATCTGTGAGCGTCGAGGAAAATCAACCCATAAAGGTGAGTATACATGACATATCCAAATGTGGGCGGAGTTTGTCCGGGGCGCAAGTTGAATGGGCGTGGCAAAGGGGAAAATGGGGGTAAGAAGCCGCAATGCGTTAGGAAAATCAATTTCACATAAAAAATTCAAGCAAAATTTTATGCCAACCTTTTTTCGTCGTTGCTGTTTCTGCCATAGCTTAAGTAAAAGTTATTGCCACAGAGTGTGTGGATGTTGCAAGTGTGTTTGTGTGGCGGCATGTGAAGTTAATGATTATGCAAATTGGCCTATAAATCGATTGCCAATCGTCGGTATTGCTGCCAATGGTCGATAGTTTTTACATATTCCTGACATAGCGACCAAAAAGGAACTTTTGCCTATATTCGGCCTGGTTTAGAAATCACATAAAGTTGATGGCAAGGCAAAAATATTGTACATAGTTATGGTCAGGCACATTGCTATTCCTGTTTTCATAATCAGCAGATACTGGCCCTACACCAAATATCACAGGTCTCTTCTCGTCTTGCTTTTCGAGCTCGTCAACGCACTATAAAAATATCATTATCAGTGCAAAAGTTTGCTTATCAAAGACGACTTCGGCAACAGCAACAGGACGAAAACAAAAAGTGCCAGGGAAAATTGTGGCAAAGAATTTGCATATTCCTCAAGCCGTGAGGCAGAAGCCACAGACACGCGGCTCCCACTGTCGTTGAAGTTGAAAAATGAAGGCCAGGAAAATTGAATTGCCAACTGGTCGTCGGGTTCCTTTCCCCCTTTTGATTTCTCATCGTCTCGTAGAAAGCTTATCATTAAATTCAAATATCAATCAATTTATCATAAAAAGGAACGGGAGCGTCAACAAAGAAGCCAGCTGAAAGGAGGAACAGGGGAATTATGGAACTGCATCTGCATCAGAAGTAGGAATAGAGAATCAATGGAGGAAGTGGTCAGGTCATTAGCTCTTTGCATTGCAATATACATTCAAATCGGTTTAATAAGAACCAAATAGTGAGAGTAATTTAAAAACTGAATACTCGGTAACAGTTCTTTCAGCTGTATGTAAGGATTATAATCTTGCTTTGTAGCAGCTAAATATACTCCATGAAGCAGTCGCTTTAGAAGTGTAAAATTCTTCTACCATTAGGTGGAAATTCTTTAATATGTACTAGGCTAACCACTTTTAACCACCGAACCGCAAAAATTCCGACCTCAAAAGCCTTCTATTAACCAGTTGACACTTGTGCCTTCGACTGCCTTAAAGCCCTTAAGTAAATTATTGCTAATGGCCTTACAGATGGGAATCGCTTGCTAGCAAAGTAATCACAACACGTGATTGATTGAAATCAATTTCCCGTCAGAGACATCTGTGAGTTGTGTGTGTTTGATTTTCGGGGTGGTGTTTGTGTTTATGCATACATTTGCTATCATTCGGTTACTTTCTCTTGTGGCAACACTTGAAAAAAGCGTTCCTTACCGGGAACTTTACAACTAGAAAAGTTTTCTTTTGTAAGTCAATGCAAGCTGTTTAGCAGTACAGAATGCTAAGCAATACTCAATATTTTAAAGCCTAGATCAATTATGGAAATTTATGATTACATTAAATTAACGAACATCTTGTTTTTGCTTGTGTATGAGAGGTGTGTTCCTATATACTATTCTTTTTATGCTTTTAGATAACGATACGTTTGAAATCAAGCATGTTGAATGAGGGTCCCTATTCCGAGATTTCTCCATTTCACTGATTCTCCACGAGAGTTGCCATAGATGCCATTTGCAGACGAGCGACAAGAGACAAGCTCAAGTTCAGGTCGTTATCCAGCCAAATTTTCACCGTGCCTTTCGGGTACTCATCTCATCTTTGAGTTGCTGATTTATTCCGCGAAATTAATTTCAAATGAGTGGCTGATTGTCATTATACGGAGTCATATATGAAGAAGCGAAAGTGCATCTATCTGGAAACCTTCGATTCGCTCCAGTCCCAATTTCCGCCCACATTGTTGGAAGAGAAAGCAAAAGGAGGCGAATACGTGGCTGGGATTTTTATAACCAAATCAGGACGGGACCAGCCATCCTGTGAGATACAGCTGCTTTCTGGCATTGCCTTTTATTGTTTTTTATGATCATTTGTATTCATCAATTTTGTATTGATTTGGCTGGGGAAAGCCAAGGCGGAGGAAGCGTTTATATGCCACAGCGGCGAAAGGATAAACAAAACTTGGCAGAGGCCAATGAATTCTGATGTTTTGTTGCCCGCCTCGTCCTTTTCGCTCCGGTTTTAGCCGCTTTCTCCGCTCCTTGGCAATTCCGCACAGCATCTTACGAATTTATGAGCTATAAAAACATCTGCCAGAACGGACGCCCCCTCTTTTTGTTACCCCACTTTATTTTCCCTGTGTGGTGAGGACAAACAAAAGTAAAGTGCTCCACTTTTTGATTACTTTCGGTTATTGTTTTTATGATTTTTGTTTCCTTTACTTTGCTTTTATTCTACATTTTGATATCACTTCTTCCGGAGTTTGTGTGTCCTTTCTTTCATTGCGTAATTTTAATTAGGCGCCAAATGCATACTAAAATACATATTTGTTTTAATGGATGGCATGTGTGTATCGGTTTGGCAAATGGATCTGAAAGTTGAGTGGGTTGTAAAAAATATTTTGTAGACTTCTTTCAAAAAGCTACAATAATATCATTTGATTTTTTTTGTAATTATCACTTTAATGTGAGAGAATTTCATTTAGCATTCGAAGATTGAATTTAAAAAAAACATTTGCGCTCTTTGAGACTTTTCAACTAAATGGAAATTCGCGCTTTATGCCATTTATTGAATTTATTAAGTTCAGAGCAAATAAATATGGATGGTAATTAACTTTTAACAGGCAAAGAGAGCACATCCTGAAGAGACTGGGACTATTGAATATTTTATAAAGCTGCGCGCGCATATTAAAATTGCATTAAAAGTGTCAGGGAAACGCTGCCTTCTTTTTTCTCCCACAGAGCCAAATTAATCCAGGAAAAGCCAAGGGGCGGTTTGAGCGGATAAAGGAGATGCCGAGCTGCGGTGGGAGAGCGAATAAAAAAATTGAATATGCAGCCAACGGAATAACTGAATTCATAAAACGCATCGCAGGCGAAATGAAATGCGGCAGAAATGAAATGTTAACAACGCCAAAAGCCGAAAAGTAGTTCGCCCATTTTCCAGCGAATATAACGAAACGGGGCATCTGCGGGCGTGTAATAAATAAAAGAGAGCAAAGAGACTTTCGGCGACATCAAAGTTATTGACAGCTGTAAAGTTCGGTGTAATCTCTACTCCCATTCCCGCATGGTAAAATGTCAGAATTCAATTAAAATTTTATGATATGCACAAAGCAGCAAAAGCAGCAAAAAGCGGCGACTCTGGGAGTCGCGCAAAGAGTAGAAAAGGAAAGTGAAGCAGGAGAAGGGAAAGTGGATGCGAAATTTCCCTGTCATAATGAAAGCAGCTGCATGCCCACTCACTCGCCTGCACTTTAGCACACATACACACACTCAAACGCTCATTGAGGCCATTGGCAGTTTCCCCGCTTTTCCCCACCATTATGCGCTTTTCCCAGCTTTTCTCTTTACTTTGTGGCGGCGACAACTGCACACAAGTGCTGCGCATTTTGATATAAATTTATGAATACCCTACCCGCAGGCCAGAGGGCACATATGCCTGCATAGCAGTTACATTTTATTGATTACTATGAGCATTACTTCCAATTATGTGCTGGTGATATTAAGAAAACAAGCTGGGACAATATCTTATCTTTGTATGTATCGTCATAATCTTGAATATTTCATTTTTGTGTTAACTATGGCCAAGAGGCAGTAATGAAATTAGGAACTTTACAATACTTCAAAAGCCCAATGCTGGCAAGAAGCTCTTTCAAAGGACGTTCTGGCCGATACCAAAAGTACTTGCCCCGACAATCTAAGCATTTTTTTGTGATGCTGTTATTGCTGTTGGCCATCTTGAGCATCATTTGTTCGGCGATTTTTGTGCTGAGCACTCGGTTTTTGCGGCAGAGGAAATAAACCGAAACGAAAATAACCATTAAAATGATGGTTATAATTTAGCTAACCATTTCGGCTGGCATTGTTTTGTAGCTGGGCCAGCTGCTAATGCGACTTTATTGTTATGGATGTGACGTTACTCTTTAGCTTTTTCTTTTTCAGGACCACTGAGTGTGCTCATGTGCATGCGGATATGCAAATGGGTATGTTAACAGGATGTTGCAGCATGTTCGTCATAAATTCTGTTGGAAAGCCGTGGTAGTGAGGGCCACAAATCGACCATTTGCAGTGACCTTTCAACTGGCGCCCATAAAACTGTCTCTCAACCGCCCCTCGCCCCCTTTGCAACCCTTTTTGGCCACTTTACAGCTTGAAGACCACGGCGCAGACCCAAGAGCGGATGTGATAAGCCTAACCCATCCGCACACTCAGTGGAGGCATTGATTACCAGCGGCCCAAATAAATTACGAGGGCTCAGTACTCGCTGGTCCACTCAAATGGCAAACTTTCCCCTGCAACTTTCACTTGGGAAGCAGCGAGACGGGGAATGGCGAAAGCAAAGCAGCCACCGGAGGCGGAATTTTTCCGCTCTATTTGCGCTGCACAGTGACTGCCAAAAATCCACTGCAGGCACCTAACACACGAAAAGATCCGAGCAGAGATGGGCAAAGACATTGACTACCAAATACCCTGCCTTAGAATTATTTTTCAGGCTTTAAGCAAGAGAAGTTCGCTGTAAATGTGAGAAAATATAGAAAAATGGCAAATGATTAAAACTGTAATTATTCAAACAAAATGTATTCTTGTTTGGGTAAAATTAAAAACAAGTAAGTGCGGTCTAGTGTATTCATTACTTATTAAAAAAAATTAATGAATTAAATATAATGATCACTTTCAAGCCACATCCTTGGGCCACCACAAAGTAGAGCGAAAAACCAACTTTGAGCTGCCATTTGCCATTTGCCATTTTCCAGGGCCCCTCTCGAGAGCGTCTTGGCAGCGATGGACGCGTGTCGGGCGGGGGCGGGGGCGTGGCAAGCGATGCGTGAATAAATCAGCTCGAGTTGCAGGCACATGTAAGTAATGTTTCCTTGGCCAGACACGAGCCCATCCCTAAACTTGCGAAGGAATGTGTTCGAGGAAATGACACAAGTGAAAATATTTCAAACACTTTGGTCCGATGTGAGCAAGGAACTTACCCAGAGTGTGATGGCGATTGTATGAGTATGCGCCATCGATTGAATTGTCTTTACGCTTTGGTGAGCGGCTTACACGACTCAGCCGAAGCTTTGATTGTGGCTGTGTGGGTGTGTGGTTGTGAGCGTCTTATTTACTCACACACCCACACTTTCTCCGCCCGGAAGTCCCGAGCCTTTACTTTCGCTTGCCTGCTCTTTCTCCTAATCAAGTGCTTTCTTCCGCAGAGTGCATATAACATTTAAAAATAGTCAGAAGGTCAAGGAGATTGGAAAGGTAAAGCACAGGCCCTACAGAAAATCCACGAAAATATGTTATCCTTTTTTATAGAATTTCCTTATTGACTTATGCTCAATGGTGTATTTGAAATTAAAGCTGAACCTTTTTCAGTGTAATTAAATTCTAAGCAATAGGAATTTAAAAACGTTCTTGAATATTCATTAGTGCCCATGCCAAACGTAAAATGTAAAATAAAAGAGTATGCATGTTTTTTAGCTTCACAACACTTTATCCTCTTGTCGTGGACCCTCATCAGATATGGTATCCTTATTAATCTTCCATTCCTGATCCCAATGCCTCACACAGATTTCTCCACTCGATTTGCACATTTGATAATTTCTGACTGCGAATCAAAATCAATTTGCTGGCCATCAACGCCCATGAGGTTGAGGTTGATGCCACGAGGTTTGACCTGGAAAGCCTTTTAGCCCAACATTTGCCTTTTCCTACGCCCTCCGCACAATTTCCTCCCAATTTCCCGCACCCATCCTGCGGATCCTTTCCTTGACTGTGCTGATTATTTTATGCCTGGACGAACGGTCAGACGGTGTCATGTTGTTGCCGGCCCCTTAGATTTTTTGATAAATTTTCCATATCGTTAGCAGCAGCAGCTGATGATGAGGAGCCAGCGGGGAGGACCACAAGGACCGTTTCGAGGTCCGTTTTAAAGGGTGTTCTCTGCCTGTTTTGGCCTGCTCTTTTTATTTACGGGCCAGATGCACAATTTGTTGTAATACAATATTTTGGCCATTAGGAGCCCGGAGTTGGGAGCAGAACAGGCAAATGGCCACTGACTTTGTTTGCTGCGCAATGTTTGCGCTTTTCTGTTTTTCTGTCTACTTTTTTTTTTATTCAGTTGCCTACACTTTGAACCTTTGCACGTGCCCCAAGTGATGGGTGGAAAATTGAGAAGACAGAGGTGCAGGATATTTAGTTCAGACAATGAAGGGGTAAATCTTCTATTTGGAAGATGACTTCTCATGTTGAATAGTATGAAATGTTGTAAGTAAGTTTGCTTTATATAGTAATTTACTATGATGCATAAACACACACAATTAAACATACTTTGATATATATTGAAAATACTAAATAAATATATTTTTAACCAATTTGGATATAACTTTATCATGAAAGTTTCAATTCTTCAGGGATTAGAGAGTATCACGATGCCTTTGACTTTGGTAATTTAACCAGTTTATTTAGACATGTTTCTGGTTTGACCCAAGCGTAATCCGACCAAGATGAGAAATAAGGATTCCAACATTTTTGGGGAAATCCCTCACACATCCTTCTTCTGTCTTACTTCTTCGTTCCTCCCAACTTCTAGTCCTTGACTGCTTAATGGAACGTAAAGTCTGCATGATTAATAGGCGTCTGTCGGTCGTTCGTCTGAGCCTCGTCAGACATTAATGCCAAGTCCTACCGAGTCCGAAAGTATACACTTTTTGTTCCCTGCCTCTACGCTCTAATGATTTCAATAAAAACACACAAAGAATGCCCGAAAAAGTCAACAGAGGGCATTTTTATTTTGTTTCAATTTGGTTAGGGGCGTTTTCTGACCGGATCGGACCAAATTGAACCGAACTGAACCGAAAAACTGGGTCCCAAACTGTTTGCTTTGTCCTGTGTTTTTTTTGCCTTTTCGAAATTTTAATAAATTGCAATCACAAACTTTTGTCCATATTAAGTATCATATTTAAAAAAAATTAGAATCCGTAATACTTGAGTATAATTCTTTATCGAACAACTTAATGATAATGTTTCGTATTGGATTTCAGTCGAGTTTTTAATTCGCGAATACTGTGTTAAACTTATCAGTTAGAAACGAGCCGATACATAACTTTCACACCAACAGGATCCATTACCGACTCAATATTTACATTTAGGGCCTTTGTATTGGACACCAAACTCATTTCATGCAATTTGTTACAGAAAAATGCTGTCATGTCAACGAAAAGTGCCATGATATATGTAGGTGGAGATTTATTTGCGTTTTGGGCACCTGAAGGTTATGTCAACGACAATAAATGGAAGTGGAAAAACAAAATTGAGGAAAGAAAATAGAAACAATCGAGGGGCTTTCATCAATTGGCCAAATGCAGAGATAAACTTCAACAAAAGCTTAGTGGCTCAAAATGTTTTTGTCTCGCAAACACAGGACATTGATACAAATGCGAGTGTATGTGTGTCCTATCTATTGCAACCATCGGAGTGTGCGTGTGTGAATAATCAAAGCAAACACAAGGTGGGGGAAAAACACTTAGCCGCACAGAGACTCAGTTGCTTCGGCCATTGCGGCGACACAGTTTTATTTAAACAAAAGAATACTTGAGCTTATGCTCAGTTTGCCGGCATCAATTTAATGGCAGTGTATGGGTGAGGGGGGTAGGTACAGCGCAGGGATATAAGTGTGTACTTACGTAGGCCGTAATGCCCACATATGCATCATCTGCAACTTTTTCGCAAATATAAATATTCTTGAAATACTTATTTTATATAGAATATCTCTTAAAAAGTTTATTTTAGCATTTGAAACCAGTATCTAGTACTAAGCTGGAGAGAGAGAAATATATAGCATACTTATATGGGTTCGGCATTCTCACTTTGAGACATTTTCCTAGAACTAATCAGAGTTTGGTAATCAAACTTTTGAAGCTTTTCCGAATGACACAATTTTGAACATTTTTCCTTACAAAACAATTAAATCGACATCGATTGCCACAAAATATATATGTAAATACAGAGAGAAAGAGAGGGAGACCCCACACTCTTCATATGATTATTAAGACCCCTGTCGACTTTTTCTCTTTTATTGTGTGTTCTGAGTCAAGGGCGATTTCTAGGTGGGCTTGACTTGATTAATGCGAAACTGTGCTACCCTCTAATGAGTCGCTGTCAGAAGCAATCAGGCTGCAGGCGCTGCTCGGCAATATCAAAGAGCGTATTAACATGCAAAGCAGGACCCACAACCAGAGTCGAAGTCAGAGCGCCAAACTGAAAAGTAGTAGGTATGGGTTGAGTAAAATACAAAACAAAAAAATGAAAAGAAAAGAAAAAACAGACTGGAAAATAAGGAGACGCGAACTTGACTTGCCACAGAAGGCGCAACAAAATTGAAAACCATTAGGATTAATGTTTAGTTGAAAGATTTGCGCGTTAAGCCATTTTTACATGGCTGCCTTCGGCTGCTCCGATTGCTAATGTAGTTTATGTGTAGGAGTGGGTGGTGCGGCAGCGCCTTTGGATTTCCCGATGCCAGGATGGCTTCAAGGCTCCCAGGGAGTATCCTTAACGCTAACTGACGTTGGCTTCTGCTGCGGATGCTGTTACTGCTGTTAGGCTTAAGGCGAGACGCTCAAACGACATGTAAAATGTGACATTTTAATGTATGCAAATGAGACGTTGAATTAAGCCAACGCACCCACACAGAGGCAGGCAGGGAGACAGGATAGGGAGAGAGGCGGATATAGGGAGAGCCGCAGGACCTGCAAGGATCCCCGCTGGTGTGCAAACATTCACTTGGCTCCATATCCGTTTCCGCTGCTCAGCATTCCCATCTCCGTGCACTGCCCTTTGTGATATGATTTGAAAATAATGAAAAGACAGTTACAGCCTTCCCCCTCACTTTTTCGGCCCTATTTTTTCGCCACCCCCATTAGTAACCCCCTCACGTTCCTGCCTGGCCGGAAATGTCAACTTAACTGGCTTGAACTGAGAAAATGCGACAAAGGCAACGCCACAGTTAATTGAAAGTACTAAAGATAAAAATATAAGCAATATGAATTTCCCTTTAAAATATGTATATGACTGTATATATTTCTTATGTTGGTAAAGAAGATAATATTATATATACCGTATTTAACTAAAGAAATACTTTTAGAGCTGGTTTGTAAACATTTGGTAATATGAAGCAACAAAAAAATAGAAAAACGAGAACCCCTCTAGTAATGAACCATAGTAAGTCCGAGTGGTGACTTTTTGCCAAATTTATTAATTTCTATTCTGTCTGCGTGCCCCAATTTGTCCTTGTCGGCGCTTTTGTCTTTCGCCAATGGATTTGTTCGATTGTTTTGGTCTTTGGCTTTCAATTTGTTGATTGTTTTTCTTGGGATTTACCCAGGAATTTGTTTTGAGGGAGCTGGATTTCCGTCCACAGAAACAATTCTGTAAAAATGTTTGAGTATAAAGTGCGTATACTTTTTGTTTGGCGTCAGATTTTCTGAGAAATGCTGGGAAAACATTTAAGATATTTGTTACTTCACTTGAAAGTTGTTCAGAAGTAAATAGAATAAAAGGAAACTGACAAAGTGTTATCTTAATTCCTTGTTTGGTAGAAACTTTGTTTGATTACAGTTATTTGAAGACTATAAATTGGTTTTAGCAACATTAAAAGCTATTCTCAAATTAGCTTTTGATTAGTCTTTAGTGTAGATGTGAATTCCGCAAAAACACATTATTAACCCTGTTTGGAAGGAAAAGAAAACCCTTTACTTGAACTCAGGGGTACACTTATATAATTAGATCCCACATTTAAATTTATGCCAACTACTTAGAGTTACCCTACATGCAAACATTTGTGGATAGAATAGAAAAAAGATGCCCACAGCCCAGGCCTAGCATTAATTATGACCCATCTAAAGCGGTGCCCAAAAGAACCTTTTGTATATGCATACATAGTAGAAGGGAGATTTATAACTCACCGATTAGGACTAGTATCACATGTAGGATGTACCAGATCTGCAAACTCGTGGCCGCCGTCCTTCCTGTGGCCGATTTTCTCACTCCTGGAGCCCCGTCCTGTTGCTCCATGTTCATCCGCAGCTGCTGGAGGCATTGGTGGTGCTCGGTTTTATGGTGGTGTGGCAGCTGGTGCTGGGTAAAGGGATCCTCCGCACACATCTTGGCCTCCGTTAAATGCCCCAAATGAGCCACGCCCACACGCACTAATGTCTTTATTAATTTCGGTGTGAAATTTTCACTTATTTCGTTTGGACATTAAGTTGTTGTTTTGGGGCTCCCCCTCTGCTGCTGCCTCTGTGCGGTAATAAAATGTTGGCTATTAATCACTTTTAATCGCGACGCGAACAAAAACAACGCAAAGTTAACGGCAAAAACTATGAAAGGACCTGCGGCCCTCGCCCCATTTTGCTGTTCCATCATATGGAGCGGCACTGCAGTCAAGTTAAAGACATAAATTTTCAAGCATTTTGGGAAAAGATTAATTACACAGCAGCCTTTTCTCGGTTCTGCGGCGGAAAAAGCGTGGAAAAGCGGAAAACGAAGGAAAGACTTTGCCACATAAATTCAAAATCCAGTTGCCGCTCGCTCCTTAACCCTTTGGTTGATTTAGAGCGTCAGGAAAACGCTTCCCAGGCAATTGAGATGGTGACTTACAGCTAAAGCGCCGGGGTGAGTTGGAAATTCACTGAAGGTCGCCTTTTTTATTTTAAACGGTGTCGTAGCATATGCCTATTGCTTTAACTTCAACAAGCCCAAAACCGTTAAGTGCCTTGTCATTATACTGATTTATAATCCAAGCTGGATGTGCAATTATCATAAACTGGTTAAGCGCTGTTTATTAAATGAAATACCGGGAATTTGGTTGCGGATTGGGGTCGAGCCCAATTCCGAGTTCCCCATGGCTCGTATTTCAAGATTGACAAAATTATGGCCTCATCTGAGAAGTACGCTATATCGAAATTTATTGGCAATAGGGTTATTTGTTTCCCAATTGTTATTTTATTTATGACAGCAATTAAGGTTCAATAATATGCGGGAAACCAGATTTGGGTTCATTAAGTTGAATTGTGATCAGTGCAAAAATAAAAAACATCTACGCATGCCGCTATGAAAAGGATTTAAAACATTAAGTTGGAAATAGAAAACATTAGGATTTAATAGAGATAAGAGATTTCCCAAAGTGGCTATACAATAAACTAAACTAAATAAAAATAAGTTTTGATCACCTAAATCATTGTCATTTTGTACTTCTCATTAAAAATCAATTAAACACGTGCTTATATGAATTACACACACCCGCATTTCAGCAATGCTGGAGATGATTTATGGGCATTTACAAATCCAATGACAGCACGAACAATTAACAAATATTTATAAATATTTATAAATATACTGTCATTCCCCGACAGATAGCAATAATATTAAACTTTTTCCGATTAATTCCCTTTTTTGGCATTTCGCTTTGTTAAAGCCAACAATGCCTGGATAAACACAAATAAATAGCCAACAAGTCAGGTGCAGATAATAAAGCAACAACATCGGCAGCTGTTGTTATAATTACAGCAACAATAAAGTCGCCTACACCCGCAGAAACAAAAACTGTGGAAACTGGAGCGCCTGAAAACAGGCAACGCTGAATTGCCAGGACCAGCCTCATATACAGGACACTATATCTACTCCAGCACGCCCAAGCTACATAATTAGCCTAAATTGAAGCAGGAGCTAAAACAGGGAGGCGGTGGAAGCAGCATGCCGAGAAAAAATCACAAAGTATAATTAAACAATAAAATGTTCTCCAGCTGAACGTGGAATTTATGGTGGTAAATTTTCAAGTTGGTTTTTCTGGCGCGAATCAGAGAAGTCAAGCCATGTTTTATGAAAACTTAATTTTATGTATAAAAACCAAATTCAGGATACCGCTTTAATCATTTAATAAACAGACTGCTTAAACGTTGTTAGTTTTGAATACAGAATAAATACGATCGATCTGTAAGTCTCCAGACTAAATAACTTTGTATAAAAATCTATATTAAATAAATAAAGAAAGCTTTTTCTTTCACACAACAAACATTACATTTTCCTATGTAAATAAAAACATGGTTCAATCCGTAAAACCAAATTGTTTTTTCTTCTTTTAAGAAATATGAAACCCACTACAAAATCTGACGATGAAAAAGTGTAGCCCTCGCCCTTTACAAGGCTCAGTTTTTGGTTTCCCCACTTTTCCGGTTGGTTCGACTATTTTGAATTTTTGGTAGTTTTGGGGTCGCCAGATGATTACTCCTTGTGTTCCACTTTTCGCGCTTTAATTAACCGCAACCGCAACAGTTTTCTCAGTTTTCCCAGCAATAACAACAAATGCCTGACAAATGTTCTCGGCACGCAACAAATGCGGCATTTCGAGCGGGGGCTCAAAGATTTTTCATTTCCACGACCTGCACTCGCTCACATTTTCATTGAATACGTTTTTGTTATTATTGCTGCCACACTTGCACTCTTTCGTTTTTATTTGAGAGCATTACGCGGGCATTTCCTTCTTTTTTGTAAACACGATATTACTTTTAGTGACCACTCGCTCACGCACACACACGTACACAAGCTTTGAAAGTGTGCGTGCTACTCGATTGGCTCAGTTTTCAGTTTCGGGTTTCGTTTGGCTCCTTCAAAAAGAGGGGATTGTAACAACGCGCGCGACAAAAACGACGTGCGTTCACTTCAAAGTTGAAATAGCGACTAAAAAAAACTCGTGCTCACAGTGCCCAGTACGCGAGTGGCGCCCTCACTTGGCCAACGCCGGAAGCTACTTGGTGGAATGTCCTTCGACGCCGCAAAGCGCGAGAGAAAAAGCTCACTTTGCTCTCCTGCCTCTTCCTTCCCCTTGTTTGTGCCATTTCCAACTGGTTCAGCCAACAGCAGTCTGATGTTAACATTGGAACTTTCCTATAAATTCTCAGGGCTTGTGGTATCTCAATATGACAAAAATTTATGGCATTACATTTGGCAACAATGTATAAAGTCCGCCATAAGGGGATTTTCCTAGCATGCGCAATTCTGTTAGCTGTCTTGGTATATTTTTAATAATTAATAAAAATACAGAGCCGCTGAAAAAAAGTTAAGTAAAATCATTATAAATTTGTTAGAAATATGTAATAATATTTAAATATCTATAAAAAATGTAAATACAAAAAATACATTGACTATTATTAATTACAGATTAAAAATGTAGTTCAAATTCGTAACCGCGTGCCGTTGTCCTTATGCACTATTGGCTTAACTTAATTTCAAGGCTAGCGAAGCAATGCAATTAATTTGCACATTGTTTTCTGGTGCTCAATTAAACGCCATTAAACGAAGGACAAATAAAATTGTATATGCAAATAAACAAATGCGAATGTATAAGTCCAAATGAGTGTGGGCCGCGAATCAAATATAAATGGCGCATTGCTTAATGAAATAAAATGTAAATTTCACTGTCACTGTAAACCACTTAAAAATAAATATGAAAAATTATCACAATATTTAATGAACCAACAGACCAGAAAGCCAAACTCCAACTGATGACGTCAGAGCAGCGGGGATGGGGCGAAGGGTTTTTAAATTGTCCCTGATATATGACTTTATCTATGCGATGCACACAACTGAACGAGGGGAATCGGGTTAAATGAGCGACTTTTGTTTGCCCACCAGCAATGACAATGAGCAAAAATGGAATTCAAATTGAAAATGAAAAATAATGCAAATAATTGCACTTTGTGCGAATTAATCGAGTTAAAGTTTCGTTTTGCATGAGAAATTTAAACATTCGTTAAACCAATAACCAACTGCCGACCTTTATAAGGTTTTTTGGCGAACTTTCTTCCTTCCTCTGAGTTTCCTACCTTTCCCTATAAAATTGCTGACCAACCCCACACTCTCCAAATAACACTTAGAAGAGTGTTTCTTACATGTAGAACAACGTGTATATAAATCAGTTATTTATTTATTTAAAGTACCTCTATAAGAGTTGCTCGTGAAGCAAAAGGGTATCTAGGTTTGTTGAAGCGAATGCAACTGCTTCTGGATTTTGGTAGAAACATTTGGTACCCAATTTGAGTATAGAACTCGAGGTTGCGACTCTGGTACAGGTTTTTTTATGAGTAACAAATATTTCCAGCAAACCCCCATAATTCTAATTGTTATATACATTTATACATATTCCCCACGCTGAATAAGGGGTATCTGATAGTCGGAGATTTAGACTACAGAGATTTTTTCTACATTAATTTAATGTTTGCATAATATGAAATCTACAAGTTGTACCAAATACAAAATTTTAATATTAAATCTATAAGTAACTAGACTTTTTTTGTCTGCACATTCCTGATGCTTGCCCCTTTCATCCCAACTGGAAACTCTCCCCGGACAGTGGCATTTCACTTCATTTCTGTGCCGGGTTGAAATCGGTGCAGCACTTGAAATTTTTAAGCTCATGTGGCTTTCAAATGGGGCAAGGCTATGAGAGGGTTAAGGGGCTGGAAGAAGCATTTAGCTCTCCTCTCTGTGTGCTTAGCTAATGGTTCAGTCTAGCTTAGGTAGCCCTAAAGGAGATTCCATTCCAAGTCAGAAACATTCGGGGCCTGCATAGAAAATCCACCAACCAATAAAAGTACTAAGAGAAATATAGAAATCTCCAAATGCAGATAGAGTAACCTACTTTAAATAATACTCAACTTACATTTGCAGAATGCTAGTTTTTGGGTTCCAACATTTCCTCAACAAAAGCGTGTAGATGGGATTTGGAATGAAATTTTATATGAAACGAGTCGGGAAGAGATTTTATTTAAAATAAACAAGAGAGACCGCTGTAGCCGAGTTCCCCGAGTATCAGATAATCGTTACTCAGCTGGTGGAAGTGTGAACGAGAAATATCAACATATCTGGCATATCGATGGAAATGAAGAAAAATAACAATAAAATGAACAAAATTGTAAAAATTTTTAATTGTGTGGGCATAACAGTTTTGAGTTTTGTAGGCGTTTAAAACGTAGTGGCCAAAATATTTTTGGTTTACCGATAGAAATTGGCAAGACTAATAATAATAATTTAAAGTGTAGATGTGGCATATCTTTAGTATTTATAGTTCCTGACATTTCGACCTTCATACGAACGGACAGAAGTTTAGACGGACAGGAGAAGATGACCAGATCGACTCGGCTAGTGATTCTCATTAAGAATATATATTTTACAGGGTCGAAAACGCTTCCTTTTACCTGTACTTATCAACGAATGTAGTCATCCTTTTATTCTACGAGTATCGGGTATAAATATAAGAAAACCAATTAAAGTTCAGCTTATCTTATAAGTTAAGCTGAATAACCTACTCTTATTACGAAAATGTCCTATAGTATTGTTACCCATATCGACGGCCTTCAAAGTAGGCTCTCTGCACCTCCACCGAATCGCACTTACGTGTGATAACTTTACGCGCAGCTGTCATAAAAAATTCGCGCAAAGAATTTTTTCGGCCTGGCCCAAAGGGAGTGGATATGGGAGTGGGGAGTGGGGGTAGGGTTAAGGGCACACTCATAAATTAATACGAAATACACTTAAACAAGAACAGCAAGAGAACGTGAAATAGGTGGGGGGAAAACTTTTGTACTCATTGATTTATAGCGTTAATATTTCTGCTTTAATGCATCAAATAAATTAAATTGTCTTACGCACCTTTCAGCAGTCGAAGAAGGGAAAACTTTGATGCCACTTCGGGGCAGGGACGTGTCTAACAGAGCATTATTTCCAGCAAGAAAAGAGCGAGCGGCAAATGCATAACTTCGATTTTGTAAAAACAAATAAATATTCATAAAAAATTATTCTTTTCTCTCCCCCTTACACTCTGGTGTCTCTCTTTTCGTATTTCAGTCTTCGAAAAAAAGCACTTTGCGGGTCTTCAGTCGCCGCCGCTGTTTTGCATTTCAGAAGGAAAAAGTATGGGCAAAAGGCGTTTGAATTATAAATATTCATTTATGCTAAGCAAGGTGTTCGTGGGCAGGGCAGGGCAGGGGCTCTGGGGGCGGGAATTTCTCCAGGTGTATTCGGGGGCGTTACCTTCGTCACGGCAGTGCCTTGCCGCTCTTTTTGGCTGCTCCTTTCACTTCTGTTTCTGTCTTGGCCTCTTTACCAACAGGTCGTATGATTGATTTAATTACGGTGTAAAGCGTGTTATTTTCAGCCATTGCAGCATTCTTCTTGTTTTTACGTTGGGAAAAGAAAATATGCCCCAGGTAGACTTCTGTTCTTATCCACATTAAATTATTGATAAAAGTTTCGTTTGCTAGTCTTAGATTCGAAATCAAGAGCATCCAAGCTAATACATTGAATAATAAAGGCCAGGCATCGTGGGAGTATCATACCAAAAAATATATTATTCATTTATGTGTTGTCTCGGTCTAGGAGCAGATTCTATTATCAAATCTAAAATTAAACCTCCTAATTGGAGATTTCTCGTAAGGGTGTTGTGCATATTTTTGGACTTGCCTTGTTTCAGTTGTAGTGGATTCCCACTTTTCGCTTATCTGCGCTTTAGTAATCTAGGTAGGTCATTAAACTCGTTGCTCCCCTTCCTTTCGGCAACGGATTGCTTATCGCGAAACAGCCAAATGTTTGCAATTTATGGTCCTGCTCATTGTTGTTGCCTTCTCCGCTGCCACTTTACCACTCTGTTGTTAATGCCGAATGAAAAGCTCAGCTAAGCGCCAACGCCCGCATCTACACATAATTTCCGTTTTCCTTTGTGGCACCCACAGCATCGGATGGGCGAAATGGGGGCGTGGCACAAGGGAAACAAACAAGCGGCAGTCGTACTTCATGTAATCAACATTTTAATTGCGGAAACGGAACTCACACACACGCCCAGCCACCGTGGCGTATGTGGAGTATCTGTTACACATTACGCATACGCAATGTGTGCTTCACTCTGTTTCGGCTGCCGTTGTGTTTTTTCTGCCTTCCATCACATTTCCGTCCTTGGTATTTTTTCTGGCCCACTCTCCTGGCAATCGCAAATCTAGTTTCGTCCCTTTCTCGCTGAAATTCATTACATCAAATATAAAGAAAGTTTTAGGCAATTTGCCAGAAGTCCCGGGAAAAGGGAAAACCGACTAAAGCCCATTTCCCTCCCGCACCACCGAGTAAAAAAGGAATATACTATATACCCACTTAAACGCTGCAGCATAGCTGCATGCAGGTAGCCCAAATCTACTTAGCTGATGGTGGTCGCCCGGAGGGAAAAGCAAAAAGGGGAAGTGACTAGGTAAACGTAAACGAATTTGCGAATATTCAGCAGCCGTGGCAGCAACATCAAACCAAACTAAGGCATGAAAAAAGGCGTCGCATCGAAAGTACTCTACAGATGAATTCAATTTAATTAACTCATAACTATTTTCCCACTTCATGTACCAAAAGAGCTGAATTGTTTTTCTCTATTTGGTATGAATACAATTTTTGTAAACGATGCAAAACACCATGAAATATATTTTAATTACACTCTTAATCGTATTCATTAGCTATAAAGGGTGTCTTGCATATATGTGAATAATTAGAATATAAAAAATTAATATCAGGATATTTATGTTCAACATATTTGTCCACTTTATCCCTGGTCAATCTGTGCACTTTACTTCCTGCTCAATTAGGCTAGTCTGTCAGGATCCGACGACAACTTGCTACCCCTTCCCCCATAGGGGCAGATATCCTTCAGACCGCTCCTTCTGCGTCCTGCAACTTCTTGCCACCTTGCCTTCTGCACAGCTTGCCTTACAGATGGCAAGCCAGTTTGCCGAAACACTTGAGCGACAATGCAGACGAAAGCCCAAAAGCCTGGAACCTTGATCCCCGCGGGTCCCTTATCCTGGCTGCCCTGTACTACGTAGTCCTTCTCACTAGTTTCTTCTATTTTTTATGGCTGCATCAACAGCAGCAACAACAGACATGATAAATTCTCTTTAGTATGCGGCATACATGAGTGATGATATTAACCAGCAACATGCAGCTTCTTCGGGGCTAAAAGCGGGTAACTCGATAGTCAGCCAAAAAAAGGAATCCCTTGAATCTGGCCTTCTTTTTCCGCCCTCTGTTTGTAACGGGCATAATGTCATGAATTATGTTTGCATTAAAAGGTGCACTAAACTATTGTATGATCCAATCGTTAAGTTATCAAATGATTTTGTCTAACTTTTGTTTAGGTGCCTTTTACCTAAATATCAAACACTTTCGTTTTTGTTGTGTTGAGGATCTCGTATTTTCCAAAAATATTTATTTTGTAGTTATTTTTTGGTTTCCTTGTTTTCTTTTGAGAATAGTTATTTATCCCACCATGAGTATACTTCAAAGAACCTCACTTTCGCTGACATCGCAAGTAGCGAGAAACTCCACAGACTTTGAACGATCATCGCGATTGGGATCGACTGTATTAAATTTTAATACAATTGCTATAAATGAAATGCCTGAAAAAACCCCAGCAACAACAGAATACTCCAAAGATGAAACCAAAGAACTGGTAAGACACCAAAAAAGAACAAAGGCACAAGGGGTTACAAAGACTATGGTTGGGAATAAGTCTCGTAAAGTGGCCACAAAGCCCCGAAAGGCGGTTCCATCCCAAACCATTTTGCCAACGATCAAAAAGAAGGAGAAATCTCAGGCAAGCTCTAAAGAAACGTCACGGAGATCAAGTCAAAGATTATATTTCCTTGACCGTTTCTCTAGAAATGACCTTTTCGATTCTCCTGAAAATCGGTCTAGTGCCATGTCTATAGGATCGATTACCTCCGTGTCATCTAGAAATTCCACAAGTTCGCGGAGATCTAGAGGCAGGCATAGCGTAAATAAGCATCCCATAAACAAAGTCGGATACTGGGGTCGTCATAGAATATATGTTTTAAAACCTAAGAAGCCAAAACTAGCTGAAATAGTACAGGACACCCCCACAGATACTTATAATGTGCAGATACAGATCGTCGAATCATTAGAATCCTTACATTCAATACATCGCCAGCACTACAGTATTTCGGATTCTGATTCAAAAAAAGTGTTAACTAGTATTTTATCGGAGTCTGATTCTGAAACGGAGTCGACTGTATCGGAACACGAAAGTGACTTTCAAGAAACAGATTATGAGGAACAATCTGAAAGACTTAAGTTCTTGAAAATATTTGGTAGTCTACCTGATATTAGCAACCTCTCTGCTAGTGACAGTCTTGAGAATACAGAGTTGCCCAAAGAGAAGGACAAATTATTTGTAGCCGTCCAGAAAGTAAAAATAAATCAGCGAGAATCGGACTCATTCGCGGATCTCCAAGTGGATGATGAGTTCACCGATAATCTAGACCAGAAAGCACTCAGTCTAGAGAGCGAGTCTGTAATCGAAACCGATGAGGAAATTAATAATGAGATTGTGCGAAATGATAGCCCAGACAAGGATATTACTGAACACTTATTTAGAATCCGGATCAATTCACCGACCTTCGACGATTCCACATCGGATCCGTTTAACGAGGTTCATATGGCTAATGTAGCGGTGGTTGAGCAGTTCCTCACCTCATTAATAAATGATGCGGTTGAATATAATGAAAGAACCTCCGTCCGATTGAGACGACTGCTGGACAAAGAAAAGATGCTGGAGGAGCTGTCTCAGTTGGTAATCGAATACCAACTTGAAATACATCGCAATCAGAGTCTCGAGAAGATCACCACAGATTACTATGTAAGGCGTAAGGAGTTTTCCTTGGTCAGCGAGGAGAAGCAAGTCGACACGATAAACCGCGAAAGGCTGATGTCTGCTCTGGTAGAATTGGATAATCGTTTGGAGCAAATTAAGCTGACTAAAGAGTTAAGTGTTAAGCAAATCAACGATTTATTGCAGCAGGAGGCAGCAGCCCGCGCTCTGGATGACCAGATACTCGCCACATTTGAAGCGAAGGTCAGGGAAACAGTCTGCAAGGAGGGATTTGATCGCGTAACGAGTGTACTGAATGACCTTCTCAAAAAAATGAAGAAGACCCGCGATGAGACATCCGCCATACGAGAGGAATTGCTTTTTGTACAGCACCGCTTCCAGGCCTTAAAAATCGTAAAAGCAAACCTTTTTTTCGTATGTATAATCATTTATTTGCCACTCTAATGTATTCATCATTATAGAAATCGGAAAAGTTGGAAAATCTTGGCAATGGGCTCCGTGTCCTTGAATATATTTCTAATCATGCCGAAAATACTGCTCTGAGTCTTAAAAATAAGGGTAAATCTTTTAAAATTATTAAGAATTAGATATATATTCGAAAGTTTTTTTCAACTTTAGAAAAGGAAATAGAACTTAGGCGATTTCGCGACCGCAAAACCTATGATCTTCATGCGATGGCCCATTTGAAGAACAAGAAGAAAATGAACGAGGAGCTGCTTGAAAATATGAAGAAGAAGCTAAAAACGCTGGTGCAGCAGAAGAATGTCCTCAGAGCTCGTCACTACCAGGAAATGGTGAGGCACGATCGGGTGAAGAAGAAGATACTCAAGCTGAAAAAGGCCGGCTGTTTGATGCACTATCCGGTTTTGTTGCTGGACTACGATGCAACCGTGAATCAGGTGAGGAGCAAGCGATTGGTGGTCAGGAAGCTCCGGATGGAACACATTCGCCTGGAGGAGAGGATCTCAGACGTGGACACCCATATCCAAACTTTGCACGCGTCACTCAGAACGAAACTGAGTCTTGGCTCCGTCTCCTTCAAACGGCTGAGCAGCAGGAACCAAGTCAGAACAAGAAGGTAGCGTTTTCTAGATGTCAATTTTTTTTATATCTTTAGGGACACTTATAAAACATAATAAATGTGCTTAATTCTTAAGAGTCAAGGTTGATTAGTGCATACTTCACAACCATTCTAATATTGCCAAATTTAACTGCCGGCGGTTTTAATTTCCAAGGAAATTCACTTCCAGCAGCTGTCAGAGACACATGCGCAGGACCTCTCCTCCCTTTTTCCTAAATGGTGCAGCCGAAGCCACGCAGCAGGACATGTTCTGCTGTCATAAAAAGTAGTGCTAAAAAGTATTCATGCCTTTGTTCTTAATTTGTAGATAGTTAAAAACAATTCTCCGCTGGCAAATTTGTACCTAACTATAATGGAAACTTGCAAGGCGAAAAAAAATGTACAAATTCATGTTGGGTGTTTATAATATCAAGCACGGGGCTCAGAAAGTTTTGTGCAGCACTGTGTAAAACATATGTAAGGTAAAGCCATGTTTTGCATCTTTTGGCAGCTGCCATATATCTTAGTTTCTGGGCCCAACAACAAACCTACGAAAACATTGGATACATAGTCGCCACAGAGCAGAATATCTATAGGTGCAACCACTGGGAGTGTATTAGTCAGTGGTGAATTGGAAGTAGCATCTAAGGATGAGCCCAGCAAGGTGCGGATGAGACGGAGGACGGGGCGGGAAGTGTCAGGTGGAGGTAGAAGGCATTTGGGAATAGGGGGAAAAGGGGATTCTCAGAGTCTGTCCAGGCTGAAGTCCGTGTCTGGTTTGGCCTGCTCCTTGGTATGCACATTTCATGTTGCACTTAAAAACAAAAAACGAACCGGTATGTTCGAGGCAAGGTTGTCGAGTGGGGGACTTTCGGTGGGGTGGTGGGGTGCTGGCACACACAAACAAGCGGCGAAAACTAATAGCAAAAAAGAGGAAGCACCAGAGGTAGCATCCGCACCCAGCACCCGGCAAAAACCGAACCAGAACCAACCGAGTTGGGTTAATGGCAAAGGTGCTGATGCTGGTGCTCCACCTGAATTTGCAGCACCCTTTGACCCCGAACTAAGCAGCCCTTGCCCATGACTCCCCATTCCCCATCCCCCACCCAAAACCTGCCTTCACTGGAGTTTTTTCTTTGATTTTGTAACCAACATTAGGGGGAACACAGGTGCATGCTTACACTGGGAGAAATATTGACCCTAATAGATGTTGACAGTTTTACGAAATATATGGGTTCGTTTGTCCTCCTTATGGTAATCATATATTTTCGTATTTAATATTCGATATATATATTTAATACCGATACCATAAATGGTCTTTTTTAAACTACGAAAGAACTTAAAGCAAAAAGTATGTATTTTCAGAACTATCGAGAAAATGAAAGCTTTTGTGATGTTTTGAATATTTCCGGTGTATGGATTTTTGTAAGGGTGTCCTTATGTGTGTTTTTAGCACGCATGTTCCAAGCGCTTATCGCCATCGTCGGCTGCTGTTAAGAGGGGTTAGAAAAGTTGGATTTTTTTGAGGGGACTCGTGCGGGCTAAAGAGTTAAAGGGACTTGCACGGGTAAGGTGGAATAGTTGAAGAAGGATGGAGCGGCATTCTTGGCAAGCAAGATGAAATTTCGTTAGCTAAATTCGATTTTGCACTTGAGCCGCTAGCGGACCAGCTAATGCAGAGGAGCGACCTTCTGCCAATTTTGTACTTTTTTTTACCACTTTGCTCTTCTTGTAAAACCAACTTTGGCCTCGCTGCCCAAGTGGAAGCTACGAAAAAGTGCTAGAAACTAAAGCTAATGCGCTTAGTGAAATCGTTATAAAACAAGAAGGGAGACTAAGTCTTTTGTTTGTCGGTCAATTTGATTAATAAAAACTTAATTTTTAATATCTTAAGCATTCGCATATATGAAATTTAAAAACGAAATTTGGAAAAAAAATGTATCAAAAAAATAGTAATAACATATTCTATTATATTCTCCTTAATCGGTTTTGATGCTTTTCAAATAGCTTTCCATTTTGGGATCGCAACTTTACGATCGACCCTCTGCCAGAAGTAACATAATATCGACGGCGGCTTACTTTTGGGCACTGAAAGCAATTTGAGGTACTCAGCAGCACCCTACACACTGACAGCAAGACACACAAATGCATTTATGGTGGCATATGCGGTGCAAGTCGGAATGTGCCCCTTCAATCCGCAATGTGGTCGAACGGAAGGCGGGGCTAAATAGCTGCATATCTATGGCCCGGCATCTATAAGCCAATTTCCGCTGCGCCATATCCGCTGCCAACGCATCCGCCGCTGGCGTTCCTGCTTTGCATTATATAATGCTGTAGTTTCAGCAAATGTCGCGCTCAATTAACGCAGTTAGGTATTTTTGGAGCACTTCCCCTGCGCTGCCATCCCTTCCTGACAGCCAAATGCAGATGATTATCCTGCTGCTGTAAGTGTTTTCGCCATAGTGCGAGTTGCAGCAGGAAACAGGGGAGAAAGGATACAGTGAGTGGGAAATTGAACACTTTGGGAAAATGTGAGACCTTTCTTCAATAACATTTAAAATTATAATTTATAAGTTTATAATTTATCCAAACTGTACTTCATAAGGACGTCGGGATGCAGTCATATACCTTCGCCACTCACTGTCAGCCGCAAATTTGATTATGCTGCGCAGCGATTTATGCTGGGAAATTATTTATAAATAAATCTAGCTAACTATTGCCTGCAGCTCGCGGTGGCTTCGTAAGCAGGACGCAGAAGAACGTCAGCCCGTTTCTTGCAGCTGCCACGCCCCCCCAGGCCGCCTCATGGTGCATGCCACTTAAAGCGTGCCGCACAAACACACACTAGCACACACATATGTATAAGCACGGAGTGGAGCATTTTGAGTAATAAACTCATTTCATATGCTGACTGCTTTTTCATTTCAAAACTTTTTTTCGCTCTTTCACTCTTTTGGTTTTCCTGTTGTTTGCCTCTTGTTAGCGGGAAACGGGGCAAAAGGATATGGGGGCAACTTCTACAGCAGGGTCAAATGATATACGAGTATGAGCTGTGTTCCCTTTTTTCGACTCCTGTTCGCAACCCTTTTTCATCCTTCTTTTCCATGGCTTGGGCTGCAGAGTTTCTGGAGTTTCGGTTGTTGTTTCGTTTTGTTTCGTTCCGTTTCGCTTGAAACTTGCAACTTGCATGGGAAATATTAAATATGCATACGCTAAATGCAGTCGACTGCGGCATCCGTGACTGCAACTGCTCCCGTTCCTGTTATTGTTGCTGTTTATGTAGTTTTTATACGTGGTAATAGGTGAGCTTAGAGGGTATATTATTTCTAACGAGGCGCATATAAAATAACAACATTTTGGTTCTTCATCTTGGCAGTGGTAACACTTTTCAGTCAAGACAAAATTACAATACAGGTTGAGCCATCTATTTGTGGTATTATGCTGTTTCTTAAAATTAAAATACAAAAATTGGCAGAGAAAGATTCAAGTTACATTAGAAGAGTCGAAACAAATTTTCGCCAAACCAGTTATATATACAATATAAAATACCAATAAACTGATAGTGTTCTTTATATGTTATTTATCATAACAACAATTTCCTATGTTTTGGTTTTAATTTACTATTTACTGAAACCATCTTTTTTAGAGTGGTCGAAATTCAAAATATCCTTCACCATTCGCTGTTGCCAGGACTGCGCTAAATGTAGGTGAAACTGGCTGTCAAAAGGCCTGACACCGCTGTAATGAAATTTGCACAGACCACGTCGACGGCCATTGCCGCATTCGTCCTTTGGCACCATCGCCAACCAATGCTCACCTCACCCCACCTTGGCTTTTTACATACATCGCACTAAACTCGGTTGAGTGACATTTTAATAAAGTGCTCACTTGTTCAATTAAATGCCTGAGGCTTTGTGCGATAAAGAAAATAATGGCGGAATCGCAAAAAACTAAAGTGCAAAAGCAGACAAACAGTCAGTCAGACAGTCAAACAGTCAGTATGTCAGGAGGACCACGTGGCGTATACGTAATATTCAAACTGCATTCTCCCAATGTCTTTTGTCTGTCATTCAATTGTGTTTAGAGCTAACAAGAGACGGATCTCATGGATGGGTGTCTGGATGAATGGCTCGAATGACGGGTCGATGGATAGATGGATGGTAAATGGTGGGTTATGTCAGTGCATTAGCTCTGGGTGGTAGAGTAATGACAGTTCTTGGGGTCATGACACAGCTGGAGGAATTCAACTGTGCAGGGTGCGCAGCAATTACTTGATGGGAACTCAAATAGGCAGCTTATCAGTTGACACTACTGGACAAGTGAATGCTAAATGTTAACTACACTTATTAGGGTCCAACATCATATACATTATTAATCATTAGGCTAAGAAGAATATGAACCAGTTTCCTATATATAACAGATTCTTAGCTATACCATTGGAATAGGTTGATATAAAGGCATATTTTTTTTCTGCTATATTGCTTTTCATTTAATGTACTAAGTTAGATTTTGATTAAAAAAGACGGCAGGAATGCGTTTTAAAGAACGCTTCTTGAAGTGCAAAAGTTGCTGCTATAACCGAGATCAAACACTAAAGCTCAAACTCCTAGTAAAATGCAAAAACTTTTACCTTCGTCTACTACGACAATAGCAAATACCTTGAAGAATTCGGAGAAAAGTGAAACGGAGCGGGCTATCACCTATGAAAATTGGCACATCAAAGGCTTTAAGCGACAATCGTTTATCTCGGAGCGCAGGTTGGATCGGTTTCCGGATGTACTCGGATATATAGATGTGCATGCATTAGCCAGGCGACACGATGCGACAGGAAAAGCGATTCGCATTGCGAGTCAAATAAATTCTTTGCCGCAATGCGAGAAGTGCACATGCTCCCAACGAGGTAAATCAATCAAGGAAACATTGCGTTTATAAAATGTATTTTGTTTCTTTTACAACATTTTTTAAGATAGTAACTTCTAAAAATATTTTTGAGCATAGCCAAAGTTAATTACGTTATAAAAAGTAGATAAGTAGTAACAAACTTACATGGTAACTTTTAGTATACAAATATTTATTATTCGCAATTATAAATATACAGAAACACTAGAAGCCAAGTAAGACTATCCAAGTAATTTACGATATCGGCCGTTGACTTACTTAAATTAAAAATCGTAGGGAATTTGTGAGTACACACAAGTATCCTTTTAAAGTATCTTTTATAGCCAATAAGCGGCTTCTTCGGTGGTGTGTCAATCAACTCATAAAAAAATTTTCATGTGCTCTTTATCAATTGGAAACACGGCCAAGGAACTGCAATCTGCCTTAAAGCAAACACGACAAACAGGATGTGTGATAATAAAAGTGGACAGTTTGCAACAAGCCCTATATGTACATACCTTGAATGCAATATATTTCGATGATCAGTGGTTGCATGATTTTGTTCCTGCTGAAACAAAGACCACGGATTACCGTGCAACAGTCAGGGAAAAGATTTCGTTTAGATGATGACAATTTTTGGAATGTTTCCTGCAGAAGAATTTTCAGATCTGCAGGCCAAAGTGTTTTAAGTGACGTTTAAGAGTCCGAAACTATCAATGGTCATATATCTGCCTAATTCAATTCGATGGACGAAGAAATAATAGGCATTTATAATATTTAAATCTATCTACACATTTTCATAAAGCTATTTCGAATTTATGTATACATAAATCAATTACCTAAAGAAAAAACATATACAGTTGTAGATATTTATATCACGAAATAGTATAAAAAGCGTTGTTTTTGTATAATTGCTATCTTTTATTTTAACATTCACAGAAGAAGCCCAACAATTGCTAAGTAATCAAAAAACCACCGACCTCCTTAAAGATCCAACAACACAGAGCATTGCAAAACCATAATAAAATGCCTTTAGAAATCTAACCTGCACAATTTAATTTAATTCATAGCATTAAAGCAATATCATCTCTAATAAATAAATAAAAAAGTGTTTATACAAGTTTTAAAGCGGTTATTAATTTTACAACTTATTTTTAACCATTTGAAGGCTGACTTACTTTCAATGTGAAAGAAATAAAATTAATTGCACACTCTAATTTTGCTGGCAATTTTATGGCGCAGCAATGAAAACTAAGTCGAGCATAATAAGACTGAAGGCTAAAATAGACACCCAACGGGAGTGAAATTGGGGGAGAAAGCAGCTCGGGAGGCCCATATTCTAATCACCCGAGTCACGCAAATGTCAATGCTGCTGTCAAAGTGTCAATGAAATGTTCAATGGAAATAAAATGCGCAAATAATAGAAGAACCAAGGCGAACAGCAAAAGGCATTCGCAAAGGAAAATGGGAAGGGAAGAAGAGAAATGGAAAAGTAGGCGGGATGAGCAGGAGAAAGTTGCGAAAAGCAAAAGAAACTTTGTCAGTTTGCGAGGCTTTCTCCCTGTACTCGGTTATTGAAAATATGGCTTATATGGAAATGCCGCGGAGCATTACGATTATTCTTCTTTCGCTCTTCTTTCTACGGCTTCATTTTCATTTTGCATATTCTTTTTATTTTTTCAAATTTTTTAATTCTTAAGAGCACATTTTAATTAATGAATAATAAATAGAACAAAGAAATGGAAGAATACTTTGCTGAGCGTGTGTATATAAAAAGATACCAATTAAAAGGCTTCATTCAGTCATTAAATTTAATTAAAAAAAAAGGAATCTATGTTTTAAAAATCTATTTAATAACAATAAATATTTTGCCTTAATTCTAAATGAAGTGCCAATTTTTCGCTCACTCCAGTTGAATGATTTTTCTGTATATTACATAAAATACTAATCACTGTTCATCTGAGTACATATTAGAAGAGTACCTTACGCGTCTATCCCGAACCATAATGGAACTTTATATTCAGGTTCTTTCTGCTATTTGCTATTTTATTAATAAAGCGCCATGGCGAATTCCCCCAGCGTCTGTGTGTGCGTGCGGAAGTGGTCTAGCATGCCTCACTTTATTTCTATTCCTCACTCTCCACTTCCGCCGTTTTCCTCTGCCCCGTTTCACTTTCCTCCAATTAAACTTTACAGGCTTTAAGGCTTTGGGCTCAGGCCTCAGGCCTCGACTAGTTATAGGCAACAAAAATTAATAGAGCAAAAAATGGCAACTCATTTTTACTACCACTACGCAATAGAAAGTCCAACGAATTGTCGGGGCTGAAGTGTTCTCATATCGACTGGGCGGGCTTTAGTTTTTCTGGATATGTAGTTGGTTAGTATGATGATAAATGAGTAATAGAAGTTGGCCTGGCAGAACTTTTCCTGAATACAAATTTTGTAGATACTAGCACCACAATTTCCAAAAAAAAGGGTGTTTTTTTAACTATTGAAAGACCATTCCTTTGTAATGTGGAAAACATCTGTACAATGTCTCTTGCCAAAAGCAAATAAGAGCCTTAAATTCATAAGCATCAGCATTAGCAGCAAAGCCCCACTGGAAACCCTATCAATGCCGCTTACCATTGATTTCTTCTACTCACGGCCAATGCTAATTGCTCGTCAGTCTCTCATCGAGGACGATTACTATTCCGGCTAATAACTGCCAGAGCTGCTCCTCATTTTCCCATGCTTCCAGCACACACGGGAGTGTATTGTGCGAATAGAGCAAACTATGAAAATTTGCCACAATTTGTGTGTGCAACCGACCCTGACTCAACCTCCCAAAATTTGACGCCTGATCAATAATATTGACTAAGCTGGGGAAACTCGCTAGCACACACAGACAGCCGGAGGGAAAACTGCTGGGAAGGTGGGAAAATTTAAATGCACCAGATGGTTGGGTGATGAAATTAAACCAATACAACAAGCTGGTGGGGGAAATTTATCAAAGGGCCAGCGAACTCCCAAAAACGTACACGTAAAAGATAATTTAACTTCTCTAGAGCGGAGAACAAACGTCAACAAAAAGTGCTAAGAAATACTTTAATATTAAAGTAAGTAATAAGTAAGCATTAATTGCAAGCTAAGAATTAATACTTCTTAGCAACATTGTGGCCTTACAGCAATATTACTACTTCATCAAAACCGTCCTGTGCACTACTAAATGTTGTGCTAACCATTTAAAATTGACCTCAGTGCACGCAATGGCACCTTACTTCCAAAATGAGTGAATGACTGAGTCTGGGATTTGGCTCGGAACCGAAATCGGTTGACTGCATCCATCGGTGGAACAATTTGGGTGCAAAATCTATATTCCATGCACACGTAGCAAATTGCAAACGGACGTAAATACATCAATTGCAATCGGGGAGCAGTCGGCGGACCAAGTGGACCCGTACCCGGGTGACAAACAGTTCAATAAACCTCGGCAAACAAATTTAATATGCGAGGACAGTGAGTTGACAACTTCTGACAACCCGGCCAGGGTTCCCAGCTGCACCTGTGTGTGTGTTCGTTCAAAGCATCCATTGTAATTAATTGGCCATGTCTGGCAGTCAAAATTAACACATGATCATCAAACACATTTGCAGCAATTTTCAGTCGGCACTAGAGCCTCCATAATCTCTGGCTCTTAATAATGGCTGGACTTCGATTCGGGGCTTAAATGTTTTGATTCTAAGGGGTCAGTGAACAAATGCAATCGATTGTGTAGTAAATACCCCAATTAAAAAATAAACAGTATCTCAAAAGTAAACTAGTTACACTATTTAGCAACTCTTTATTTTAAAACGAAAATTTCACAATATTTTTCAATGCAGCTATGTGGTTACATAATTTATAATACCCCTTGAAATGGCGTCAGTGTTACATTTACTGCTTCATTGCGTATCAGCCTTCTTCTGCAGCTTCCTCTGCTTTTTTCCCGTCAAGGTCCTGTGGTGCATAATGCTTATTAAGGAGCGAGACCAACGTCCTTAACCCCTTGCATTTTTCTTGCATTTTTTTTTGCCCCATCCACCCAACGCCTGGAATTCCCGCACTTTCCCCATTTTCAACGCTTGACTCTCCAACTGTTTTGCTATGACGCTTGAGTCAACATTAATTTAAATGAGTTGCCACTTAACTTTTAATTAAAAATTCACTTTTTATTTATTTAGTTGGAAATGGAATGGACTGGCCCCGACCCAAGTCCGCATCCCCTCGTTTGCTGGTGGGACATCCCGTTTCGCTCGCTTTGATTTAAAAAAGTAGAAGTCAACTAAAATAAAAAATTGCTACACAAAAAAAGGCGAGCTGAATTTACGAAAAACCAGAGTTCCTCGACTATCATGTACCCGTTACTCAGCTAGTGGGTTTTGCAACAAGATATTTAAACTTTTTTAGCGAAACTTTCTAGCTGTAAACGTTTTTGAAATCTTGACGTTTATACGGACGGACAGACGGACATAGCCTTATCGACTTAGCTATTGATCCTGATCAAGACTATATGCATATCTTCTTTACAGGTTCGGAAACACTTTCTTCTACCTGTTACATGCTTTTCAACGAATCTAGTATACCCATTCACCCTAAGAGTAAGGGGTATAATAAGAAATAGTAGTGCTGAAAGGAGGTCGCAGTTTGGCATACGCGCAGTTTCGTATAAATTAGAGTTTGCATTATTTTATTCTGCTTGAAATGAGCGCAAATGGTTTCATTTAATTTGCAAAGCGCGACTTTAATTGCCATCGACTAAATAAATATATGCAAGAACAAATGAGTGCAAATATGGAAAAGCGAAAACTTATTTTTCCCCTTTCTTGTAAACATACTTTGGTCTTCTTCATATTCTCACCACTTTTTTTCTGGATCTATTCTTTTCTTGCATTTATTTGCATTTCGGCTTACCTACGCCTTAATTGGATTTTCGCCACTGCGGTTTCGGCTTATATCTTGCGTATTATTTTAATATTCAATTCTGAGCTTTAATTAGGAGTTTGTTTGCAAAGAGTTTTGGCATCTATGGTTTCCTAAAGAGAATACAATTTTATATTTATTAGTAGATCAAATTCAAATAAACATCTTGTATGTAAAGTGCAATACCAAAACATTTTTGTAGACACTTTTTGAATATCGATCTCACTTCGCCATATTTCTCATTGTGTGATGGCATCCTGGGTATTTTCCACCACAGGCACATTTTCAAATGGCTTAAGCTGGCCAAAGCTGATTATTGAACAATTTCCGTTCAGTGGTCCATTGTACCGCCATCACTGTCCCCCCTGGCAACAATAAACCGAAAACCCATCAGGATGAAAACTGCCAAAAGAGCCACCGAGGATGTGGATGCCGTCCAAACTGCCTGCAATCCAATCGCGACTCCAGTTAGCCACAGAAAATGCAACTCCCACCAAGTTTGGCTGTAAATCTCTCGCCGAGCAGAAACTTGAGGAGGGAACACTTACTTAATTGAATGGGTTGCGATTGGGAAAAGCGCGGCTCGCCATGAACTTTATCATTATTTTGTGTTAATTATGCAGCTTTCGACAGTGGCGTTGGGGGATCTTGGGGGCCTTTCTTCTCAATGCCCAATTATCATTTTCGGGGCTGGGAACTTTTGCAGCACTTAATAACCAAAGATCCCAGACAGCACGCAAAAGTTTATCCGCTCTAGAACGCCCTGGGGGCTATGAAAGGGCAAGGGATTATCAATTTTCCGTTCGCTTTTCATTATGGCAACCTTTGAACTTTGCGCAATAAGTTGGCTGGCAAGAGTTGCACTTTTCGATGAATCCGCCCTCCGCCTTCTGCCTTCCTTAACCGATTCTTTTTGGCGCCGTCAATTAGCCAAAGCCTCCGACTGACCAGCAGACGAATAAGGAAACAGAATTACAGCTTAATTCCTTCATTCGGATGCGCACAAAACATGCCAGTCTTCTGCTGTCTTCCGCTGTCTTTCGGCTGAATAAACTCCTAGCACTCAAGCCCACTAATCGAATAAAGTATAGTTTTCACTTACACCGACTGGGCAGGTCGTCTCATCCCATGCAGGGTTGTATCTGTATAAGGCTGGGGCTTTATATTTGGCTAACTTTTTCTATAAGCTCTCTTTTTCGCAGCCGCTGAAAATTGAGTTTGTTTTCCATTAAGTTAAATAATTACAAAATTATCCACCAAAGGAGCGGACTACTCATTCCATTTCCCCTTCTCCCCTTTTTTCGAAGGCCTTTGGGGCGTGGCCGGAATAGCAGCTGCAGTTGCTCTTGTACCCAGCGTGTAACTGCCAATGGGAGCTGCCTCCTGCTCGACTGACTTACTATTTGACCAGGGATGGTTCGAAACTTATTTATCTTTTCTTACGCTAAAAACAAATGCTTTAGTATCCCTAAGAATTTATAAGAATGTACTATGTACCCAAGAGCTCACTAGATAAGGAATACGTTTGGAATATTCTTTAATAAATATAATAGTATTTTACCGACAATATTTTTGAATACAACTTTTACAGAATCTCAGACCATTTGCGAATTTTCATCCCTGGAGTCCTTACAACTGCCGTTAGTTCGGCTTGAGAACAGAGGAAAAACGGAGGGCGAAAAGTTTCGCTTAAACGACGCCTCAACACTGGCTCATTATCTTTGGCCTTCTCAGTTGCCTCTTTTTTCGTTTCGGGACTGTGTGTCTTTTTCTTTAACGCTTCGCTAATCAAGTTCAACATTTTTCCTTTTTAATTTGACAATTCGAAAACAGGCAGCCAGGAAAAGGCGGAGCAACAGCTGCGGGCTGTCAATTGGAAAATGATCAAGTAATGCGTAGATGGAAATTCTCAGGCTGCCAACGGAAAATGGAAGTCTTCTGAGGCTGACATCTTCGAAACTATTCAGATCCTACAGTGGCTGTGGAGTCATTTTACTCCCCATCTCCAAGGTGACCCTGGGAGTGCAGCTGGTTAAAATGCATTACAATTAGTGACCAATTAGGCAATGTCCTGTCCAAGAAGTGGGCAACAATTGCCCCTAGTTTGCACCCTTGTAAATTGATTGAATTTACTCTGCAGGCACGTGACCTGAGCTCGCCACTCCTTTCAACGCGTGTTTCGCATATCTTATCTTAGATGCTTCAAGTGGAACTGCACCAAGGGCTCCCAGATATCTCCCGAAGTCTCCAAATGAGCGCGCTAATTGGCCTTTAAAGTGTCCATATTGACCATGCTAGAAACATTTTTCCCCGATATGCAGTCCCCTCATATCCTCTACTACTTTAGTGCACCAAATAAGCACCAAATTTTAAAAAGCGCAAGAAGGGAATTCATGCTCTGGATTATTTGATTTGATGCTTTGTATTTATTATCGTTTACTTATACATTTGCCTTAAAAATTCTTCAAGTTCTCTAGAACTTTTTATTCATATAAATATATACATAGGTAGGATATACAGTGGCGAGCAAGTGTGAGTACATGTTTGCAACTTTTGACTGTTGGCCTAAATAAAAAACGGTATTAGTTAAGCAAATGAACCCAAATTTTTACTTTTGATTCTTTGATTATTTATTTACAAATTCTTAAAAAAAAAAAAACAATAATGTTATTCTTTTCGTTAAGAAAAAAATAAAATTTAAATTAACACGCATGTACTCAATTATGCTCAATTTGAATTTTTCAACAAAAGTTGGACAGCTCATTCAACTGAAAGTTTAATTTTAGAATTTACCGTTTGTTTTTAAGAAAGTTTATTATTAAAGTATAAATACAAAAGGTTTCAACCAAACAGGTACGATATTTGGTTTGTCATCTGCGAAAACTAAAACATTTTCAACGCACCATTAGTATGACGTGAAATGGTACGATTTTGGAAGTTTTTCTTGTATATTTTTAAAAGTAGACTTTGTAAAATTAAAAGTAATTTTAAAATTAACAAAAAGATTAAATTATATGGAAATATAATAAAATACATAATTTTAAGTCCAACAGAAACCTTTCTATACCGCATAGCATTTGAACATTTTATTGTGGCAATTAGTTTGTGGCATAGTTTTTTTCAGTATAAATGCGTTCGAGTGTCGCTTTCGAAACTGGAGGATAGCCCAAACATATATTGAAACATATTCGAATGTGAGGACAGTTCTTCTTAATTCTAATTTCGGTAGCTTTCAGCTTTTTAGATATTCGTTCTCTTTTGATATTTTTATGATATACTATAGTTTGCCACTCGTGCGCCTTCCCTGGGTCATAATTTATGCATTACGGTCTTGGCTTGGCTTTTACGAGTACGAGTACGAGTACGACCCTCCCTCGGTGGCCGTATGTGAGTCCGCTTGGCTGGATCTGCAAGAGCATACTTTGTGATGGCCTTCGCTGTGGGTTTGCTCACTTATCAGGAGTCTTGCAGACGAATCCGTATTCGTATCCTTGCACGGCGACCGTCGGATGTCAATATAATTTAAGCAAATATATGCGGCGCTCACGGACATTCGCACGGCCATACAGCCGGTATTATACGCTTTTGATGAAATTTTTAATCATGCCAAGCTCCGCTCTAGACATAACGGAGACGGAGAGAGCGCTCCTGTGATTTGCATATTTCTAATTTCAAAGTTGTAATTAGTATAATTTTACAGTTCTAATTGGATGATGATTGGGCCAACTTCGTTTGGGCCGTATGTGAGTTGGCCCCATGAATATGCATAGGTATATGTAGGTGGTAGGGCCAAGAAATGGGGGTAAATGGAAGTAATGGGTGGAAGGCCAAAGCATAACCTTCATTTGGCTTTGGCGAGAGTGAAAGTCGTTAACATGGGTTTCCAATTACGGACTGCACCCTTTGAAAGTGCTGATAACTTTATGACGACTGCGATCTCGAATGCATATAATTATGCAACCCCGAAAATAATAATGAGCTAGGTATGCAAGTATGTAAGCCTGCGGCTTGCATTTGGGTTTAAGTTAATTCTATCTAAATTGTGCCCTTATTTTTGTAACACAATTTACCTGCTTCCCGTGCAAGCTAGTTAGCAAAATTAAATCGCTCAGAGGAAAGCAAAATAAATAGCAGGAAGTGGCAAAATATCAAGAATAGAATAAAAAGCGAGAAAACGCCGAGCCAACATGGCTAACGACTGCATTTCGATGCGAATGCGAATGGGAATGCGAACGCATACTCGTCCTTGGATGCACATTGAGCTGAGTTTTGAAGTCATTTCCAATGTTTTTGATTTCAGTGATTTGTTTATTTATGCATAAAGCATGCGATTCGTAGCTGGCTTTTGTGCGAGCATCAGCAGGAACCCACTGAGCCAGAAGCAGGAGCCTCTTCTGTGGAACTCGAAGCCGACAAAACTTAGATATTCCGAGCGAATGCACTCTCTCCAGTTTTCTGCAAACAAATCAAAATCAAAATCGTGTGTGAATGCGATCGAATCGTAAACATGGCTGCTATTCCACGGAAACGCAACTTGCACACCTACACCGGGGGTCAGAAAAATAGCAAAACGTTTGTTTATGGCATTAACAACTTTTATGAACTTAAGCTGACCAAAACTTTAAATGTCCGTCAGTAAATACTTTTATGTATAAGAATATTATTTTAAATTGTAATAGCAATACAAAGTTCGTAACTGTTTAATACACTAACTTTGTACAAAAATGTATTTATTTATTTTGGGAGTATATTAAATCTGTGATCACCGCTATGCCCTGTACATTTTCGCAGAAACGATTTCATTTTGCCCCCAAATAACCATTGATATGTCCGCTCTCTGTTCGATGCTTCCTGTTATCCTGCCACCGCCCCCTTTCCGGCTTTCCGGCCACGCCCCCCGCCCCTGTGCGGTGTTATCCACTGCATTGTTTGCATTGACACGGAGCGGCTATCAAACTGGCAGAAGTTGACTTGCCACTGGCAGGCTTTGTTCGCCAGCTCGCACTGAGCTTGCGGCCATAAAAAATGAGGTGGCAAATAAATATTGCGTAGCAGAAGCACACACGTCCACATCCGTCCGCACATGTCTATTTTTATATGTAGGAGTACATACATTACTGCCGTCTTGGTAAGTGTTGTCCCTGAATCGCAGGGACTTATTCGACTTGCGATCCAGATTAGTTTTGATGATAGAACTTGGTTTGCTTGGAATATAAGCTCTATCGAAAATATTAACATTGTAACTATTCAAAATTACCCTTAGTGAGTAATATATAAGTTTAGCTATCGTCTTTAAAGTCTCTTTAAATAGGCCACATCTCACCTTCGTACAAACTTGTCCAATTTCATTTTTGTCAACATATTCGCTTTTCAAGTGATTCGGCCAAGCAGGAAGGCAGAAAAGCAGTAAAGCAAGCTGGCTAACATCGTTCCTCATCTTGTTCGCCCACTGCCTCATGATTTCTGTGCATTTCTCCCGTTGCTCGTTGGGATTCTTGTAAGAATTGCTAATAACCAATTTCGATTCAATTCAAGTGTCAGCACAAGACGACAAAGATGACGACGGCAGCCAGTGCAGGAGAGTATACCACAGAATAGATAGGAGGACCTTCCCGGCCATCGGGGATTGTGCGGATCCAGAGCAGCGGATGTGGGGTTACAGCCACGACCACAATCCACACGGGAAGCACAGCCAATTGAGTATTAATGGTCAGACTTCTCCTGGCTGCCCGACATCGCATGCACTGGAAAAATGGAATGAAATATAAGTTCGATTAGTATAAAAACGAACTTCCATATTAATACCAGCTTAAGATGTTTTTGTTATTTCTATAACAATAATTAGGTTTAAAAGGATTAACATCATTCCACAATCTAATAAATTAAACCCAACTTACACAATTTAATAGACTACCAATACCGACAACTTTGATTAAAAAATATGGAGTTTCAAAGACATTTTTCCAAGTGCATGCTGCTGATGCCAGCAAGTTCTGCGGTCAGAATTATAGCTGCTGGAGGGAGCGATGCGGTGGGCGGGCAACAGGGGAGGTTACCCATTTGAAAGTAAAATCAAACATATTAGAAAAAATGCTCGACGAGCCAGAGCGAGTGCGAGTGCGAGTGGGGGTCAGGTCGGCTCCGGTTCAGTTCAGCTTCCTTCGGAGCGGTTCGGTTTCCTGTCATTCGTTAGCAGATCCCGGAGAAGATGATATATGAGTTTGGCTCAAGTGCCATGCGATGGCAGCACGCCAGGGCGACACTTCGCCCTCGTTCGATTTTATATTAATGATAAATTAAATTGTTCATTGACTTGAATAATTTTGTGCGTTGTCGATTTTCGGGGAATTTAGTTTTCACATCAACATCTAGAAATTCTCGCACGTTTCGCATAATAAATTGATGGATTTCTGTAGTAGTTGGTGCGCTGAGCGGGGAAAACAACAAAAACTGTTGACAGTTCGTGTCACAATTATACTACTGCGGGTATGTATATTATGTGCGGATTAGTGAATAATTGATGATAAAGGTTTGTCGCATTTATAAGCAGACGGCGAAAGTGTGAAACTAGTGGGAAAATTTAAATTTCTGTTGGCCCTTAAAAACCAAATATTTTAAAAAATATGAAGTATTTGTAAAATTTAAAATAATTAATAAAAGTACAACTTACAATTTAGAATAGACACAGAATATATATTAAGAGTGCTGAACTAGAACTAGAGTTTCACGATATCAGATACCCGTTACTCAGGTGTGATGCCCAGTGTCAAACGATTAAGATTAATTATACCGTATATAATAACCATATAAGATATATATTCTTGATTAGAATCATAGCGAGTTCATCTAGCCATGACGTCTGTCGTCTGACGTCTATAGAAGCTAGAAAGCTTGAGATTCAGACCGAAGCCCAGACCCTATCAATAGGCCAGAAAAATGGTGCCATTTTTTATTCTTACTTCCACTAGCTGAGTAACGGGTATCTGGTAGTTGGGGAACTCGAGTAAAACGTGCTTTCTTGTCCTTTAAATTGGTATGAGAAGTTTCCGTTTGATTCTAAATACTTAGAGTGTCAGTAAGTAAATAGTTGCCAAATAATCCTCGGCTCCATTTCCTTATCTTCCCCCTCCTCAGTTTTATGCAATTAAACAATTTCCATGGTTGGCAGCAATAATTTTATGTAATGTGAAAACTATTTTTTATGGAAAAGGAAGAGAGAAGCGAGAGAGATAGAGAGAGAGGGGGAGAGATGAGCAAACGAAACGAACCAAAAACAATTTACAGATTTTGCGCAAAAATTTTAATTAAACAAATTTTGTGTGTGGAAAGGAAGTTGAGTGTAAAAGAAAGTTTTTGGTTTTGCACGGTCTGCGACTTCCTTTTCCCCAATTGCGCTGTTAGTAGGAAGTTGGCACGAGGAACTCCGGTCGGGTCCTGTTTCTGCTCTCGAGCCTGTGCCCGAGTACCCAATTCAATTCAATTTTTGCACCATAAGTTGTGCTCAAAATACCAGAAAACTTGCTCAATAATCTGGCCGAAAGAAAAATGTATATATATAAATATATAGCACAAGACAGCTGAATTCTGTGTGCAGGAAATGTTGGCAGAAAGTTTGCGTTTTTCTCTCTCTGCCCCAAAAACTATGCTTGACCCTGGTTGGTGTGGGTACGTTGGGAATTCGGTAGAAGCTGCCAGTCCGCATAAATCTCGGCAGCTGGCTGGAAATTTAACTCGGCATTTGAATGTCACCGAGCTCACCCAACTCCATCCCGTCTAGACTTATAAAGCCGTCTTATTCAGGGGACAAAATGAAGAAATGCAGGAAGGGAGCTGGACCCTAAAACCAATGTCTGACTACCACTTAAGGGGACTGGAACGTATAAATCTCGCAATGGTTGGAATTTCCACAGCAGCAACAACAAGTTAAGGACAACAATGTGCAATTTTATTGCCAAACCTCAGACGTTGCGTATACGTAACGTAAGCTGCTGTTACTGCATCAGCAACGGAATGCCACAAAATGCTTCCACCATACGTTGCCACACACATTTTGAGGAATGGGGTAGATATGGATGGTTCGCATTGGCTCTTCGAGGAGAAAAGCAGTAAAGCTTTTGACTGCTGCGGGGCTTCAAAGGGAGTTTGACTGTTTGACGACGAAATGTTTTTGGGGCGACTTTCGAGGAAAATTCCTGGGCGGGGGCAACATTACTTGGCTTTAAGATTAGGTACCCCCCAAATCGAAATCGAAAAAGGGTAAACAAATTGATGTCACATTGTAAGCAGCAGAAGAAGTTATACGAAAGAACAAGCTTACTCTATTTCATTGTTTTTAAAATAATTTTAAGGGGTTTTTAAATGTAATAATTTTCATACAACTTGCTTATAAGTTATGTTTCAAGAGAAACGTAACAGTAGGGCAAAACATCGAGTATATCAAAATGGTAATATCTTAATGTCGCAATTAAATCGAATTGATTGATTTTTAGACCCGCCTCTTATGGGTGAAATACCGCCTTTTTACCTGTTTCATCATCATCACCAGAGAAAATGTTTATAATTTAATCAGCACTTGAACTGGTGAAGCCACAAAACAAGGAGCTTATCGAAAGAAATTACCACGAATGTCCATTTTGAAATGTAACACACCTTTCACTCTGTGACCGCACAACAAAATGCTGAATACAAAACATTTTGTTTGTGGCATTTGGGGCATGTCCCCGGCGTCATAATTAGAAATGAAAAGTGAAAAATATATTTCCACTTTTCAGCAGCAACAAAGGGAATAACGAGAACAGCGACAGCAAGCGACCACTTTGCTATTATTTATGTTAATTGTAACGAAGCTGAGGCGACGTTCATCACGCTGTCTGTCTGTCCGTCTGTCTGTCCATGCGTCTATCTCCCTCCCTGCTCTGTGGCCTCTCGCTCCCACTCACCCGACTGTTTGTTGCAACTATTGTGGCATTGCCGGTGTTGTTATTGTGGCCATGCTGCACACGTGACAGCCCTGGCCACTCGCCTATGCACGCAGTGTCAACTTGCCACATACTCGTGCGCCACACAGTGCAACACAAAAACTGTAACCAATTGCGGAGTGAAAATATGGCTGAAAATATGGATGAAAGTCATAAGGAATAACTAATTTTTGTTTATTTAAATATTTAAATATATAAAGTAAATATAACACTAAATTTCTTTTTTTTTATTTCCCAAAGAAAATATAAAGAGACACATTTTTTTTTATTTTTTAGTTTACAATTTCTTTTCGAAAACACTTTGTTTAAGTTCCTGCCACTGTACATTTGTGTGGGTGTCGTGTGCATGCGAGTGCCAGGGTTCCTTCTGCATGTGTGTTGGTGCATGGCATTATTAGGCTAATGGCTGCCCCGTGGGCATTCAAAGCTTTTGTGTCTGGGCAAAACGCTTTTGTCCGCCATTGTCCCTGCGCCGATCTCCCTTCCACAAAGTGCTATCCCATCTCGCATTCCGCTCTAACCCCTCTTTCTCACTCTCCTTTTACACTCACCTTTCAAACCAGCTTTGTAAGGAGATCCATGACTTCATAATTGTGAGTAATGGTAATATCATAAAAATATCTCAATGAATAATACTAAGCCGATATAACACAATAAAGCTGAAGAATTCGCGTTTTCCTTCTTATGATCATGTGGCTTATGATCATGGATTATGTGCAGAATGTGAATTTACGCAAAGTAAACAATAAGAATTTCCCACAGTTTTAATACAATTTATGTACATGGCTTGCAGTACCACGATTTGTTCAGTGTATTTCTCCACTCTGCTCGTAGTTCGTCTGGTGCTGCAAATATGCAGCGGCAGGCTCCCATTCTAACTGCCAAAGCCACGCACAAAACGCATTGAGACGCCATAATTGCAGCCAGTTGCCGCTGGATGAGGATGCTGAGGAGGCCCCCGTCTGGCGCACTCCATGCCGACGACCCCCCTCGGCCGCCGCCCCTGAATGGGCGCAAGTGCGTTAAGTGCAATGACAGCAATTGCGCTGACAGCGAGGCAAAATGGAACGCACACACACACACACACACATATGTATGCGAGCGGAGACAGAAGTTGCCCCGTCATTTGAAGTGCAGTTTATATTTAGTCTACCACACAATGACTGACGGGGTGGCGCCACACTCTGAGTTGAAGCCGTGCCGCGAAAGCCACAATCACCAATTTAGAATGAAATTATATACCGTGTTTAGGAACCCGAACATTTTATAATTAAATATTCTAGATCCCAACGCAATTTCATAGTAACCAAAATTCTATATTAAGATTTTAAGCTTTGAGTATGGAGAGAATTTTCAGAGTGTATCTCCTTGGCCATTATATCAGCTCTCCTTCTGTTGTAACAAATAAATTTTAACTCGAGCTGAGCTGAGCTTGAGTTGAGTTGAGTTGAGCTGAGTCGAGTTGACATGCTGCCAATTGGCCGCGTGCGTGTTGCATTTACAATTGCGAATCGGGTCAATTTGCAGCCGAGCATGAGACCCGTTATGATGTGAAGGACCTCTGGCAGGAGGAGAGCTCTTCGAAAGTGCTGAGATTGTTCGCAGGACAGTGGAAGGGAAGGAGTACAAATGGGGGGAGGAAACGAGTCTCCCGTTTGTGTTTGAAATGGGATAGTTCACAGTACTACTAATAGATGGGTAAGCGGTGTAGGGAAATGAAAAGGAAATTATATATGCGTCCTTAAAAAACATTTAGCTACTGTTTAACTGTAATGTTATGAGTTTGCTGAATGAAATATCATTTCCAAATTGTAAAAACCTCTGCTTTTACTTATCTTTTCAATTTTATTTAAGTTAGGCATACTAATTTACAAAGAAGTGTATCGTAAAGGACAATAACCAAGGGAGCTACAGAGATGCATTTGAACAAGGAGCAAAACTGACAACATTACCGGATATCCTTCCCAAGACGCCATTTATATTTCTCTAAAATTTTCATAGCCCGCTCTGCAACTAAGCAGCGATGTTATCATTCCGAGGGGCCAAACCGAGGCTCAACTGATAACTTTAATGCCAGACACTTAGCCGGCACCCTTTCCCCGCTCGTTCCCCCTCTAATTTCCCCCTTGCTTTATTTATATCGGCCTAAATGAGTGCCCTTTAAGCTGCGAATTTTTCATTAGCCGAAAAAGGACATGGGCCATGGGCGGGGGAGAATTATGAAATATAGAGCAGAACTGCTTAGGGAAAAATACGAGGGCTGAGACTACCAGGGAGCCGTGATTTATGCGGCCTCGACTTAACACCGCAAAATCTGAGCCTTTGTGTCAATTTGTTTTGCGTGCCACGAGGCAACCCAAGACAGAGACTGACTCACGCACCGGCCAAACAGGGAAAAGTATGAAAGTGCGGGGCAAAAAACGACGGCGGGTTGAAAAGGCCGAGTGAATAATTAAGCGGTTTATAAACATTAGTCTCAGACAACGTTAAGTGGCAGCGCTACACTCAGAAACTCGATTGGACTGGGGTCAGAAGCACAATAAGCCATGCAAGGAACTTACAGCAAAAGCCATCTCTCGATTGGTCTTGAATAAGAGAAATTACGAATCTTAAAACTCTTTTTAAATATTTAAGTGACTAGTAAATAGCAGACCTTAAATAAAATGAAGAACTAAAATAGGCATTTTAAAAGTACAGTCTTAAATGAATTGGGACATTTTCTCAAGTTTTGTGTAAAAGTCTGTAGACTGTTTTGTAAATAAGAGAAATTACGAATCTTAAAACTCTTTTTTAAATATTTAAGTGACTAGTAATTAAATAAAATTGAGAACTAAAATGGGCTTTTATTAAATATATTTAAATGTACAATCTACGTGTTTTAAAATGAATTGGGACATTTTCTTAAGTTTTGTGTGAAAGTCTGTGGACTGTTTTGCTAAGCGCTATCAAGAAGCAGAGCCCATTGCGGGCCTACCCCACATTATTTATGTCAGGCGGCCAAGGGCCTCGGAAAAGCGGGAAAAAGACAGCGGAATAGAGGGCCAGTCAAAGTTAAGGGTAATTTGCAAAGGGGCCTTTAAAGTTGGTCCGGAGTGCGGACTGGACTGCCACTATTTATATTTAATCGCATGCTCCAATTGCAAAAACAATTTAAAATCAACTTGCTCGTTAAGTGAAGCGGCACACAAGGACCCCAGTGCCCACACCCCTTTTCCGCCCATTCCCTCCCATTTTCCCCTATTTTCCCACCGTTTTCCTCCCATTTTCCTCCCATTTCCATCCCCCTTTCCCGTTAACCGTTCGGAGCCGGCTGCAGTTGTTGGTCCTACTGCTGAGGCTACTACTGCTGGCATCGTTACTGCTGCATTTTCGACAAGTGCTTTTAACATTAAATATTCATTTACAGCATTAAGGGCACTCGAAGTCACGCGTTAACGGTACCGTCAGAACACACACACACACACACTCACTCACTCACACAAACAAACACAAATACACTGCACAATCCCAAAAAATGTTTGTGGAGGGGAAGAGGTTTTTTGGGGCAGCCAACTGAGAACGTGGCGCATCAAGCAAAACGGACACGGGCGTGCATTAAGTGAATATATTTGTGGGCCAAAAAAGGACGACTAAGCCAGGTTACCTGCCGTGCTGCAAGCACTGAAAATAACTGGTATCTCCCTAAGAAAGCCATGGTCCAAAGCTGGAAGCCACCAGCCAACTTTTAAACTACGCTAGATAATACAGTGCTTAGTTTGAGTAAAGGTAGTTTTGTGGCAATAAGATACATATTTAAATTAATAGTAATTCCACATCTGATTAAAATAGCGATTTGGTAAAGTTATGTTAAACTTTTAAATTCATTTCAAAATGAATTTAAATTCATAGAAAATGATTTCTTTCAAACAATTAACAAAATTTAATTAATAGTAATTCACCAACATATTTATTTCAATAGAAAAGGATTTTTTTAAAACTCTTAATAAATATTTGAGAGTATACATAAGCTTAAAATAATGAAGGAATGCAAATGGTATAATTTCCATGGTTTTGTTAAATTCTACTCTTAGCAGAAATATTATATAATAAAATATTTTCAACATATCTGTAAATGTTTCAAAAATGCATTTATACGATCCGTATGATTTTTTTGCCCACTTACTGAAATAAAAAACCGCAGTAATGTTTTGTTTTTGGCAAGCGATGATTAAGGAAAAGCCGCGATAATCGAAACAGAGTCGCGTTTCATTGCCACTTGTCTCAACTGGTGTGTTCCAATGCCAAAAGCTTCTCCGGAGAGAAGGGAGAGCGGCTTGGAGAGAGAGTATGCTCCGAATGGGGTCTCTCTCAGACTCGGCTGTGCTCTCGTTTCCACTCGTCTCTCTGACTTTGGGAGCACATTTCGGCTTTTGAACTTCGACATGCCTTCTTCAGTCTCGATTATAGTGTCGATTGAGCTAATTCGAGGCTGATTTAAACGGCCTTTTGGGTGGAGAACAATGCGAATAAACCAGGCCAATTGGGGATATTTTTTCTTTAAATATTAAGCAAATTAATACATAATTTCTTAAACTTTTTATGCCTGAATGTTATTATGCCTTATGTAATCACAGCTAAAAATGAATAGATTATTAGAAATTTTACAAGATGTATCTAATTAATTCAACTTTATTAAAATACAGTACTTACCTTGTATACCATTTTAAATTCCTAGTTGTAAACTATTTCAGACTATCACTACAATTTTTGTTCTTCCAATTTTTTACAAAAGTTTATTTTAAAGGAATTTTACCAACATTCAAAGACGTGTGGGTGTTCATGAGGGTGTTCGGTGTTCTACGAAATCGCAAGCGAACAAAAAAGGGTCACTGGCCTCATCAGAACTAACGCATAAGCCCACGCATCCTGCCACACATATCATAACAGTATTTATGCGCAATTTAACAAGAAATAAAATACATTCTTTCGTCCTGCCGCAGTCCTTGTCTTCTTTCGTGAGTCCTTATGCGGCATGCATGACAATTATACCAAGCTAAATTTGAGGCCAACGACGACAACATTGCTCAGCTTTTGGTAATGATTAATGAACGTGTGTGGGTGTTTCCGTGGGTGGTGGTCAGGGGTTGTCAGGGGTTGTCAAAGGTCTGAATGTTTCACATGTGTCCCCGTTGCTGTGGGTGCTGACTCGCAAGTTGACATCATAATTCGGGCATTTGCTGGTCAGAATGCGTTGACAGTTTCGAGCCCTCGTACTGGGCAGAGGTCGCAGCGAGATCAAAGCGTATGAACGAAACAAATTAGTCAGGTATTAATTGCACCGACCAAATTGGTTTTAACAGAAATCAGAATAAAGAAAGAAGCTCGAGAATTTAAAGCGTTCGCCAAGGAGTGCCAGACAGCTGATCGGGAATTTATATGCACGGCGCATGTTGCCGCATGCCACATGGTGCCAGCCATCGGCACAGACAACAAGACACACATACTTCTCAGGCTCGGCGAAGGCGCGCTTTTATGCCAAACACATTGGCAAACATAAAATTTTAAACATGCATAGGCCGAAAATACAACTCAGAACACAATACACCAGCCAGTCAAGAAACCAGGCAACGTGCAGGCGGGCATGCTAAGCGAGAAGAACACGAAAATGCCTGCCACTTTAGAGCCTCAAGAGGAGGGAATACCAGATATTAGGATAGAAATGTTCCCTTTTTATTTGAACAGTTAAATCCTAATTTAACAAAAACTATTTTCTTTTATTCCATTCAGGGAGATACAGAATAGTTAAAGAAAACTGAAACTGCATGAGCCTAACTTCAACTCGTATTTAACTGGATCACCCTCCAGCTTGGGAAACCCTCTTATGCCCGCCGCATTACAGGGTAGCGTGCGAGTAGTCGAAGCTTGTTGTTTGCTTAGCCCCTTGGCGGCCTTCTAAGCAGCTTAAGGAGGAGAAGAAGCACAAGAAGCGGAACCAGAAACACAGAAGAAGCTCAAACATTCCGCTAAATTTATACCCCGCACACACAGCGAAACAACGAAACTCCAGGACTCCAGGACTCCAAGACACACACATGTATGTGGCACATATATTTGCATATTTGCGTGTTCTCTGTACCGCGTTTCTCCACATTCCTCTCCGTTTGCCCGCTGCGCCTGATTATGGCGCTTAAAGAAAACACTTAAAAAAATAAGTGGAGGAAAACCGGGAGGGCAGTGAAATGGGAAAACAGCTCGGGGCAACCCGGCAAGTGCCAAGCGCAATTGGGGTTAATATCCTAGCACGAAAATACTCACACACACATCGAAAGCGCTGCTCAAGTTTATTTTGAATTATTTATGATTAAGTTTATGGCACAATTTTTGACTCGAATTTATTTGGCCTTTGGCTGCCTGTGAAATTTCCCATGAAAAATACGCAAAAATTAATAAAGCACGGCGAATGACGAGAGAACCGGCTAGAAGTGCCAACCGAAATAGAAAACTTTTGTTGCATAATAAGCCGTTAGCCGTTAGCCGTTACCTTTTGTTGCCTTTGCGTGCTGGCCAAATTAAAAGCCAACAATGTCTGCAAAATGAACCAAAATAACGCAAAAAAGCACAGAGCGGCAGTACGAAAACTGAATAAAAATCCACAACGTGTTGTTATTTGTGCCCGCTTGGCGAAAGATTTTTGTCGCCATGCTCGAGGGCTATAAATTTTCTCAGCTTGTCGCAAAGTAAATGCAGGGTAGTAGAGGTGTATAGACTTTTACATATTTATTAGGCACATAAAGAAATTGCATCCATAATAGATTCGTATGTTGCATGCGAATTTATTCTTCTTACTTACATTTTTTAACTACCCCTTTTTAAATAGCTATCGTAACTTCCGGGAACTTCTTAGCACCATATTCATAAATTTTTATTATTTAATTTAAATATATATATATATATATTATATTAGTAATAAAAATACTGCACTTTCCAGAGAATCACCTATTCGTTTTCGTTTCGAAGGGACACCTTCCACTGGCCTGTGAAAAGTCCTTCGCTCGTAGTTCTATGTGTTTTTGTGCATTGACATTTACAAAGTGAGAATTTAATTAAACTTAATGAAAGTGCATGAGTGTCCTGGGAAGGGGCAATAAAGTGGGGTAGTGCCGTTCTGGCATAGGGCCAGGCCCAGCAAAAGGTGAGAATAAAAGAAGTTCGGCTTTACTGGCACTGGGCACTTGGCAGGCCATTTCGTAAGTCTGCCTGTTTACGGTTTCGGCCATTAAATGGCCAACACTCGGCTGGGCGGAGGGGCGGAGGGGCGTGGCGCCTGATGAGCAGGTCAGCTTCAATTGCAGCCGCACCACATTGCGTATGCTTAACGCACCCCGGACGGAAATCGAAAACACCAGAGCAAAACAAACGAAAATCGGGACGGAAGAGCCAAAAACGAATTCGACGCCAGGGAAGAAGCAAACTGACCCAAATTTCGACTGCATTGCGTCCCGGTGCCCCCTGCGTATGATTAATTTAAGTGAGGGAGCTTCGGTGAGAAAGGGGTAGGAAAATGGCTGAGGGGAATCCGGCTGCTGTGGCATTTTCTGGTCGATAAATTTAATTTACACAAATTAGTCGCGCATTGTCGTAAAAACGCTATCGAGGAGGCGAGGCAACACAGCAAGAGAGAGCCGGCATAAAAACAAAAAGCTAATTAATTAAAACACCTTGGACACAAACGCACACCCGCACACCCGCACACCAGCACACCCGCACACACACTCATTCTCCCCGGAACTCCGCTCCGCAGCAATCGAAGTGAGCTAAGAAAATAGATGGCTTTTCCGAAAGGGGCACGCTGTGGGGCGATTGTTGGCTGTTCGTGGAAAGTAAAGAGTTGGGACAATAGCTTAGTGCTATAAGTAAGTAAAAGCATTGGTCAGAGCTTCAGACAATACAAGATTAAATCAATTAAAGATTACTCAAAATCTGTGTTCAGTGGAAGGACTTGAGAGGCACTTAAGGGTTTTCATTAATTCAATTTAAATGATTTCATACATAATCTACGGCTGTTTTGTTAATCCTACAATGCCAGCGCTGGCCTGCGGCAACGAAAATCAACAGAAAATATTGAGCAAAGGCCTTTACACATTTTCGGGCGCTGATTGAAATGGAGTCGGGGAAAACTGAGCAAATAAAATATGCGACCGCACGAGCAATTCAAAGCGCAAATTTCTTGGGCGCGGCCACGCACGTCTGGTCAATCCGTGGCTAAACCAAAAGGATCCGTGGCTTCCTGTCCCGCATCTTCAATCCGCATCTCCATAGAGGTCCAAGCCACTTTCATTACATATCTGCTTTGTGGCCCAAGTTTTTGCTCCCAAGATTCACTCGGGCATCTCGCTGAGCGGTAATTTATGGCTACGCATTTGGTTTACTAATAATATGGCACCTCGCCCAGGATGGTCTGCAATTTCGATTCTGGCGCCGCCTTTTGTTTACCTAAGCAATAACAATAAATTAATCGCCATCGACAGCCATTAGCAGCCGCTTCCTGGCCTCTCGTTATGCTTTTGTATTTTTAATTATGTGTCCAAATTTTTGGTATTTGTTCTGTCGACGTTCGCCTTCCTGCACTGGAAACAATTGCAGAGCCACATTGACAGATTGCTAAAGTATTTAAATTGAATATCAGCAATGTATTTATACAAAATATTTGTTTATCTATATATTTAACCTTCAAGACAAACAAACACATTCAATTATTCCTGAATAAAATCACAGTCTGGTGTGTTATCAAGTAACAAGCTCATTTGTAACAGTATTTTAACAGTCTTTCGTGGCTGGAATAAATATTCGAATTCATATAGGAAATATGGCGTGTCGAGCTGTTAATTGCCTCTATCAATGTCGCTTCCTGGGCCCATTTTACATGTGTTCAGACACCGTATGCCTAGAGACCAAAAACCATCGCTTTCTATCCCACCTAATTGTGGGTAATGTGTTTGGGTTTAATTTTTTTCTTTTTTGGTCGATTTTCTGGTTTGGCGAAATGCGTGGCAAATAGTGGGCGAATGGTTTTGTTGGTTTTCGTTATATTTGTTATACTTTTTGGATATTTAAATGAGTGTGTGGGATTTGCGTGCTCAGAATTCTATTGGGTTAAATGACTGATAAGCATCTACATATATTGGTAGTTCAGTGTGCTCATATTAATTGATTACCAGATTGCTGTGAATTATAGAGCCATGCAAGCATATAAAATTTCTCCATACGATCCTAAAAACATTTATAAATATTTTTGTAGACAAGAACTTGGACTAGAAAAATCACAAAGCCAGGTAATGAATAAATAAATGAGCAAATTGAAGTGAAGTGCATATTATTTAATAACAGTCGAAATTTACACTTGAATAAAATGGTTCATTGTGCTCATGAAAGCGTAACCGGCACTTACACACTTACACTTACACAGACACGAACAGCAAATTGTGTAATGCAATGAAAATGGAAACCGCACTCAGCACAGAATGCAGTATGTCAACGTTGAGGAGAACGGAAAATCTTGTTATTGTTCGAATGTGTTTGTGAGTGGAGCTGTAACAAGGCAGCTAATTAGTTTTTGGAAAATGCCGCAGGATATTTCGAATGGTAAAACACAAAACATGTGTTAAATTTCAAGCAACAAGGGGAAAGGTTGTTCAGCCTTCGCCGCACATTGAAATGCTCTTAAAAGGGAAAATTATACATATGTATATAAATATTTATATAACATTTGAACTAACATTTTAAATAAATAACACAAAAAAAGCTAATTAATGTAATATTTAATTCAATTACAGATAATATATTTTTTAAATGTAATTTTAAATCCTAGGCATTTGATGCATAGATATACTTTAACTATATATAATAATCAAGGGATGTCGGCTAATGATATTTCTTTTTGTTGATTAAGTGGTACCAACTTCTCACACAGCCTAATAAACTTCCTTAAAGGGTATCAAAAGCGCAGACATTGTGTAAAGGGAGTATGATGTGCAACGCACTTATGCTAAATAATTGAAAATATTATATTACCAAAAGTAAATGTGTCACATTTCCTGTTGACTTTAATTGTTGTCAGAAGCCCGCCAGGCGGAGAGAATAACACAAAACAGACAAAACGGAAGTGTGTGTGTGTGTGTGTCTGGGGTGTGCGGGCCTACAGTGCGTATGGGTAACTTATCTTACCGTTGACATAAATGACATTTTAAGGGCAATAAGTTATTTCACATTATGCTGCTTTAACCCCAAACTCATCCGTTGGCCAAGGGGAGTGGGCTGATAGCGTTTCCAGGGGCTGGCAGGGGGTCCTGGCCATACAAGCCCAGCTACAAGCGGTTGGAAAGGACACAAGGACATCCACAGACTGGCTCGAGTTGTTAACAACTATGGGAGCAACTTTATGAATGCACCGGGGGTGGAGTGTGCGTAAGTGTTTGCACCGCATGCGGAAGTCACATGTTTGCATTATGTGTATGTGCATGTGTATGTGTATGGTGTGTGTGTCCTTTGGCATGTCCTTGTCCTAAGCCCCTTCCCGCCTCCACAGCGCCCCTGTTTACACTGCACTGCACCCGCTGCAGTTTGGCCAGGCGAACGTCGCATAAATTTTGCACATATATTTACCCAGTGTTTGCGTCTAGCTGGCAACATAAATTTTAACTGCTGTGAAAATATTTGTTTAATGAGAAACTTTTAGCCAGCTTCCGCTCCCAACAGGGAGCAGTCACTCAGCCGGACCAGTATTATAATTTATTAATTATTTAAATTAAAGCCTTGTGGCTGGCCGTCTGTAAAGAGACAGATAAAATATTCACACAATGCCAAATGTTGCACTGGCACCAAATTAGATTGTCGTCAATTCTCGAGTGGCATTCTCAGTTGACAGTGATAGCAACATAATCTTGATTTTTTAATTCTCAGCTCTCTGGGCTGTCAATCTCTGCTGCACTTTATGTGCTTCAACGACTTTCAACACTATTTACACCCTTTTCGAGCTAAACAGACATTTTTTATTAGTACATACACTTTTGTAAAATAGTAGCACAAAGTACAGAGAAATAAGAAAATCTGTTGCTTTCTGAAATGCCACCAAATAGCTATGGAAATCTCTAGTTTCATTTTTCGAGTCAGCCAGCAAAAAGTTTATAAAAACCATAAATGGAAAAAATTTCAATTAGACCGCCAACAAGAACGAATATTTCCATTTTTGGTGAACCACATTTAGTCATAGTTGCCGGCACTTAACCTGCCATGGCCCACACTCACACTCACACACACTCGCACACACACATAAGTCCCTTTCCCTCGAGAGGGAGACGGGGAGATGGAGAGCCACACACACAGATACAAATTACCAAAGATTTATCGCTTGTGCACTTGGAATTGATGACCAGGGCCTAATTGTCATCCGATATGAGTCCACCGCATGACTCGCATTGTCGAAGGAATGGTGAAGCAGTCAACGGAGGCGGAAAAGGACGATGGCGGTGTGGAAAAGAGGGGCGTGGCTGGTAGCATTTTCCACCGCCTGGCAAGGGACCATTCGCCACCAGCACATTTATACACTTCATCCGAGCACGTGCACAGTTTTGCATGCTGCGCATAACTTGCACACACAAAAACACTGGGGGAAAAAGTGATTAGAACTGAAGATTTGCACACTTAAAGACGTAGACCATCTTGAAATCGGATAAGCATAGTTGGTATAAGTTCCAAACTGATTTTTATACATTGAATAAATATTTAAAATAACTCACTCTTATTAAGAGTAAAATATTAAAATTTTTAGAATATAAAATATAATTAATTGTGAATATTTCAATTACAAATTAATAGCAATGTGAAGAAACCATAACTTTTAAACTTTTATGTTTTTCACTGCACACACACGCAAGGCCATAATTTTTACAAGGAGTAAAGGAGAGCAGGCGGAGTTGAGATGGAGATGAAGTAGGCGAAGGAATGGGAATGGTGGAGCGATTTATGTTTGACTTTCGTGTGTGGCCAGCGGTTGAGAGACGAGGATGGGAGAATGGGATGGTATGGCAAGGTTCCCCTTGGACTCACCATATTTTTCCCCAGATTCTCAGAGGAATATCGTATATCTCAGCTGAATCGCTTGATACGCCCAATAAGAGTAAAAATCGCAGGAAATAAATACATGAATATATTAATCGTACCCACTGAATATTTATGCAACCCAAAGGTTAATAAGCTAAATTCTCGGTAAGGAAATTATACAAGGTTAATGGAATAAAATACTATAATTGTTTACTTACAGTTCTGACCCAAATACTTGGGTATCGACCGTTCGATTGCGTTGCCAGTCGTATGACGTTGGCCCTTATTTTCCCTGTTAAGACTGCCTGTTGAGACTTTGGCTAGAATTGAACTATTCGCTTTTTGGTAGAGTAACTCCTGCCTGATGTGGTTGTTTTCGTTGCTGCATTGACTGATAAATCGCCAGCAATTTATTATTGATAACACATTGGTACATTGATTGTGTATTAACTGAAACTGTTTGCCAAAGTAAAGTGACATTGATATATGGCATGTACATGAAATATCGCCTGTTCCGACTGTTTCTCTCCTCCGCACAGTGGGCATGTGGTGGGTGTGGATCCGAATGCGAATGTGAATCCGAGCTCCAGTCCGAGTCCTAGGCTGCAGAATACCCATTGTGGCAATCAACACCAGACGCCGACGCAAGATTTGTGGCCCACCAGTCAGTCAGCCAGTCGTCCTCGTCGAGGGAGTTCGGTTCGGTTGAAAACTTAATGCCCAACATTTGACATGCCATCAGAAATGATGACGGCATTTCATTTTAATTTGGCACATAACAAAATGCAATTATTTATATCAAATATTCATGAATCGTTGATGTATTTATTGCATCCCTTTAAGCATGCATGATTTAATTATGCTATTCTGCCTTCTGGGAATTGCAAAAAAACTAAAGTATTATATTACAAAAGCCGAGCAATCATAGAGATAATTAAATATTTTTTTCAAACATTCTTACTAACAAAACTAAATTTCAATTCGACCTATGTTTGTTTCAGACTATTAATTAAACTGTAACCGTTTTATTCTCTTAGGCTTTGATTGGTTTTTGTGCGTTTGCTGTTGACGTAATTCGTAGAATTAAATAAAATCAAAATGTTAGGCACAAACTATAACTAGTTGGTAATTATTATTTACATATAAAAAATACAGCAGTTGTGCATACCTTCTCATTTACAATCTTAGAATTTATAGGGGCTTTTAATACTAAGATGTAAAAATAATTACTATAAGTTCGGTACAAAAAAATGTATACGAGTATGTTTATAAAAGATCAATACGTGCTCTTATGCTTTTTTTAACATAAAAGTCATAAAAAATGCAGTCGTGTACATGTATACACTTCCGCCACACACACATGGAGACAACAGGCAGCTGGAGGACGAAGGAGTCAACAATCTCGTTGAGCACAAGCAACATGCAAATGCAGACAGATGTGGCAAATGAACAACTACCAACTAGAGCAACAAAGGCCGGAAAAACAATGGAGCGGAGTAACTTGTACAGGAGCAAGAGACAAGTGACAAGCAACGCCCAAACACGAAAGTGTAATCAACGCTTAAACACTCGCGACGGCAGCGGTATCCAACATGCCCCAGTCCTTTTGCCCCCTCTAATGTCCCAATCACCTCCATTTGCTCTGCCTTTGCAAAGGATTGCTTGCCCCTCTAATGGTGTTCCAGCTTCCCCGTTTTCAAAATAGCTGAAATGGGAAATATGAAAAGATTTCTTCAAACTCAAAAATGCGTGAAATTCTTAACGCATTAATCACAACATTTGTGTTCATATAATTCAATACATTATTTGTAATTGAGCAAAGAAGATGCAAATGGAAACATCCCCTTTGTGACTTTTTGTTGCATACTCTTTCCGGACATTCCGTCGCTAGATGGCGCTGCAAAAAGACAGTGCGACAGCCATTGCGACACATTACTGTCAAAACTCATGAAAATATTTCAACCCAGACCGGAGCATCGCACACTGGCCCTCGGAAAGGGGCATCCAGCGAAAGGAGCACAACGGCGATGAGAAAAACTCACTAACAAGCATCATATGCCAGCTGAAACGTCAACAACAATGCAACATCCTCGCACACACTCGCACACATACAGCTCATTAGAGCCATGACATGTAGGCGGCGGGGGGCGTGGCGGGCGGTAGGGTGTTTGAGGATTTACTACGCCGGCTTAGCAGGAGCGGCAGCTACAGCAGCCGGAAATGCAGAAGCAGAGGCAGTGGAACGTCAGAAGAATTGGAACAACAGTGGCACAAGTTTCCACCGCACAGTAGCAGCTCGCTAAAGTCGACTCCGACTTTTAAAATTAAACGTAATTTAGATCTGACTAAATATGAATAAAATTCCTGTGTTAAGTTAGCTTTCAAATGTCTATACATTTTGTATAGCATATTATTGTTAATTAAAACTTAGAAGCTTCTGGCACTTAGAGTCAAAGAAAGTAATCCCTGTATCCTTAGCTGAATCAGGATATCTGCTCAGCCTTTCTTGCCGGTGTTCCTGTTGCACTCAACATTCATTTGTTTCAAACCATTCGGATATACTGAGCATGTGATTGGTTTTGAAAATTACAAAAAATATACTAATAACCCTAATGTTCTATGGAAAACTTGGGAAATTGGAATATAATCAAGTACGGGCTCTAAATTAAATAGCATAAGCTATAGCTATTAATAGCTCATTAAACCATAATGTTAATAAGCTTATGAGGCTTATCATCCTACAAAAGACAATAAAATGTAGTTTGTACCTTCCGTTTTCATTTCAATGAAAGTATATTGCTATTATTGCATCAAAGATCCTAAACTCAGCCGAATTGCACTAAAGCTGTAGGGGTAAGGGTATTCAAGCAGTTGACTGATGAGCTGTGAGAGGCCATCCCTGGTTGCTGTTGCTGGCATTCTATGACAGTTACAAAAAGTTGCCTGATGATATAATGTTTATGTGTCGCTGACACTGCCACACACACCCACTCGCCTGCAACACAGCCCCCGTTTTCCGCCCCATCGCCCACTGGCTGTTTTCCACGAAAGGCAGAGACACCGATGCGATGCCCGCCGTCATAATTGCACCTGCAAGGCTAACAGACTGTCGCAGACGGCGAGGAGTTGGGGGAGTTGGGGAAGAGGGAGGTGTTCGTGGGAAAACGAGGGGCATGAGCCGGAGCAGATGCACAAAAAGACGCACAAGGAACAATGACACGACAGAAATATGCCAAGTAGCCGAGCCCCCCGCCCCCGCATCACCGAAAATGACAGCGGAAAAACAGGGGGCGGGGCGGGCGGAAGAGCTGGGAGACATATGATGCATATCGCAAATGTCGTTTGCTGTCAGTTTCCGGTTGTTGCAGCAGCCATTTTGTTTATGCATGAACACGAATGCGACTGCGACTGCGAATGCAACTGCCACTGCCACTGCAGCAAAAAAAGGCCGAACAGAGCGGGTGGAAAGCCGTGGGTGTGGAGTCGGAAAAATGCAGAAGGAAAACCAGGTGGGCGGACTGCACGAGTTCAAGTGTAAACTAATTTCGCGCTTTGCACTTGGTTAGCCCGACATTGAGTTATGATTTTCGGTTTTCTTTTGGGGTCAACACTCACGGCACGTGATGGCCGGCTTTAAGCCATATTTTATGGATACCGTTTCTGCCACCAATCCCAGCCAGTAGCCACGTTTTGACAGCTTCACGCTCGATGGCAGTTGGTCAGAAGGGTAAACTGTCCCATGAGTGCTTACAAATAAGGTCAATCAATCACGCAATCAATCAAGGTGGCATTAGGGGGAATCCGCATTATTTCATTACTACAACATTTATTTTAAAACTGAAATAAATTGAAGCTCAATGTTTACTAAAGCCACAGAAATACTTATTATTGCTAAGACATTACATTGAATTACCAAGCAGTTTACTCTAGAGCAGCCACTTCAAATGCAAAACAGTCATGGGAACTCATTCCACGCTTGATTACCGATCACCTATCGCCAGAAACTTCGATTGCCATCGACGAATGCCGATTGCAGTTCGCTCCTCTCGAAGGACATTAAGTCTAATGCTCTCCAAGTGCCGCCGATTGCGGTGAACAATGGCTTTGTATCCTTGCTACACGTGGCATGTACATACAAGCACTCGAGCAAGGACACAATTGATCGGGTTGACATAAGTCACGATGACTGGCCACAATGTTTGGCCGATGATTAGGACCAGGCACTTGTAGACCACTCCGCTTGATTTGCCGGCATGACGTGTCACTTTGCGGGCCCTTATAAAGAATTAACCAAATTGCCAAGCCAGAGATTAATTTCCGCACTTTGTGATGCCCTAAGATACATTCTATTTAAACTAGGTTTACTTGGGGTGTGTTCAGTTACTGCGAGTTTGCGAACACTTTAAGGTAAAATTAAAAATACCTAATTCAAATTTAAAATTCTGTGTTAAATATGATAATGATAAAGGTAGACCAGACGAAGATACGGGTCTTATTCTATATCATAAAACTTTGTTTCTCTGAAACAAGAAAATAAGAAAAGGTCAGCAGCACTTGCAACTGGCATCTAAATACCAATTCACCCTGGTGTCCCCTTTAACAACAAACTTGCAAGACGAGAGGCGTGTGTGTGGACTAAAAGGAGTCGGCAATTAAATGTCATAAAAGTGCTGTAGTATACTAAAGTAGGGATTACAATCTCGGCGGCTTGTTTTTCAGCTTGTGTCGGGCAGCAGCTGGGATCCACAGCCGAGGGGTTCAAGCAACTGAGAATGTCTAGACATTTCCAGCTTTAGCATTCATAGACAACGAAGTATTCATTAGCCGAGCGACGATTTCGGTGCAGATCGTATGACGTGATATTTATTTCCATTTCATGGCCGAAAGCAACGCCAAATTGGCCAAAATCTAGTAGGTCTGGGCTAAAATTGTTGAAGATTACTCAAATGAATACGCTATTAAATCAAACGAATTTATTCTCTCCGCCATCAATGTGGAATGCCACAAGATAATTATGCGGTCAAAAGACATTTTTAGGTTTAAAGTTTTATTAATCCGTCGTAATTTTGTTGTTCAGCTTTTGTCTACATTGCATCTCTTAGAATAAAATTCAAGGTAAATATAAAATTTGTAAAGTTTTCCATACATTTGTCCGAAGTTTACGCAACGAATGTCTACTTCTCACTTATAAAGCAATAGAGAATGCTATAGTGAGGTTCTTTGACTATCAGATCGCGGTTATTAGTTAGTTTGCGAGACAAATAATAAGGGAAAAAACATGATACATATACAGATTTCCAAAAATCTTGTATACCCTTTACCTCTATTTATAACGTGGATAGGAATATGGAACAAAACAATTACCGTAAGCAAAAACATGGCACTTTTGTAATCAAAATGTTTAAAAACAAGCAGAAATATTTACCTGCACAAACCGCAAACCATTTCGGCTTGCATACGAATTCATCAACAAAACTGAAAAAAATGGGATTGGAAAACAAATGAAATATTGTAAAGGGAAGTTGTGTTATACAGATCCGAAATCCAACAAAATAATTGACATCGGCGCTTGCTGGACAGTTATTTTGATGAACGAAAATACCAGGATTCTTGTTTACGAAGGGAACAAACTAAATATTATAAAAAGTCAGCTTAAATAAAACTTTATTAAAATTTTAACTAATACCGAATGGCTTCACAAATACTGAATACTATCTCACACACGGAGTTGAGGGATAACGATAGGCAATAGTTCGTTAAAATAATTTCAACACATTGTCCTTCTACTGCCTTTTAGTCTCATCCTTCCACTTTCCACCCACGCAAAGTAAAGCAAGAAAAGGAGTGGAACCCGTTAGGCGTCATTATCGTGCACACTTAGTTATCCCTTTGAATGTCCTCCGTCCCTTCATGTGTGCGTTAGTGTGGGTTGGTCCTTTATGTCCCAAATAATTGTGCGGTCTCCGGGTCGAGAAAACTATATTTTTAAAGCTGTGAGGGCACAGAAAGCGTTGATGGAGTCATTTGAGATCAGAGGCGATTACGCTTATTTGGTGTCTAAATAAGCTTGGGTTTGTTTGACTGGTCGATTAAAAGAAAGCCCTCTTATCACTTGAGGAATATGGAGTGAAAACATTTTCGCCATTTCGGCTAGGAAGGCACCTTCTGGCTATACGATTTGGATTTTTATTTCCAGCTAACGAAACATTTGAAAACATTGTCTACATTTTAGGCAACTCTAATCGACGCAACACACAATAAGGTTGGTAGTTGCAGTTAAATAGAAATCCATAACCTATTGCGCAATCGATGTTAGTTTATAAATTCCGTGATTTTGGACCACTTGGTTTTTTCACACCCGAGCTAATGTGTTTCGGCACGGCGTTAACAATCCTAAGGTCAATATTTTCGCCGCGGTCGATGACCCGGGTGTGTTTTTCTTCTTCCGGAGCTGTTCCTTCAGTGACTTCCGGAGCAGGTGGTGGTGGAGGAGGAGGTGTTGGTACTGCTTCCACTTCCGGTACTGGTTCCAGACGTGGATCCGCTTGGGGTTCCGGTTGGGGTTCTGGTTGAGGATCCTGTCGCGTTTCTGGTTCCACGGGAAGGTACACTATCGGCGGATCAGGGATCTGGCTCATTAGCTTATGAAAGCAATGATGGGCGGGATGGAATCCTGGCTCGGGATCCTCCTTTGGCAGACTATCGTCGGAGAACATCGAGTGGTCTGTAGGTCGATCGTATTGGAGGTACGGAATCAAATCGTCGGAGTCGTCGTCGCAGGGAGGACACTCCTCTTCGGCGATCTCGGAGATATAGTCGTCATCCACGCTGGGTAGACTGTCCGACGACTGGGTGAACTCCTCGCGGATCAGACGCCTGGCCAGCTCCACCGTGGAGAACTCATTGTAGTGCAGTTTTCGGCGTCGGACGAAGGATATGCGTCTGGCCCGTTCTTTTATAGTCTCCGGGAAGTCGAGGTCTTCGGATTCGTCCGAGCTGCAGGAGGGATTACGTGCGAAAAGGTCTGGCATTGTGAGCTTTACCTCCTTGTATAGTTTTTCCCTCAGCTCCCTATGAGACATAACTTTCTCGCTGTCTTCCTTCCCGAACGAAGAGCTCGAATCAAGTTCCCCTTCATAGGGATCCGAGTGAACGGGCAGCCCCAGGTTCATCTTGTCGAACGTTGTCCTTTTAGCCGTCATCTTGATAAGGCGAAAAGTGTTTGTTTTTTTTTTAACTTCTTAGTGGTATTTTTGGGATATATAAAAAGTTTATCGGTTCAAGTCTGGTTATGGAATAAGACTTGTACTTCTGCCTAGACTAAAGATGATTTTGCTGCTTTGATGTTTTATGTCTGTGCTAACTAGATTATGTTTACTAGATTAGTTATTGGGATTTATTTTTATTTTTTTTATTTCGCGCGTAACAACAGTTAAACAATTTCTTTATAAATATCCTTATATTACTTCAGTCTTTTCCTTTTTATCGTAATTGCTGGAAATGTTTGATATATTTCCACAAATGCTTTTATATATTTCATTTTTCATTTGTTTTTATACTTATTATTATATATAAATATATTATATTATATATTATATAAAAGTTTATCGGTTCAAGTCTGGTTATGGAATAAGACTTGTACTTCTGCCTAGACTAAAGATGATGTTGTTGCTTTGATGTTTTATGTCTGTGCTAACTAGATTATGTTTACTAGATTAGTTATTGGGATTTATTTTTATTTTTTTTATTTCGCGCGTAACAACAGTTAAACAATTTCTTTATAAATATCCTATATATTACTTCAGTCTTTTTCCATTTTTATCGTAATTGCTGGAAATGTTTGATATTATTTCCCAGCCAAATGCTTTTATATATTTCATGTTTTCATTTGTTTTTATACTTATTTATTATATATAAATATATTATATTATATATTATATAAAAAGTTTATCGGTTCAAGTCTGGTTATGGAATAAGACTTGTACTTCTGCCTAGACTAAAGATGATGTTGTTGCTTTGATGTTTTATGTCTGTGCTAACTAGATTATGTTTACTAGATTAGTTATTGGGATTTATTTTTATTTTTTTTATTTCGCGCGTAACAACAGTTAAACAATTTCTTTATAAATATACTTCAGTCTTTTTCCATTTTTATCGTAATTGCTGGAAATGTTTGATATTATTTCCCAGCCACTTGCGTTCATGTTCTCATTTGTTTTTATATTTATTTATTATTTCGACCATCAAAACATAATGTGGCCTTCTGTCTGGGTTCATGGCTACTAGATTTTGTTTTTGATATCGGAGGATATTGGCCTAGGTTCCATAATTTGATGTCACATTTTTTGCCACCACGCGGGTTAAGTGTTTAACCTCTAGTGAGAGTGGGCACAGAAAAAGGGCGATTTCTGGCCAAAAAAATTTGTTTGCGAGCCAATTTCGATTGTGTCAAAAGGGAGGTTATTTATGGGACCGCAGGCGTCATTGTCTAGCCATCGATGGGAATAAATATGCCAGTGGCGTCTCACAAGGATGCATAAATTGTCAAAACGAGATTTCGACTTGCGATGAATTTAATTGGATTGCAAAAGTTTTCCTCGCGTATCGCAAAACCGAAAATTGAGCTGTTGAAACGTGACGTTTGCACCAACTCAAACGGAACCGCAGCCAATATGCATACAATTAAACTGTATTTTCGGCATCTGGTTTTGGGATAAAAGCGCCTTTTATGGACACACCATTTGACCCACATTCGACGAAGGAATTCTGCCAAGAATAAAATGTTTATTTAGCATTTTATGCCAAAAGAGAGAGCGCTAAAATTATTTACGCAGCATCAGGCGTGTCATTTGCATGTGCCACGCCCCCAGCCCCCTGCAAACCACCCAATGAAGCCCACAAAAATACGCTAAAAGTATTTACATTTGACTCGGAAAAATTATACATTTCCGTGCAAATAAAAAGCAAATCCAAAGCATCTAGTCGGTGGGCGGGCCAAGGGGCGGACAGCATCGGAGGGACGCCCGAAAATAAAACCAGAATCCGAACCAAAAAGGAGATTAAAGATCCTTGGGAAAAGGAACACGAACTCGAAATGCCCTTGGTGACAATTTTCAAATGAAAAATAAATTAAATTGAAAAACTGCTAGTATAACTATATGAATAATCTAAGGAGTGCGAAGGTAGATAATAAAAAATCGAAAATTAAGAAATTCATGTTGGTAATGTGGGTCCAATTTTAGTATTTGTGGATAGCGAGGTACCGCATTCAGTTCGTAACTTCCTCGAAAAGGACAACGCCAGGCGTGGCAAAAAGCGCGTTGCAAAGAGGAAAAGCTTCAAATCCGCAAACAAACACTGTGACAGCTACAATGCGGGAACTGGAGAGTGGGAGTTGCTGGGCAGAAAAGCATTACCCGACCGAATGAAATGTACTCTCTATTGACATTTGATTCCAGCCTCACTTGGCTGGGAAATAAAAAATATAGATGTGGATGTCAGGATGTGTACAAGTGCAGAGCGGACGCAGTTAGCCCCGTTTTGGGGGGTAAATGCGGAAAAGGGGGCAGCCTGGCAGCCGGGCTCTTGCTCTTCACTTTGTTGCACAAACCCTTGCTCAGATTTCGGAGAAGGAAAACTCGTCGCTTTTCACTCTGCGAGGCTGTCGTTTTTCGTTTCATTGTTTGTTTCGCTTCGTGCTGTTCCGTTTTCGCTTTTGTTTGTTCGCCTGTGGATTGTGTTTCCTGTTACAAGGTTTCCAGGATCCCATCTCCGATCCCATCTCCATCTCCGAACCCATCTCGAATCCCCTGTCCTGTCGCCTTGACGCATAAATTTGCCTTAATTTGTTGCGAAATAATTTCATTCATTTACGTGCTGCCATTTACATGGCCGTTGGTCCACGCTGATAACTTATTTAAGCGCTCTTCTCCCCAGCGCAGGAAAAACAAAATTTGAACAAAATAAATTATCAAACTGTCACATTGACGTATCGCCCAAGTGAGACAATCCGGGCAAGCCGAGGAGCCGACGGGGAAAAGTCGAGCCAATCTCCTGGCCATAATCTAGAGCATCATGTTGCTCGTTTAAAGGATGTCAAAGGTTGGCCATATATCAGCAAAAGGCATCAAACGCAGTCGAGTCGAGTCGAGTCGAGGCATCGGCTTCAGCCCGTTAACAATTTCATGTAACAAATTCTTTGCGCCTGATGCCGGACATGGATACATGGTCAGGAGTGGTCCCGCCACGGAGTGGGTGTAAAGGAGCACTTGGAGAAGTAATTCAAGCATATTGTACTATCCCATTGTAGTACAAAAAATACTTTAATCGTTAAACAAATGTGTACAAAATGTGAGCTACTGATTATTCCAGCCTTTTTATAATCGTAATTAATAAGTAAATGAACAAGCACACATAAGCAAAGCGTAAAAATATAATTTATACGGAAGTAGAAGCAGAGTAACTTTTTCCGCAGTGTCGACACCCGACCTGTTTCAGATTTCCAATAAATATGCCTAGGGTGGTCGTGGTCCTTCTGTTGATCCTGATACCGCCTCTGGTTCTGGTTCTGGTCCTGTTCTGCTCTGCTCTGTCCTGCTCTGCTCTGGGTTGGGTGTGGACTCGGAGCCACCGCACTTCCTGCTGTCTGCCACCCACTGTCGCTTATTTGACATCCTGACAGTTTCGACAGTTGCCTCTCGTTTCTCGCTCCACGACAAAGTGCGTAGGGGCGCCGGACGATGAACGACGGCCAGAGCTTTGTTTATTTATATGGTTTATACGGTCGGGATGTGGATGTGGAAGCTACCTTGTGCCGGAGCTGCGGTTGCTCCCGTAAACGATGCTTTGTTGGCAAAGCGGGAAAATCGGAAAATGCCGCAGAAAAATATCCATCGCACGCGGGATATGGGGCTCTGGGTTCAAGGTGTAGCCCAGCATGTGACAAGGATTCGCTGCTAACCCAGCTCTCGGTGTGTGTGTATTTGTGAACTGTTAGCCACTAACAAGCGGCTAAAATCTGTCGCCAACAATCGTGGCAATTGGTTGTGGAACACGGGGTAAGACTTCAATCTGGCGGGGACTCACAATCTTTGATGTGGGTACAATGTATCCGGGTTTTTGGGGATGTCCAGAATTTCCAAGGGCTTAGAGATCCTATCAATGCTTCAGTAATTTGTTTGCTATATCATTGGAACTATCTTTTTCTAACATCTCCCATTACATTTTATAGAATGCGAGTACTAATACATGTTTTTTGTCTAAAGAACTTGTTTGATTCCAGGCTTATTAGGGATTATTTGCTTATTCTGTGCTGTGCATTGGTGATACTTCCATTGGTGTACTTCAAGTGAATTGCCACCTGAGACCCTGTAGTTTTTGAATATTTCATGGGAAGCAAGTGAAATTAGATAGCTAGTTATAGTTGAGCTGTGAACTTGAGCTCGATCTGAACGATTGGCACACATATTTTCCGTTTTTGTTTGCAATTATGCGGCAGATGGAAGCAGCTTTTAGATCGGGGCGAGCGACCTGTACATGCCCCATCCCATTTTGCTGTGGATCCGGGGTCCTGTTGATTTTACCGATTCCGCTGCAGGCCAACGGATGCTTTGGACACACACAAGACAAACGGATGGACAGAGAGTTTTTTGCTTCATTGGCTGCCACAAAATATCAACAAGCATTTTGTTTATTTTCTCAACAAAACAAACACACACAGACCGACGTCCATTAGAAGGGGTTATCGGGGGGCTGCGGAAGATATCCTGGCTTTTTTAAGTGCATGTTGTTTTAGCGTTTGTGACATGCAACTGCCAGGGGGAAATTGAATCGAACCGAATGGAAGCGATGCGATGCGATGCGAAGCGAAGCTTCGGTCCCAAATTTATGCAACTTCAATAGCATGAATCCATTGTTAGGCCACTGAAGAGCCTGGTCATCCGTCCTTCGGCTGAAGTGCCGTTTTCGAAGCAAACTGAGTCGGCAAAGTGAAAACCATCCAGTGTGCAACGTATTTATATTTGCTTGTTGATCATCCGATTGGCTTTTCATTACGTTAAATTAGTTTTCCAGTGCAGGCGGAAGAAGTTGCAGCAAAGTGTTTTCGCCACTTGCCGATTCTCACTGAGCAAATGTTTATATTTAATGTGCAGACAATCCATTGCTCAAAGTGAAAAAAAGTGAAATGGAAAAGGCTAGACTTATGCCTTGCAAAATCCATTTCAATTGTTCAGACCAATTTAATAATAATGTAAATAATATGAATATGCGGAAAAAATAGGAAATATGAAAAGGTTTTTTCCAATTGAGGTCCAAAAAGCTTAGACATTTTTTAGAAACAGTTTCTGTATGTATAGCAAACTACTTATTTGTGAGAATGGCATGCAGATGACGTTTTCCTGCACATTTTTCTTATGATAAATGCAAAGTCGGTGGTAAATTTATGCAGTTGCGACTTTGCATGGTTCGGGGCCCTCTTCTGGGTTCCGATCAATGCCAGGGCCGTTGGCCATGTCAACGGACGGGGAGCGATACGAGTTTGAGTTTGGTTCGGATGGGTGGCATGCTCGTACTCCAGATACCCGATACCAGATACCCAGCTCCAGCTCCAGATACGGTTATGGATATGGATATGGAGTAGCTACGGCCATGACTGCAATTTAAATATTGCATGTGCTTCGATGGGAGAAGCCGTGACCAGAGCGAGGAGCAGGAATGAGCCATGGCAGCAGCTTTGATGTAGACTCCAAGCACTGGGAAAAAAGAAGGTAGAAGTTGTATTTGTAATGACAAGTCTAAATATATATGTATATTCCATCTTCTAAAGGAAAACAGTAGTTGCTAAAGAAGTTCATTCAAAATGATTACTTTTCAAATTTATTCTTCTTTTTTGGGGTAAGCATTTTCTTTCAAGGCAGAGCCCCATATGCGAGTGCCGCCAACACATATTAAGCGTAAAATTGTGTGCCAAACAAAGTAACGATAAATTGGACTATGTAAAAGTAAGCAGAGCCTGCGGATGGAGTTGGAGACGGAGGACGCGATGGCCATGGCGATGGCGATGGCGATGGCGTTGGCGATTCCAATGGCGACGGCGATGGCAATGGAGATGGAGATGGAGTGCGCAGTCCCATTCAGAAAAGAGGGGCGTATTTGGCAGGAAGCGTCGCATTATAATTTATGCACATGCAAGCCACGGAGTCTGGCCGGGTCGTCTGGTCGGTTTTCTGGTTGTGGTTTCGGTGCGGTTCAGGTCCCTGCTCCCTGCTCCCTGCTCCGTGCTCCCTGCTCCCGAGTTCCGGGTCCGCCACTTAATCCGCGTTTAATAACACGGAGCCGCCGCTGCCCAGCCCCTGATCCCGATGTGCGATACGACTTTCCGAAAAAGGGGGCAATCGCGGAAACTCCACTGCAGACGCTCCATGTCGATAGCAATTGCTTAACCCGCGTTGTGGGGCTCCTCCAGGCTGTGTACATTTTCGGGGGCCATATTTTCGAGGGGATTTATTTAAAGTTTAATGTAAAATGGGGTGTACACGGGCTTTGTTTTACGGCCTTTTGGTTTTAAAAGCATTGTTTAAGAGGATTGATAAATGGTGAAAGGCCATGGGTGAGTTAGGTCAAATACACATAAAGTTTCACACTGCAGCAAAAGGGCAAATCCTAAATTCATATAGTACTAGTTACCATTTTTGATAGCTAATTATCAAAATAAAGTGTATTAATCAGTTTATTTGTTTCACTACTAGCTAAATCCAAGCAGTTGCAATGACTTCTATTTCGTATAGAAACTAGCACAAAGAATAAAAATGCAGTAATCAACATCTCCCTTCAATAGCAATAGTAGCTTAATGAAATACGTATACAAATGCTTTAAGCTGAATGTTGAATGTCGATTGCCACCGCTTAACCCTATAAAGTGCGGGAAATCTTTTGAAAATCTTTAACGCTCCAATGCCCCAACGAGGAAAGTATTTCGCTATTCGGCTCGGGATCGTATGTTATGCATGCCTACCCCAAGGGGTCAAAGGGTGAAAATGCTTAACCAAAGGCATTTTTATCAGCCGAGGTCTTAACACGCATATACAAATATGCCAGACACACACTCACACCTACTGGGCTGCAGTCACACACACACAGTGAGAAGGACATAAACAAGTCAAGCTTTCGGTGTGTGTGTGCGGTGTGGGGGGTGAAAACGAGGCTGGGGCACCGTCTGCGGGTTAAAAGCGAAACCTTATCGAAAACGTTTAAACGCACGCAAATTCCACGTGGGCAAGATAAAACATGCATAAGCCAGGTGCGGCGGGGGTGAGGCGGGTGACGGGGGCGGTGGGCGTGGGCTGGGCTGGAGGCCTTTTGTTCGAATACCTCTCCTTGCGCCTTTGTGTGTGTGTGAAAAATATGCCAATGTTAAATATTTGTCGCATGCTGTTGTTGCTCTTGCAGGGTGTCTCTGGTTTGGCACCCCTCAGATAAAGCCTTAACTACACTCACACACTCGGATACGCACTCACACCGATACGATGCTCACGCACACCACGAGGCGCCCAGGTATGTGTAATCTTTTGCGTGCTTTACGCATTACGCTCGACACAGGACACCGTTGCAGGACACTTTGAATTATTCATTTATATGTCGGTGGTTCACTCTCGCACTCTCGCTTTTCGTACCCTGGAAATTTACAAAAAATAAAGCAAGAACATTCAGAAATACAGCACATACTCAAACGATTCTTGGAAGTTGTGCTGATAGAAAGGAGTTACATTTGTATTGCATAAGAAAAGCTACCAAATGAGTAGAACATATGTATTTAAGAGTTAAACCATCCGCATTTCATTAAATTTACAAATTTTGTATATGTAATTACTGGGTATTTTAGAGTGCTAGTCCGAGGAATATCTGTTCCCCTGCTTTATGTACGCAATCCAGGGGACAGTTGACCCAATAGGGAAAGCCAAGAGCAGGAGGGGAGCTCCCGGGTGGGGATTTGTAGGAGGAGGGCCAGGTAAGCAGGTAAGGCAGGTAAGCCCGCCGCCTCCCAATAGGCGTGTTTGTAGCAACAACTGTATTTACTTTTATCGCTGATAAAGCGCATAATTTATGGCTGCTTCGCAAAATTTAAATGCCCACGAGAATGTCCGATGGGAGACAAAGCGCTAAGGAATTTTTCCCTGGCTCCGAGCAAATCCTCCTGCGTGTGTTTGTCCGGGTCACTTGATCTCCATGGCACGCACTGGAGCTAGGCCAATTATTTCTGGGAGCTCGGTGGGCTTAGAGCGAAAACAATTTAATATGCAGACAATTAATTGTTAATTTTCATAATTAAGTGAGTCTAGCTCAGATACTTGACAAGCTAATGCTTGAAAGACAGAAAAAATGCGCAGTGACCCAATTAAAATATTAGAACAAAAAATAAAAAATATATTGCACAAGAAATTAAGCCTAAGGCTATTTTCAACTGGCAGCTATACATCCTATTTTACATAAACTAGTTTAAAAACAGCAAATTCAAAACGAAGTTAATTATTTTTGCTTTGATGGAAAGCATAAATCAATCGTGCAAAAGGAACTGAAAGGGAAGTTATGTGGAAAGCCGACCACACTCCTATTTGTTTATATAAAACTCTATAATAAATTGAAACCAAATGAGAGGGAATAACTTTGTGAACATACACTCATTTACGAGTCAGGCCATTTCAATTACATGATGATTTCTGTCGAGCTTTTAAAGGTAAACGATCCATTAGCTAAACAAACTGTTGCCGCTCTGAAAACAAGTAAATAGAGATCAATATTTAACAGCCATTTCAATTGAAAACTTGTTGAACTGGCTGCGAAGCGGAGTGGGCGGGAACCGTTACTTCGGCCAGAGGGCGTGTCCATTCAAAATCAATTACACACGCCCCCGGGGTCAGAACGCAGTGATTTAATTTATGGCTTGCAGGGGAAACTATGTGTGTGCTTCTATGCTTTTCTTTTTGTTGTACTAAATAATTGTAGTTTAATAGCTGATTAGAATGTAAATGCAAAAAGCATTGCCTACATTTTGGCGCTGCCCTCTAATCGCTAATAAATGCTTTCATGAGTGTGTTTTATTAGGGGTGGAAAGTGGCGTGTTTCGGTCCTGGAAAAATGCAAATTCAATTGCAGTGCAATGTGATGAATGTTCACGAAAAAATATGTGGCGTTAAATTTTTGCCGAGCGTAAGCAAGAGTCAACTAAATGTAAATGACCAGAGGAGAAAAAACAAGAGAGAACGGCTTAGTCTAGTCTCCCGACTATCAGATACCCGTTACTCAGTTACGATAAATTTCCACATTGTTCTGAATATCGGTAGGTAGAAATTAGGAAAATAAATATTATCATTAAAAAAATAAAGAATTTATTACAAGCCTGGACGTGACGACATTTATACGGACGCACATACGGACGGATAAACGGACAACGGATCATCCTGATTAAGAATATATATACTTCATTTGGTCGAAATTCTTTGTTCTACATGTTACATACTTTTCAACGATCTAGTTCTTTTGCTATTATATTTCTGTTGATAAAAAAGAAACTTTTATTTTACAATTAAATTTAACGATAGTGTAAAGCCACAAATTTTGCCAAGCCTATACCGGATTAGAAAAAATCACAAGGAATACCTTTCTCATTTCCTTGCTGAATTATACTACCCCATTAAGTTGCTGTATAAAATCAGCTGTGGAACGCAGGAATATTCCCGCTCCTGTTTTTGAGGCCAAAGCAGGGCAAACCAGGCGAATACAGCAGAATGGAGATCCGGAGTTTACGGCTCCTAGGCACAAGAAATGGCACAAAGGAAATTTATGACTATTAAGCCAAAAGTATGTGGCATTTGTTGCTATTTCTGCACACGCCGTCAGGGCAAAGTTATGCGACAGAAATAGCGCTAAAATATGCAAACCCGAATCGCACACAAATGCCAGGCTCCGCAGTCGCGATACCTTCACTCCACCCACTCCAGGCCGCTATCAAAATAGATGAATCAAATTAAGTAAAGAAAAAAGTAAAGTGCAGAGAGCACGGCTTAATTGAAATGCTGACAGGGGCAGGTACTTGGACTCCAAGCAATCAACCTAATTTGTCGTATGCAATGCGTCGATCCCGGTGTCGTGTCTGCAGTTCGTCGTGTCCCTCCTGTCAGTCGGTCAATATTTATAATGATAGCTAATCTGCAGAAAGGGCAGCTCCATACCCAGCCCCATTCCCATTCCCAGCTCCAGCCCCTCGGTGCCGCCCATCCTGTCATAGGCCGAGGTCACCGTAGAGCTCTGAACTCTCGCCGGGAATGTCTGCGCTTTGTTTGCCCCTCCGGCGAGTGGAAGCGCTTTAAAATGATGGCGGAAAATAAATTGAAAGTACTTGTCCATTGTTTGATTAATGTGTCAATAATGGCAAACAGACCGCGACCCGGAATTTTTCAGCAGCCGGAATAACGAGCAGCAAAAAATTCCAGTCGAATTGAATGTCGAGCGAAGTGCTTTGCCAGATTAAAGCGTACTCACATTAAAGTTTGTTAGGAAAAGTATCCTTTTTAGAGATTGCTATGCGGGCGTATATCGAATGAAAGAATATTTCAAAAGATTGCCTTGAAATTTGTATGTTGCACCTCTAATCGTACTGTATCCAGATCACCAGGACTTGTACTTGTCGGAGGATTCCGAGTCCTTCCCTGTCCAAGATGCTCCCCTCCGATAAGATTCACGTCCGCCATCGTAAAACTCCGCTGAAACTCCAGTAGCAACTTTTTCAACTGCCTTAACTGACAATTTCAACTAATTTGCTCAACTGACGCCCAATAAATCTCCGTGCCCAAATCAACTGGGCCACGCCCCCACTTCGCCCCCGCCCCTCGGGTCCACACCCACTGCATTGCCCTCAGCTCATTTACGCCGAAGGAGAAAGGCGGAGAAAGGCAGGGAAGGGCATGGAAAGGGACCACTACAATGGCAACATCACTGCAAGGAAACGTAATTTTATGTAATTGAAACCATTTTCGTGTTAATTAAACTCTTTTTGCTCCCAACGACGCTTCACGTCGGTCTGCTTTGCCACTTTCCTCTGTGTCCTTCCGTTTTCCTTTGCTGATGGAGGTCTTGGTCTTGGCTTAAAGCATTTTACACTTGCCATTAACGTGGCTCCGCGTCCAAAGTGACAGCCACAACGAAAACAAAGACGCGGACTTTGAATTCCAAATGGGCAGGGCGGGGTGGACTTTAAAAATTGTTTTCCCACTTAAAAAAATTGGTAATGGAAAGAGGAAGAGACAACAAAATAATTAGATCTTCCTAAAACAAAATCCTAAAAACTGAAGTTAATTTTAATTAATAAATTATTTTATAATTTGCTAGTGGAAATTAGTGACCCAAGTACACTGTCTAATGAAACAAGCTAATACATGTAAGTAATGATTTCGCTCAGTGCATGGCCTACCAGCACAAGTCATCGTGCAACGGGTGTCCATCGATTGAGTGGGGTTCCTGAAGATTCCGCAGGGGCTGCTTCACAGTCATTAAATTGGATTTCTTTTTGAGCATCGTTCGCCGACTGCTTTTTGAAGGGTTTTCCAAGGGAGATGAGATAAGATATGGCCCGATATGGACGATAATTTTGAATACCAAATGCTCTGCTAAGATACTTCAGACTTGTTTACTGCTGGAAGGTCACTTTGTAGCTTAATTCATAAAAGTTTGATATACTTTCAATGTTCGTAATGGCCCCAAATTCATTCATAAAATTCGCAGAGTCAATCATCGCATGCCAAAAATATCCACCCAAATCAGGATCATCCCTGTGCTTTTTGTTATTTTTGGTCTGCCAAATCCATGTCACGTTAAAATAGCAACAGCCCAAAACGAGCAAAAATCTTTTTAATTAAATTTACTTTTATTTTTGACTTGAAAAATGTTTGGCGCACATTTGAGCGTATGCAAATAATGTCATAAATAAAATGGCTGTGCGCCATGACCTTTCTGGCGTAATACCTGATATTCGTACCCAGTGAAACAGTGCAATGGAGTGTGTTATGGGAATAGGAGCGATTTATTCACGAACAAGAGTTTAATTAACTAATTTATTAGACGACTTATTGCAATAAATTCGAAACATATTTCCATTTTCGCTAATGCCGCTCACAAATAGTTTACCAATCACGATTTACATGGGAGGGCATTATAAAATATTTATTATTGAACTAAATATTGCCCTCTCTTTACAATTTTTCGTATATTTTGGACTGGCTTTTAAAGGGTATTTCTGCGCCTAGTTAATTACCACGGTAGCCGTTCATTTTTTGTTGCCCCTGTTGCTCTGTGGTTTGTGTCATTCATTTAGCTTTTGTTCCACTCGGCTGTTGCCACCTCCTCCTCCCCCCTCCCACAGTTGTTCCCTGCTGCCGTTGCCATTGTGCCGAGCCTCATTTATTTTACTTACACGCATGCGATGGCAATGGCGGTACCGCCAACGTCGCGTCATTTATGACACCTTGACAGAAAAATGAGCACACCCCATGGAGGGCTGGAAGGGGGGTAGGGTGCCAGGTACCAGGTAGCGGGGGGTGGCAGTGGGTGGCGGGGCGCCAGGGGAGGTCGGTCTACGTGGGCGTCTGGGGTGCGGTTGTTGCCAAACGCACATTCATAATTTCATTTTCCTCTGAGACGACGACGGCACTCGCTTGCTCTTGGACCAGTCTACCTTCTCCTTCTGTGGCAAAATAATAAATATTATTTAAGGTACTACGAAATAAATGGTTTTATATAAAATAATAAATAAATGTTAAAAATAGTTTATAGTTTTTTGTATGCATGTTTGTCGGAAGGGTAGTTATGCTTCAACTACTAATTTTTTGCGTGCGCCTCTTCTACTTTTTTTTTGGTCCCATCCTCCGTTGTGCCTCTTTGTGTCGCCTTATTATGCGTCTGAAATTGAAAAACTTTGTTTGCCGGCACGCTGGGGTTAACAAATAGGCTGCCTTGGCGTGTCCTTCCCGTGCCCCTACACCCCTCCACCCCCTTCCGCCCAGTAGCGGCTCTTGCCCTTGTGGCAACACCCAGAAGTGCGTCACATAATTTGATGCCTTTTATGGCTTTTAATTTGTTGCCGTCGCTTCTGTGTCACTTGGCTTTTGCCTTTTTATCTCGCTCCTTTATATTATTATTTGAATCTGGCAGTTGTCCGTGTTTTTTCATTCATTTAACGAATTCTTTTGGCTAATGAGTGTAAGGAAAAGCGGAAAAGTCTCTGAATAGCTGCGTAGAGATTGAAAACTGGCAACAAGTGTGCTGAAGTCTCCTCCCCGATCGAATTGGCCTATTCTCGGAGCTGCGTTACCAGGTGAGAATGAGTTTCCCTTTACTCCACATATAAAACGTGCATTAAATGACCCATCAACCGACGTTAGGTTGATGGAAAATGGAAAAGCAAGGGCACTGTGAGTTAATGGGCGTGTTCGTGTCGCGTGATCTCGTGGCTTTGATTGCCTTCGCTAGTGAGGAAAATTGATTTTACTTGTTTATTGCAAAATATTGCTTTTTATTCCTCTCCCTGCGACATCGTCTTTCCAGTGGTCGGAACTGAGTACAGCTATTGACAAACTGCATAAGTTTCACTTTGAGTAAACGAGAAAATTAATTGCTTTTGTGGGTGTAGATCGGTGCAGTGCGCTTTACAGTGTACATTAAGGGCCCTAAAATAAATTAAAAGCAAAGCCAAATAGTTTTGAACAAAATGGTAAAAGGGTCTTCCAAATACCCTACATAAAAGACTCCACAAAATACGCTTCAGTGCCCGTATTCTTCGGAACAGTCTGCTAACAAGTTTCCCAATATTTGCATATTCCTATGCAATGCCTCTGTGCAAATATCACAACATACTAGTATCACAACGCCTTACTTTTATCCATCCATCAGCCGTGGAACACATTTATAAATTATGCAGTTTGCACTAAAAAGTAACAACACAAGCCAAGCTCAGCCTTTTGTTGCTCCCTGTGAGAGCCTTTTGTTTATACTTTTAATAAACAACCCAGAGACAGAAGTGAGAGACGTAGACTCCCCAACTTATGTGCACTTTATGCATTATGGAAGCCCTCCTGTTGCACCTGCTGACACTCAGAGAAATGATAGAGATATTTGCCTTTTTAAGCAAATGAGTGCGTATGAATGTTAATATAATTTAAAAATTTATCAAAATCTTCAAAGCACAAACAAAAAATCTAACTACTATCACTTGTAACAACAAGACATTTTCTTTATTTTAGTCGTTTTTCGTCCATGTTTTTCTCTCACTGCATTTTTGCAGTAGCCGCTGTACTATTTGGCATTTGCTTTTTGTTAAATTGCTTCTTTGTGTTCACGTGCAAATTTCGACGGTTTTTACCACTCGTTCTATACGTTTTTTATTTTGTTACCTACCCCACCTGTTTTTGCATTTCGCCAGTGGAGTTTTTGTTGGCCAACCTTTTGTGCCATGTGCGGCTGCTTTATTCAGTGCATTTTGTTTGCATATCAAAATGCGTGAAATGTGTGCGATGGGTATTCCGCAGAGTTGGTATACTAGTATGTGCGGAATAGTTTTGGATGGAATATATACGGGGCTTTGTCCCGATCTGGGCCAACTTATTAGCGACGTTTTGGCCCGGCATTTACCATGCATAAAAATGTAAGCTCTGTTCCCGGCAGAGCAGCAAAATTTATGTGCGTATAAATATAAATGCGAGTGAGGGAAAAATAACGAAATTTTTACTGCCGCTTTTCTTTGGGTGCAACTTCTTCCTGAAATATGCGAAGAATTTTTGGGCTTAGCTGAAACCGCAAATTAACTTGCCCAGCTAGATCAACCGCAAACATAAAACTATGTGGGATACTTAAAATCTCTTAGGCACTTGGTAAATACCTTTTATTTCAGAAGTAGTTCGCAAGGAACAAAAAAAACAGCAAAACATGAAGAGATCATCTTTGGATAGGAGTATATTTACATCGTTTGTTCGCTTTTTCTTTAACTTATTTGACATATAACAGCTAATCATAGCAATCTCAGGATTATATGTCGAATTGCATTAAATTTAATATGACAAGTTTTAAAACCATAAATCGTTCCCCTTAAGCCTTTGTAATTCCTCAAGCTAAGACCGCTTTCATGTTCACGGCTGGCTCTCGGTCACTTAAGAACATCCCGACCCTGATCGTCGTCCTGACAACGCTGGTCCCCGAAAAGGACCCACCAGCAAAGCGAGGCCGGCAACTATTGTGGTGACATTTGCCAGAGCCCAAAAACACTGCGATTTCCCATCACCCGGAATGGCAATGGTTATGCTAATGCCAAGGTGGGCTATCCAGCAGGACCACCGCCAGGTCCAGGTCCAAATGCTGGAGCAGCCGCAGCCAGTCAACTTTTATTTCAACTTTATGCGATTTGGCCACCATCGGACTGTAAGTGGGGTCTGTCAGCATGTGTGAGGGTCCTAAACTCAATGGCACCCTGGGCTCCACCCCCTCTTGTCCAGCTCCCAGTGTGTCTGTGCACTGGCAGAAATTTTCCAATCTTCTAACCAATACTTGATAATACTTTCAACGTAATTCGAAATCACTGGAACAAATGTGTCCAAAATCGAATAGAAAGGTTCAAAAAATAAGGTTCTCTTTTGACTTATGTGCACTTATAGTCCTTTTTTATTTAAATATTTAAGAAAAATTCCTTCCTTTGCTACCAATGTGTGAGCTGATTTTTTGGCGTGTCCATTTAAGGGGATTATGCAGCATAAGGTGGAGCGAAGGACAAGAGCAGCAGGCGAAGGGACGGAGAATGACAGGACTGGGAAAGTCAGCGGGAAAGGACTGCGGCATGGGGCAGGATCAAGCGGTCAGCGGGTAGTTGCTGTTAAATTCAGGTGTGTTCCGCCCCTTCCCCCGCATTTCTGCACCAGCTGCATGAGCTCATATGGCTGTCTGTGTGTGTGTGTGTGTGTGTGTGTGTGCGTCACCGTGTGTTTGTCCAAGCTAATACCTTTTCATGACCGTCATATGTTAATGCGGCTTCATTAACATTTTAATGTCGACGGTCCCAATAAAATAACACCGAAAGACAAAAAAAGAAAGCACAGAAAGCACAGAAGCCCAGCGCAACCCCAGAAACGCAGCTTAATTAAAAAATTTAATTTAACAAAAGCAAATAAAGACCCACAAAGGAAATGGAGAGAAAGACAAACAGTCAAGTACCATAATTTGATTTAAGCGCGGGGTCAGCAGCTGCCCTATGCCTCTGATATGTAAGTGGGAAAATTATATGTGATAATTGCGCAGAAATAAGGAACCCACAAAATACGAACCTAAACTAATTAGTAATAGGGCTAGAATTAAGTCAAACTTAAATCTCATGGTAAATATTATGTTTGCATATTTTAAACTCTTCGACAAAGCAACAAAATGTTGTGGTGCCAACCTGAAGGAAGTGAAAGAAATGTGTCTGAGGTGCGTAATGAAGGTAAAGCAGAATCGTGGACAGAACCCATGCTTCCCACTCAGAACCCACGAGTGCGTAAAGAGTTTGACGAGAAAGTAATTTAAACATCGTTTAATTTTCATTTTGTGTATTTTTTTCTTCTAACCCCCTTTTTGTTATCCCATACCCTTAGTAGAGTGTTTTTCATAAACCTTTTTGCTGGACGCTGCCCAGTGGACATGGTGCAAAAAATTCCCGCACTTTCTTAACAAAGTTAATTTTTATGCTCTCTGATTTTACGCAGTGTTTTGCCTTCTAACTTTGGATGCTTTACTTTCGTGGAGTTGGCTGCAATCAAACGGCAAAAACTGTTTAACAAGTATCAGGGGTTTTGTTTTTTTAGGAAAATTGTACTTTTTATTAGGGCCGTCGAAATGTCAAAGGCAAGGTCAAGTGACGCATTTGATTAACGAGGCGGAAAGATAATTGAAACGTGTGGGTCAAGGGAGATCTGCTGTACTAATTGATTGCAATCTGTCCTACATGACGTATGTGTGATATTTGCCTAATTAGTTTATTGTGCAGGGCAGCACTTTAAATCATCTATAATATGATTTTTCCAGATTACCAAATTGTTCTTGAACTGTACATATATTGCTTAAATAATGCAGGTGCTTATTCCACTGTTTACCTCCTCATTTTGAATCTTTGGCAAATCCCTTCGCCAATGCTTGCGACTAACCAAAATTGACTTCCAATTGGAAGGATTTCAGTGCGAATTTTTGGGTCACAGAAGGCTAGAAGGAAAACCTGGAGGGATGGTGGATAACACGAGTCCTGCTCCTGCACCGATCAAGTCAGGTGGACCTTGCCTCAATCTCAGCTGCAGTTTGGACAGGAGCAAGTTGCGCTGAGATGGGGGCACGAGAGAGAGGGACGGCTAGTGTGTGTGTGAAAGAGTCAGCGACCGTGTGCCAAGCAAATGCAATTTGCATATGCATGAAGCTCTGTGGCCGACATTTTTGCAAGTGTAAAGTGTAAGAGGTGCAAATGACAGTGACCCAGGGCGGAGAGGTTAGTGGGAGAGGGAAGGACATCGGCAATGATTGTCCAAAAACAACAAGGAGAGAAGCGCAGGCTGAAGAATAGGAAGTGGCAATGTCCTTGATTGCGCAAATTCCAGATCTAGGAATTTCTTTCAAAGGTCTGGGTTCGATTATTTCAAAATACATATATTTAGTACCATTATCAAAACTATATTGTTAAAACGTTATTAACAAAAAACATATTTTAAATATTTATTTTTTTTAATATTTCCAATATTTTAAAATACAAATTCATCATCTGACACCTCATATGGAAGCAAATTGTTATATCTGGAACCATCTGTAAATTTAATTCTACAAAAGCATGTATTTCAGATTGCCATCTATGTAGTGTACCCACCAATTAGTAAGAAATATTTATGTGGGCAAATTTTTTCGTGAGTGCATCATTCTTATTTCGGTTCCTGCCTATTTGGTGTTTGTGCTGACTCACTGTGCCACGCCCCCAACCGTTTTTAATTAGTCATTCGCCCGAAATCTATATGCAAAACCAGCACCTGTTCCTACTTCTGCTGCCACCTCCCTTCGCTGCCACAGTCCGTGCCATTTGTATACGCAATCGGTGTACTCCCATTTGTGTTATTGTTTTTAATTTGAGAATTCTCAAGAAGTTTTAAATTCATTACTTATTCACTTGACGGGAAAAGAATCAGGGGAACAGCTAGAGCTCGAGAGCCAGAGAGCCACAGAGCCAGCGAGGCAAAAGAAAAGCTCAGCGCAAAAATAAATTAAAAATGTAAATTAAATTAGTAACTTCAGTGCGTCTGTCAAGTGCTTGGCTGATTTATTTGGCAGGCCAGCCAAATGGCCAGTACCTGCCCCGCCCCCCGCCCACCACCCACTGCCGCTTCATCCGAAATAATTAAGGAATTTGAAGACTTTTCCTCGGTTCCTCCATCGCTCAACTTGACCTTCAGCAAAGTTGACCATGGCCAAGTGTGGAAAACCTCCTAGCCCGAATTCTAAAAAGTATTCGCATACACCAACACACACTCACACACACACACACATGCAGGACGAACTTTATTGCATAAATTTTTAAATGCCAGTGAGTCCTGGCGGGTGAGATATAAATGTCACAGAAAATATTGCAAGACTTTGCCATTCGTTCGCCGCCATTTCCCACGCTTTTCCAGCCCCACACACTTACACCCATACACACATACAAGCACGCACATATATCTTAACCCCCACAGTCCCTGTATCCGGCGTTTTCCCACTGCGAGTTGCTCTGTGGCTGCAATCAGCCAGCCAAACTTGGCTGCTCTGGCGTCTGGCGTCAAGATAAATGCACAAGTTCATTCTCAGTTTTAGTCAAATACCCTGCAAATGTAGTAGTTTATTTTTAAGAGGGGCTAACAAATTTGTGTCCACTCGGGAAAAAATTATCATGGCCAGTTTATTCTATTCTTCTTGGGAAAACCAGAAAACTCTTGGAAAATCAATTATATTCACCCATTCAAATGTGGTAATAAAAATAACATTTTTCAATTAAAGCTTGAATCGTTATATATACTAGAGGTAACTATAAAATTATATAATTTTAAGTTGATTTAACGCTATCGAAATTACCGCTTTGCTCTACAAAAATATTAAGTCATTTTAAGAGCTATACTACTTTATTCCTTACCTCAATGTGCCAGACTCGACTTGATTAATTCTTTGCCGATTTCGCGAACAAAAGAATGAACAGCGTCAACAAATTAAGTTAAACTACTACGTAGTGCATCTGCATGCTCCGCTCCCTAATTTCCATTTTCATTTGCTTGTTTTTTCAGCAGGGGGCGGTATTTTTGCGCTGTTCCCGCTGCTCATGGAAAGCGGGAAAATGTTGTTGATGTTTGCTGCATACCACGAAGCACGGCTTGGCTTGGCAAGCGCATTGCATATTTGCTTTAAACTTTTGTGTCAGCAAGGAAAGTGAGACGAGCGGGAAAGTCGCAGGAGATGCAGATGAGTAGGAAAAACCTTCTGAGATAGACACCCACACAGTCACAGTTGCAATCGCAGTTCTACTCAGACATCAGAAAGTTGTGACATTCACGGAAACAAACAAACTCCCACACACCTTTCGCGATTGTTGCTGTTGGCAAAGTGCTGTATTTTTTCAGTAGTTTTTCCTGGCATTTATGCACTTGCTTCTAGCTAAAAAGTCTTTATTTCAGTGGATGGCAGATGGAAATACTTATACGTATTTATTTAAATCATGAGAAAGCAACCGACATCAGCCAAACATTCTGCTCTTTAATTAACATAAAATATATTACCAATCCAGTTCAAACTTGCATGGTACTATATTCAGTTTAAATAGTTAAAAAGAGTATTTAACGATTTAAATTATATATAGCTTAATAAATAAATGATCTCCACCTCGCTCCTTTCCTGATTATTAATGTGCGCGTCTACGGGCGGATTTATTCGTCGCCAAATTCTGTGGAAATCTGGAAATTGGTCTGCCTGTGCAAATAGGCGGCAGACCCTTTCAAATATTTGCAGTGCGTATACGTAATTTTTAATTGATTTGGCCACAGTTGGCAAACAGGGAGCAGTAACAACATGGGTCACGTTAAATAATACCCATTGTTGGTGGCTGGCCAATGAATATTGAGATGAGGTGAGCAATATAGACACGAGGGAGTGCTGTGCGCATAATAAGCCCAAAATGTTGTGTTTTAATTGCATATATTAAGGTCCATTTGCCATGGTGTATTTTGTTTATTGAGTACACAGTCGCATAGAAAGAGAATGGTGATGGTTGTGAACGAGATAGCGGCATGCTGTGCTGCTATTGTTCTTCGATAGGCCATTGTCGCTTCTATGTCGCATTTCACCAACAATTAAATTATTCATAATGTTTTAAAGATAATTTCACCAATTAGTTGCCAGGAAATCAGGTTCGCAATCGGTTAGTAACTAAATAACTAATAAATTGTAATGTATTTAGACGATTTTAAACATCGTGTTCCTGCTACAATTTTCCTCTCTAAACATAAATAAATTTAAAGCGTTAATTATTAGAAATATAATTCACCGACATTCAATCCATTCAATTTTTGAATCTGGTTTAAATTACTCGCAATTAGCAGCATATCAATCACGTCCAAGAACCAGCCAATAAACTTTCACCAACATTCTAGAAAATTTAAGAAAAAATGTAACAAAATAAACTTAAACAATCTAGGCTCAGAAAAGCGGATAACATTAATTGCTTGATTGATTAATACTTCAAGAAGTGTTATAGTTTACTAAGCAATTTTAAAATTAATTTAAATTTTAATGTGTCTACAAATTCAGATGCAAGTTTATACAACTTGTTAGCAACTTTGGCTCTATTAATTTTCTTTTGGGTATCCCGGACATTTATTCTTAAGAAACTAAAGTCCCTGTGTGCTGTGACCATGTGTTGTCCGCCCTTTTTGAGATTAATTCATTTATATCAACATTTCAGTTTTAAGCCGAGCAAAACAATCAGCTTTATGTCCTTCAAGCCTGAACCCATGTTTATTTGCGTGGCTTTGTATGTTTCTCCATCTTTTGCATTGTGTGAACTCTTACAGAGGACTGCTTCTGGGATGCCAAAGAAGGTAAAAGATTTATTCAACGATTTATTATGGGTTATGTTTTTCAGGAAATCGATTAAACCTCTGCTTAACATCAATGCGGGGTCCGGGGTGCGAAATGCGGGGTCCTTGTAGAGTAAAATGGTACTCTAGATGCGTTGAAAAGTATGTAACAGAAAGAAGGAAGCGTTTCCCTCCCAATAAAGTATATTTATTCGTATTTAGGATGACTATACGAGATCCGAGTGAACTTCGAGATCTGGGGAACTATAAAAGATGAAAGGTTGAGATTAAGCATGCATATTCTAGAAAAGCAGCCGCACTGCAAGCATTTGTCAGAATGTTTACTATTTGTCCTGCCAATTTCTATCGACCTGCCAAAAGAATTTAGAAATTTTTCCCTCGCACTCCCACCATCTGAGTAACGGGTATCTGATAGTCAAAGAACTCGAATTTATCAGTGTCTCTGGTGTTGTTTTGTTTTTTATCCCACATTTTGATGTATTTCCTTTGTGATCAAAGGATCAGAGCTGCGGCTTTCACTATTACCACTCGCCGACAGCTTTCAGTCGAGTCCGTTGCTGCCTCTTTCCCGATCCCCACTTTCCCATCCCCGGTGTAATCCAGTCATCTCCTCTTCTGTTTATCTTGGCCAAGAGACTTTGGCCCCGCCCACGAATTCAGGGCGGTGGCGTTGGTTTCTGGTACTTGGTTCCTTGAGTCTTGTACTTGTACAATAAGTTGTTGTTCTTGTTCTGGAAGTCTCCCAGTGTGTTTGGCTGTGTCGGTGTTTGTGTATTTTGGCCAACTCTTTGTTTGGCCAACTGTTTAACTTGGCTCTCAGGCGCCTGGGCCGCAAAAACTTGCAACCGCTAGCACACAAGTGCAACTTTCGCTCACGACAAAAAAAAAACAGGAATTACCTCTAGGCCCACTTGACGCACAGCCATTAAGCATTTTAAAGTGGGGCCAAATTGAATTATGGTTTCATGTGTGAACACAAATCGATCATAAAACACTAATTACACTGCCCGAACTAAGAGCGTTTGCACGCTCTCCCGGATTTCATGGCTCACAGCTTATGGCTCCTGGCCCATTGCTCCTGGCTCTTGGCTGGTGGCTGATGGCTCGAATGGAATTAGCCACCCACTAACACCGTTGCAGACACAGCGATTAAAAGCTTAATTATCCCATTGCGACACTTCATTAGTTTCGACCAAGTCGTCCTGCCGGCAAAACGGCTTCTCATGCTCCGGCATCCTCAGCTACTCCTCCTGCTCGTTCGCCGAAAACTTCTTCGCCACGTTTATTGCAATTAATTTCCCTGAGTTCAGTTTTAGTTTTAAGTGCTTCCTGAGCATGTGTGTGTATGTGGTCCCTCTCAATTGGTGGGAAAACTGTGTGTGCTACTAATGGTATTTTTATTCTCGGAGTCATGGAAATTGTTAAATTTCATATTTTGTATCGTTCCTGCAGCTGTACGTTGGATTTTCGACTTTAAAATAATTATGGTATATTCATAATTGGCATAGATATTAACGTCTAAGCATATTTGAGCTAAGACCGGCATAAGCAACGATGGATATCGAAGACAAATGGAAGATTTAAACATCCTTTAAGGATCCCTCTCCATCCAGCTTTCCCATTACCTGGAATCGGAAAAAATGAAATATATTTCCCGTCCGCTGCTCAATTAAATCGGATGCCACAAGGGGGAGACACGACCTGCACCTGACTTCCATCGCGGGCTTTTGGCTTTTGTGATACTTTGCTTTTCCTCGGCTAATGGAAATTTCCGTTAGTCCGTTGTGAAGCTTATTTTTCTTTGCGCAGCTTTTCACAGATTCAATTTGAAACGGTACATTGAATTAAATTACATAAACGAAGATGGGCGACGACGATGGCAGGATGCTAGGGCAACCCGTCAAGCTGCAACCATAACAATAATATGGCCCACAAAATCGCATAACAATGAAAATGGCTAAATAAAAAGGCAGCAACAAAAACAGAAACTCGTCTCAAAGAATAACTTACCCGCCACAAGAATAGCGCAAAATGTGAAATGAAATTCAACGGCGAAGTCGGCAATGCTCTGTCGACTATTGGCTAATAAAATTACCTGCTCTGTCGAGTATTGGCTCATAAAATTACCTATGCACAAGGAATAGAATGCGTATTTACATTTAAAATTTTAACTGAAGTTGAACTTGAATCGGAATGTTTTGTGATTGACCTCTTTTCATACCTCACGATGTCTACCATTCTTTTTATTTATTTATTTTGTACAATATAATTCTTTGTGTGGTTTAACAACTCTCTCTCAAGTTTAGAGTATGACTAAAATATGGAGCCAATCAAAGTGAAGTCATCGTCCATTGTAATAATAACTCTGAGGACATAGGCTAATGCACTTCAATTTCCCAAATAAAAGAACAGTCGAAAAGAACAGAAAAAGTCGAGTCAATTAGGCGCGTTTCCGGTCAATTCGCTTTGTGCTGCTTTTGGGTCCAGCGATTCAATTGCCAGCATGGCAGACAAGGATGGCGGACGAGGGGGTCGGATGGGAAGGGGGGTGGGGATGGCAGGGGTATAGCAGCGGTGTGGCAGGGGTATGGCAGTGGTATGGCAGGGGGAGCCCCTAGTGAGAGAGCCAACACCCCATAGAAGCACTCAACTCCTAAGCGCATAGAAAGCCATCAGTGAGCGACATAAATTATGTTCTTTATGGCCACACCAGGCCAAGCAAAAGTTGACTTTTTGCATTGAACTCCGCTGCATAAATCAAAAGTGGAAATGCGTTGTGATCGGGTGGTGCACCTGGAAAAATGACCCATCTTCTTTATATTTCATGTTGAGTATCGAAGGCACTAAAAGGGCAATCCTCAATTATGTTTATAGAAATACATTTTAAGTATAAACCAACTAATTAATTATATTTCAAATAGAAATGTATACTTCTCAGAAATTGTTCCGTAACATATTCTAAGTAACTCAATGGCGATCTTCTTATTGGAAACTGATTTTTCTCAGTACCGCTGAGAGCCGGCCAACAGTTTTTGGGGCAGACCCCCTTCGTAGCTTCTGCTCACGTATACCGCTGCACGTTCGTCGTCCTGGGGTCGCACTTCCTCGGCTTATCCTTTGGCCGCTCCTGTCGCCGCAGGAGGTGGCCGCACAATTTGGCACGTGTGATAAACTAAAAATTGTTGCTGGCAGCCACCGCTGGACGCGACTGCAAGTGTCAGCATATTCCGGCCAAAAAACTAATAGAAAAAAGAACACGCTGCGTTTTTTGTCCGATTTTTCGAGGGTTATCTGGCGCATGTAGTTGACCTTGGGGGTGGCACAAAGTTGCCGCCATTAGGGAACTATTAGCTGCTGGCCTGGCCAACATTAAAAATGTTTCTCCCACATTTCTATCTCCGCCGTCGATGTACATATTTCTGTTGGGCCATTTCTACGGCCTGCTTTGGGAAAAATGCCTAAACTATTCTTCGGAACTTGTTAAACAATTGAGAGAATGTTTGGTTTACTTTGGGAATTTTTAAGTTTTGCCATGGTTGTCAAAAGTTGGTTGTCACAGAGTTTAAGTCAAAAAGAAAATTCGAGCATAACTAAATTCTTTTCAAAATAATGATATGCGATTTCTTAAGCAACTTTCCGAATGCACTAACATTTAGTTTCAGCAAGAATGTGTTTTAACTTCTAAGGAATTGTTTTTGTCTCTATGATAACATTCAAAGAAGAATGAGTTAATTCGATTATTACGAATTTGTATTTTCTTACAAAATTTGACCGGTTTTTACTGCCTAAAAAGGGGCAAATAGTAAGCAATTTCCCAGCATCCACTACACCTCCAGTTCAATCGCAGCATTGATTGTTTCCCATTCACCTCGTCTGCGTGCCAATAAAGTGGGCATTCGGCTTAATGGACGGAAGGCATCCCAGCTCCATCCCCGTCGATGGGAACTGCGATGCATAAAGAAAACATGTCGCCGACAACGGAGCTCACAATGGCCACCGGCTGGATGCGACCTCGTGCGTAGTCGTGAGTATCTGTGTTGCAGAGCTTACGTGGCCCTTAGGTGCATGCCCCAAATGCCCGATAGCAGCCTACTTGCACCAATTACACGTACAACCACATGCACTGGCAGAAAAACTGGTTTGCAAATAAGACTTCCAACCAGCGTTACTTACTTTATGATTCTTGCTGGTACTACAATGTTTCAACACTATTAAGCTTCATATAGGATAACATTCCAGTAAATAAAAACCTTTTAGATAAATAGCGGGGCGAGGAATTCAACTTTGTTTTTGAGTGTATCTCGTGGACGGCTGTGGAGACAAAAGCCGCTGCCCGAGGGTCATGTGATCACCAACCCTTTGAAGTGCCAGCTCTCATGTATTTGGGCAGAGGCAGCGGGAGCCGGAGCTCCATTCTGGGTGTAGGGTTTCAATGGAGAGACGTAAAACTCCGTGTCCTCTGACGTCCTGCGTTTGAGTCGCGTCTAATCAAAGGCGTCGCACGTATAGATTTCATTTTTGGCGGTCTACTAATGGGCGCTCTTTGACCGCAGCTGACACAGAACAGGGCCCACTGCCCACTTCCCCGGCTGCTTCCTGCTTTAAGCCCACTTAATTTGTTTTCAACTTGAAAATGTTGACCAGCTGCACTCGGGAAATCCAAGTGCTGATGTGGTGATTTAATGTGGAGGCGTCGTGCGCTGAACAAAGGCCACCATTCTCTTCAAACAAACGAATAGTTGAGTATCTAAGTATAGGCGAATACATAAACACCCTTCAAATAAATAAATAAATTAAATCTGATTATTAAAAAGGATGGAACGAACGTAGGGAAACGTTTGAACAATATTTTGTACTCGAAATAAATTTATGACGTAGTTTTCATAGCTTAATTATTAATGAATGCTTATTGTTATTATTGCATTTCGCGTATTTCTTTTTGTTGAAAAGTTGGAAACAAATTATAGGAACAAAACATTCTATTGTTTTAAAAGAAATAAAATGAAACTTGAGTGTTTTTCGAACGCTTTCCTTTAACCAGCACTAGCCACAACTCGAAACTGGAACAACCTCTCGGAGGGAATATAAATGGGCATGCGAAATGAGTCATTACTAATATGGTGTGTACGTATGTACGAGTATATGCAATCAGGCCGGCATCCGCCTCCGCAGAACCAAAAGGGACCCCCCCTTCATCCCAGGGCGAAGCCCCGTTGAGTCATTTGTTAACAATCCAGAGCGGTGGCGGTTTTCAGGGCCAGCGCCAAATGCGCGGAAGTGTGTAGTCGGATGTGGTTAAGCATACGCCATGTGGGCCATCAAAATTTTGTTTTTGTCGTCGCTGCCTCGCTCGCTGGGTCGCTGGTTCGCTGGTTTGCTGGCTCTCGTTTGATTTACACTTTTTTCAGTTGGAATTTGGTGTTTTTTGTTTAGCTTTCGTGCGGATTTGGGGGTGGTTGGAAATGGCGGGAGTCTGGGTTTTATTAAGCAAATGTGCATGAAAATCTATGCACGGATACGCGCGCAATAATGCGAAATTTATGGCTCGCAAACGTGACACTCCGTGCCAAAGCTGCATCGGCCCTACCCGCTGTCCTGCACTGCGAGAAAAAGTAGAGAGACACTTAAATGTATACATCTTCTTAGCAGAAGAAACCATACGGTGGCAATTGACATCTACATGAGCCGTGTTTACTGTTTAAATTTTAAAATATATAAAAATAAAATAGGAATTTAATGAAACTCAGCTAAGAAACTCATCTTCCTAGCAGAAGAAACCATACGGTGGAAACTGACATCTATATGAACCGTGTTAAATGTTTAAATTTTAAAATATATCAAAATAAAATATGAAACTCGTGCTATCAAATTAATAATACTGAAGCACTATTTCTTTAAACTCCCATGAAATATTAAAATTAAATTCCAAAGTTATCGATTTTTTTTTGTGTCAGCCCCACTTCCTCCTCGGCCACGCCCCCTGCGAGGCGGAAACTGCTCATTTCGCCCCCGGATGCGGGGTGGGGTGGGGGCCAGAGGCAGATGCCTCGCAGTTCGCTCAGCATGCAGTTTTAATTGTTGTGTCGCTAAAATATGTTGGTGCCCCCCAATCCCAATCTGCAAATGTCTGTGCCGCGGCAGCTCCTCTCATCTGGTGCATTTTATGGTATTTAATTTTGAAATTGCACATACACACATAATGTTTACAAACTCGGCTTTAATATTGTATCATAAAATAAACATGACTAGGATATGGCATGCAGCTTTAGTTGTCCCCTTACATATCCCCATTCCATTTGCATGTTTTAGTTGACCGCAGTGAGCATTTATTTGTCCCGCATTTTTTCACCAATTTTTGGCAGCAGTTTTTCGCCATTCAAATCGGACGGCAATTGATGTTGCTTTGAGGATAACTATTAGTTGCAATTGATGGGAAAAACTATCAATAAATGATGATCATAAATGAAAAATGAGGGCAGGAGTCAGTGCAAGCGATTTGTTTCAGTTCCCCAAATGCATAAACACTTTAAATGTATTTACACTGACTGTCCACTGTGAGCATTCCAACGGTAGCATAAACATATACTTTTTCGCTTGGCACATTGATATTAAACATGAACTGCAACATTCGGAAGAGCATAGGTCCAAATCAAAGTGCCAATAAAACGGTTCCGTCCAAAGCCGCAATTTGCTTTAATTTGAGTATGATATCAAACCAAATTGATTTCTTCATCCCGCACATTCCCGCCTTCCCGCCTTTTTCGCCGATTGCTGCCGACCACGCCCACCGGCGCAGCGTGGGCGTTTTTATGGACCGCTTCTTGTTTTTACATTCCCAAATATACATGGATATATAGATAGGTTTTCCTTCGGTTTTTGTGCCACGCTAGTTCCACTTGGTTTTTTTTTGGTTGGCAGCTGCAATCGAATTGGGTCCTGGGTTTTCTATTAGTTCGGTTGGCGCTGGTCTTTTATTTGCGTGGCTGTGGCTTTCATTTGATTTGTATGGGATGTTTGCATATTTCAACTTTGATTTATTGTGGCCGCGGGCGCGGAAAGTGCCCCCCTCCTTTGGCAACTTCTGCTAATGGCCGTTGCCATTTCATTTCAGCAACAAGTTTTCAACCACCCCTCGCCCAGTTGCACGGCTAATGCAACGCAGCTTGCAGCTCTTAGCTCTCAGCTCTCAGCGCTCAGCTGCAACTATCGCAAACACTTTGAGTTAGCCCTCTGAAATTTCCCGCTTTCCCACACAGTTTTCCAACTGATTTTCCCAACGCAGCCAGGCCCATTTCCCCAGCAGCTGTGACAGGCGTTGGCAAAACTTTTTAATCTCGTTAGCTTGGACGGCATAATAAAATTAAAGCCCGATGCCAGGGCACTTTTCAGGTGGCGGAACTTTTGTGCAGAAATTTCAATACGCCATTTAAACTGATAATTGTTTCGTATAAATCATTTTGGCCCATGTTTTCGCATACACATGCAAACAGGAGCAGAAATTACCTCTCGGTCGCGCAGAAAGTTAATTAAAAAATTGTGGCCAGAGCGGCGGGCCAGCGCCTTTGTTCAAGTAGCTCGCTGCTCTCAGGCTCAAATAAACTGCAATTCAATTAGGGACGCGGCCATAAATAACACACACACACTCACATTCATACAGAAGAGCACAATCAAGTGGCCCACCGACCATCCCAGCAACAGTAGGCATATTTAGTTAAATATTATTATAATTTCGCTTTCCTTTTCCTTTTGGTCATCGCCCTTTGCGGTTGGCAAGCACATGAAACAGATAAAACGCTTCTACACACTGGTGGAAAAATCCAGGTAAAAATCTGAAATTTATATTTTATTTTTAAAAGGCAAAAATAGACTTTTTCGTACCTATTCAGTAGATGATTTAAAGTCTGCAGCTTCTTTTTAGTTTTTCTCCAGTGTATCCACCACCCAACAGGGTCCCTATTTTTTTTCTACCACCTCCATCTCCCCTCCATGGCTTTCCCTTTGGCCTTTTGCGGTTTAATCTTTTATAAATAACAAATGGCGTAAGTTGTCTGCCTTTTTGCCGGAGTGGGCGTGGCGCAAGTGGGAGGAGAGGGGATGGAATTTTGAATGCCACTCGTTTTGGCCACCTTTTTTTAGCTAAAATGAACCCAAGCCGCAAAAGCTTAGTTTCGGAAAAAATTGTAAAAACTTCAGAAGACAACAGAGCAGTGATACTTCTCAAATGTACCAACTAGAATTCACCCTATAATGTTGAAAATAACTGCTAAATTAAGATACGTCTTTTTTATAGATAAGATAGTATTTTTTACAGGGTATGTTACTTTACAAAATAATGTCATTCCCAACAGATTTTCTTGGCTTCTGGTTTGAAACAACTTTAGCACACTCCAGATTTTCAGAGGAGGAAGTAAGCAAATATAATAATGAAGTATACAAATATGAAAATTTCGCTATATAAACTTGGGCTAAAGTAATTATTTTTAATAATTGACTTGGTGTTTGCTGTTTTTTTTGTTTGGCCAGCTTGCTGCTGGCACTCTCCTCTTCCTTGTCATGGAAAATGTTTGAACTTTGAACTAATTTGGCAAAGTTTCGGCGCTGCGACCGTGTATGCATGTGGCTCCTCCTCCGTGGCCGTGACTCTGCCATCTGCCTGGCCAAAAGCCTGCTGCCTCTGACCTCCAGACCGCAGTGAGCGTGGCTCAAACTAATTAAATTTATGGGTCTGGCCAATTTTTATGCAGCGGCAAGTCCAAATTTGAATTTAAACTTAAACAAATGCTAATTAGATGGGAAATCGAGGGTGGCAATGTCAGTCCTTAAACTTCAGAGAGGGTCATCCATTTATTAAAATCTTTAAACTTATTGACTCAGACCACAAAATAAAATACTTTAGTTTAAAGTGATGGTTCCAAAACCAGGTCAATATAATTCCATATCAAAGAGATGAGAATAATAATTCTAATGTCTTTGTCCATACTCTGGGTTGCACTTTTTAATAAAGCAGGCACGGGTTTTTAATTATCGATACTGTGTGCAATGGATCAGACACCCTGTAGCATTTGCTGTACATTTTCCAAGGTCAATTAATTTCTGATATTTTTCTCAATCCGAAGGAAAGTGAAGGCAATGTGAACAACTCGAAGGTGATTGGTTAAGTCCTCAATGGCAAAGACAAAAGCTACTAAGTTCGATTACAGTGTTGGTGTAAACAAATCCAAAGCAATATGCATTTCACTTTTCTACAATATTTAAAGCACTCTTTAAATATAAGCTGCTTAGCTTAATGGTAGTTTTTTATATAGTTTATTAACTTAAAGAATTTAAAATAAATTGTACATGGTTTCAAATAATGTGATTGATTATTGCGAATAAAATAAAAACGGTGTAATTGGCTAAATATACTTAACAAATTAAAGTGCGTTAAATTTTACTGAACTTTATTTTAAATAATTTCAGCTAAACCAATTCATTATTAAAACAAATTGGCAATACTATTAGATCAAGCGACAAGCCTACTTTTTAATGGGAGTTTGTAAAATCGTTTTTAAATTTATTTAATTGTGAAACAAAAAATGTCTAATCCACATAATCACACAGGAGAGTACACAACAAAATGACCGAAAAAGCTGGCAATTTGCAGTATATTAAATTAAATTAGTTTTATCATAAATATTCGAATGCAAATGTCGACAAACAATTGAAAATGAATTGCGTTCGAGTCTAATTAGATAACTTAAACAAATACACGTCTAGCATAATTAATTTGCATTTTCCAAATATTTCGCTCATTATTTCCACGAACTTTACACCCACGCCACTTTTCTTTGTTCGCAGTTAATATATAACAAATTATGTACACAAGCGGCAAATATTTAGCAATTAAAAAATGTGTACGCGAAACATTCGATGAAATTATAAATTGCCATGATAGAGGAAAATGAGGGCGAAGAATTTAATTAATTCGAAATTTGTGTTGTTAGCAGATGATGTCCTCTCTGACTTTTGCGATTCTACGATTGCAATACAATCATTCATCATACCTCGTATTCCACTAGTAAAAACTCCACAGATTCTTCGAGCTGAAATAGAAGTTCTACCCCAACCATTATCATAATTAGCAGAAAAGCTTCTAAGTCCTTCGGTGCTGTGGTCCTTTTCCATTCACCTGGTTTTTCCCTCCCAGGAGTTTTGAGACGCACACGCGACCAAAATAAATTAGCACCTCAACACAAAAGAAGGTGAAGGTATTAAACCGATCTCCTGGCAAAAACGCAGGTCCCCCAAAGAAATGTTGGCAGGTGGGGAAAATTTGTTTGGGTGTCAGCAGTTTGTATATATGTACATAGGTTTACGTTTGGGTTTGGATAGAGTTTGGACTTAGGTGAAACATGCACATTATTAACAGAGTATGGGATGTGATAGTCGAGCCAATCAGTTATAGCGTGTGGATTCAAAATTATATTTACAAAGAGTGAAACTATTCCGAATGATTTAGAAATGAGATTCATTTAACAAACCGTTTGACTACTTAAGTGTGTAATGCTATGTTTTATTTGCCTTAGTCAAATACTTGTCTACTACTATTTATTTTACTCACTTATTTTATTGCACCACCCTCCGCCGCCTTCCTTTCCTTTCTCCCTTTGTCAGCCTGGGCTTTCCTCGGTCAAATGGTTTGTTGCATTAAATTTATAGCACACAATAAACTTTTGCGGTTGCTGGCAAGACTTCAACCCGCCAAATGCCGCAGGCCAATTACAACGGTGGTGTCTAAAAGTGGTGGCGGGTGGGGAAAATATACATGTAAAAATATGAAGAGAGATTGTTGGTGGAGAAAGCGAGAAAGATTCGTTGTTTAAGCCATGCAGCAGTTTTGCTATTTTTAGCGTATGTACCTCCCACTCTCCGTATTCCGCATCACTCACACGAATTTTATGCATAATATCCTAAAGGCATTAATTTCAAATTGGATATTTTTGGCCATTCTCGTCGACGTGCACAACTGTAAACAAGAGTAAATACCTCCAGCATGCATGGACCAACAGGCCCCCAAAAAACCAGGGGCCTTATTGGGGTAACAGACCGTAAAGAGCGAAATATGTGTAATATGATTAAATTTTATCAACAAGCGACTGCCAGTGCCAGAAAACAACAAAAGCATCGCCTTCAAGGGGATGCTCGCAGAAGGTCTGAAGGGTGTGGAGGTTAAAAAACGCCTGGAGACGAACAACATGGGAAAACATATGCAGAAACCAAAGATACAACAGTGTTTCAAGCACGTTTCAGCCAGCTTCGTCATCTATAAACGTATTGGTCCCGGTCATAAGTAACGCTGTGCGCATACCCATTACTTTCAAATGCTGAGGTACATCTGTACAAGACAAATTCAACAATTGTAAACAGAAAATGTGTTAAGTCTTAAGTCATAAGAAGAAATTAAAATGATTGGTTTTTGAAAAACCATTTCAGTTCAAAACTATTTAATGAAACATCATCTTAGGTAAAAAAATCCGGATAGAGTTAAAAAACATTTCTTTTTAAATTTATTCTGAATTGAACATCGCAGGGTAGTCGAATAGCAATGTTTTTTTAAGTCGCAGACTGACTTTTCTGACAACACATCCTCTGTTTGTTCTGTATGTGTTTACGACTTTAGATGGCAATGTGTTATTTATGGCTCATTTATGATTTGGACGCGTGATATTTGTAAGATATTGTAAAAAGAAAGGCAGTAAGGTCTTTGCATTTTGATTGCAGATGTGTGTAATGGAAAGCCGGGTAATGTAAGCCCATATGACTTTCGGACCCCCATTTATAAATCCCCTCGAATTCGATAGAGAAGCGCCATTCTTCTGACAATTTGCTGCCTTAATCCAATAACAAACTTTAACCGCTGCCACTCACTGCTGTTTTCCACTCATTTGTGTCCATGTTGCGCTGTCATATAACTACTGCATTGTGCTCCACCGTAGGAACACTTGAAAAAATTCTTCATTTAAAAAAAAATATTTACTTCAGCTCATAAAAGCGTAACATTTTATTTGCGAGCTCCAAATACTTTGACTTTGTAAGGTCCAGGTTTATTATCTTTAATTGTTTCCTAGGCCATGAAATACATAAATACGTTCTTTAAAATTTTGATTATAGTAAAATCGCGGTATATTTTCTGCGTGCGCACATTACGCATACGCCTCGGGTGCCGCCAAGTGCCACTGGCAATTGACAACTGTTGCTGCCGCAAGTGGTGGCAACTGTTGCGGTGTCGCTGTCTGATTGAATTTTGATTGTTGCACTGGATTTTTGCATAAGTTGCAGCAGATACCACCAGCCAACCCCCTTCCACAGAGCCGTTTGTTATGTGCCACTCCACTGGCTGATAAATCTAATCAGTGTCGTGGCAACACTAATCCACCACGCCCACTGTCGCCCGCTGTGCCCACCTTTAAGGTTAACGTTAAGTAAAAGTTTCTGCCAACTTCTCAGCGAGTGTGAAAGAGGAGAAAAGTTTTTACTTAAATTTTTTATATTATTTTCGCTTGGTTTTCGCAACTCACTCCCTCTCTGTCTTTCCAACTTCCTGCAACACTGCACGTAGTAACTTTTTATTATTGTATTAGCAAAAGTTTATTTTTTCTTATTTTGCCACCCCCGGCATCTTTGACTTGGCTACATCTGCGCCTTTAAGCCAGGCCAATCGATAGTTGTCTGCGAGCACAACTGTACACAACTGTACACACTTGTGCGAATGGGTCGTTCCAGCCATCCAAATAGCACGAACCCACTGCTCCAATCGTCCAAGTTGCTGAGATGTTGCGCTTTTGTGGCCGATGGTTTAGATTTAATTTGGCAAACAGCAAAAGGGAGGGGAAAACATTTTGACAAAGTGCCCATCGTCGAAGTCGTCTGAGAAGACTCAGCCGCTGCATAGTGGTTGCAACACTATAAGTCATTTATTTTGAGAACTTGGGAAAATGTTTGTAATGAATCGTTGATTCAGTAACGTACCACTAACGAATACCTTGACGAGCTTTCTTATTACTTACCTGTAAATTGACAGTGTCAACTATGCATTTAGGAATTAGTGGAAGTTATGTATACAAAACCGCTCATAAAAATGGATCCTTCGCTTGGAAATAATAATTATAAAGACTGCATGTGAGCTTAAATCGCTTAAGTCATATGGCCTTTGTACGCCTTTTTATATTTTATATAGTACACTCGAGAAAAGAAACCTCCTTTTGAAACATCCTCTTAAGCCGGCACCTTAAGCAGCCACTCAAGGTCACCGGCTGAAGTTCTCTAGCGCGCAACTGAGCTCGAATTTGCAACCACTGTCGCATTCGTGGCAAAAGCAACTTTGTTGCAGTCTCTGCGGCCCCATGGAAGTGCACTTATGTGTGGAGTTGAAGGCAGTTGAAGGCAGCACCGCCAAAAAAAGGGGGTGGTGCTCGGTGGACGGGGTGACAGCCACAAAGGCGCTTGGCTTGTCACCCGCTACTTGGTCAAAGCATTGCGTCAGTCAAGTGGCACTCGGAACAGTTAAGCAGCGATCCGACGCCATAAATGTTGCTCCTCCGACTTCGACTCCGGCTCCATGTCCTGCTCCTGCTCCTTTGGAGCTGGGCCACCAGCTCGAGTGGCTACCCACAACTAACGAAAAAGAAACTTCAAAAAAGGCTAACGTTTGCCGTTTTCCTCTGGGGAGGAGGTGGGACCTCTTGGCACAGACAATTTCGCAGCAATTTAAGTTTTAGCTTTTGTTTAAGCAACACTTCAATTACAACGCCTTCACAAAGTATGTCAACTATCTTTTGAAGGAAATGCTCGTAACAGGATGCAAGTACAGTGAAACTCACATAAAATTATTGTTACATCTTTGAGAAAGACGTCGAAGTGTTTTTAACTCATAAAAAATAGTACTTGTAAGGTAGGTAGGTACACAGTTTTAAACTTAATGGTTAAGAGTGAAAGACATCACCTACAAATTAAAAACTTTTTAGTGGTGTTTCCCTGTAAATCCCTTTTCTCGTAGCTTCTTCAACTTTCAGCAAGGTGATTAAACTCATTTGGCACACACATGAACGGAGCCCAGTCCTCGCTGGCTCTTCTCATCGTTTTCCCCTCGACTTCACTTTTGTTATACATTTTTTGGGCGAGGATAATAGTTTACAGGACGAGCACGAGAGGCACGTATCGAATTGTTGCCAGCTGCTGTTCACAGGAGACACAGACACCCACACAGGTGCGCTTTATGTCCTGACTTTAAGTTTCGGTTTGCCACCGGTGTCCTGAATTCGTTTTTATGATTTATTATTTTTCAATCTGCTCCAAGGGATCAACCTTTCCACACTATCCCCTACCTCACTACTGTCACATTTTTATTAACTGATAGATTGGTTGGGTGACCCAAGGAAAAAGTGTGAGCAAAATAATCAGACGAGAAGAAAAGTTTCTGTGATACCGAGAAGAGTGGCTACCTAGTATATAGCTAATAACGAGGGTATATACAATACGCGTTGGGTTCGAAACATTTTTATTGAATATACCAACATATTTGTTTATAGATATAGAGTTATATAATGTTTACTCTTCTCCCCTTTTTTCTTATTAGTTTTTATAATTATTTAAAAATAGTAAGTTGACGTGGAGCATTGATATTGTGTAAACATTTTTCTTTAAAAGGTTTTTTCACTTATTATTTAAAACTGGCAGGTGGTTGGGAACCCAAGAAAATTAAGAACTAAATGCAAGATAAGGTGGCTTAAACTACATAAAATATCGAATAAAAAGATTTTACTTTAAACTAGTATATATGTATGTTGAAATAAATATTCTTCAGCAGAGTAATCACTGTACTTCAATAAAGAATAAATAGAGTGGGTTGACATGTATGTCTTTGTGCTTTGGATAAGTTTTGTCTATATAATTATAATTAATTACTTTCGAGAAACTTTGACACATCTAATTATTATTTTATTAATTTATGTGGCTGGCCCTAATCACGATATGGGTTTCCTAAGGAGTGACCCAGTGTGAAATGATATCGGAGTGGAAAATTCCTTGCAGTCTAAATTGATTGTCCCTGTTTTCTGTTATTCCAGAAAGTGTTTTGTCAAAGCATTCCAAGCCGGAAATCTTATTTTGCTTTCAGCTTATTCCCATTTAATTGTTGCCGCAAGCTTAAAGCCAAAAACTAAAGATTTTCTTGGTTTACGAAGCTTTGAGGGACTGCAACCGGATTTTCATTTCATTTTCTTTCATAAAACTTCTGTGTACTTTTGTGCACCCAAATCGAAATCCAAGTGCAGTGGCAGCGGCCAAAATGCTTGCTCCAAATGCTCCGTAAATCCGTTTAGCCAGTCCGAACGCAAAATGAAAAGCGTTTTGCAGTTTGTGTAACTGTTTAAAAACTTTGCCCCGCCTTTCCACAAACTTAGCGCTGCCCGATTCGAACCCAAATTGAAGTTGCTCTCCTCATGTCCAAAGATCGAAATGGGTGGCTGTACTAGAAGTTTGTGATCGGCTATTTGGCCTTACAATAATATATTTACTGAGTTGCAAAGTTGTACATCTTCGTTTTTAAGTAGGTAAAAATTAATAAAATAATTGAAAGTCCCTGATGAAGGCTATGAACTTAGCTGAAGCCAACGATTTCCTGTAAAGGTGAATAAACAATCTGTTTTTGATTTCAATATTAGTACAAGCCCAAGTATCCTCACTTATTTCTGAGGAATCCGCCCTCGTTTGTATACATGCACTTATGCAAGAACACATTGGCAGACCCTATCGTATCCGTTCCGGCACCCCCCTGATCTCATCTTTCTGCTCATCCGAAACTTTGCAACAAATTAAATTCAAGCCAAAACTTTCTGGCTGCAAGGGTTCGGGAATTCGAAGGCTAAGGTGCATGGACCGTGGAGTGTGGGTGTCCGAAATCGATACAAAGTTTGCTTTGTGCGGCATTAAATTCACTTGCCACATGCAAGTGGCACCGCATCACTGGCAGCTGTGGCTTATGAAATGCATTAACAAAGGGGGCAGGGACCCCAAGTCCGCTGGATCCATTTTCCGTTGGCAATGGATCTGCATTTTTAACGGCATATTTTAATGCCTGATTTTTAACGTCAACTCGACGCACTTATTGACAGCTGCGACAGAGCGGCCCCAAACCTCCACCTTGATGCATATGTCATGCGATACAGAAATTTATTTGCCCCGAAACGGCGCAGGATGCCCCAGCGGGTCGAAAGCATAAAAAATGTTTAATTTAATTTTCGTCGCACCAGAGAGAAAAATAAGTAATGTGTGCGGACTACGACTTGACTTTTTACCCACATGCACGAGTCTATACATACATTCATATATGCATAAAGGCTTGCATATATTTTGTCGCGGCAACTGCTGCTCAAACATAAAACGCTTAAAAAATGTTTATAGGTAAATATTTACTGTTCACGGTTTTTTCTTTGCGCAACATTTCGGGGGGTGTCGTCAAAAGTGGTATCTGCTGAGCCTGGCGCTAATCGACGTGTGTCAAAATTTGATTGAGTTTTAATATCGGCGGCTGAACGGCGTAATTGATAATCATTCAATGATCAGAACAGTCAGCAAATGGTTTAACAACTGAGAGCAAGCACCATTAATAGATGCAGTTAAAAGTGGTTGAAAAAATAGCGAAAGTTAAGTATCTGAAAGCGATGAAAGAATGTGAGCCACAGGATATGAAAAGCACAACTAATAAATAAAATTATGAGTATTGTGTTAACAAACAATAAAGATAATAGGTTTTTTTTAGTATGATATATGTGGTTTTATAATACTAAAACACCAGTAAAAAGTACTGATAAGCCAATCAATGAAAGAAGAGAGAGCACCAAATATTGGTTGAGCCTAAGAGCCTTTGTTTGGCCTGCGATACCAAAACCTTAAAGTAAAAGTTTAAGTGATTTTCATTCAATTTAAGCCACTCCAGTGCAGCTGATTGTGAGCTACAACAAGAGATTCACGGGAATAGAACCCGTTTGGCGAAGTGAAGGAACCCGGGGAGCGATGCATGCAAATTGGACATTGCACTGATGAGCGATGTCCTTCTGCATTTCTGCCTTTCTGTCTGTGCGGTGCACTGGCTTGTTTAATTGCAACTAAAAGCGGAAGCCAACAACAGCACCGCATAGCAGAGCAGAGTGCAAAATGGCAAAAAGAAAGACACGAATATAACGCTGGCTGCTCCCCTGAACTGTGTCAAAAACAAGGACCAACAGCTGCGAAAAAAGCACACACTCTCGCACAGAAACGAGGCGAAACTAAAGATTCGCACACGAGTTTGTTGTTTAGTTCTGCTCGTTTGTTTGTTTGTCGCCCTGTTTGTTTGGCGTACGTTACTTCCTGCAATTTGCACACTGCCAAAGCTGCAACTCTCCTCACTGGCAGCGCAAAAAAATATATTAAATACGTCTATTCTAGGCTGCTATGGCCACATCTACATATTTAACGTTGAATATATCTATTTTAATCCTTAATCCTTATCCCACGGAGCTAATTAATTTATTGATTAACTGTAAGCGTATATCTACTCCCCAGAGCGATTCCCTCTTCTGTGTCTATAATTTAATAATAACTCAACTAGGTAACTAGCTTTAGTTAAGAAATAGTTACTTATTGTCTACATATTTATGCTGTAAGTTGTTCAAGAGCAGATCATTAAGACTCAGTTCAGATGGGAATGAACCTACCAGCGATTCATTTCTGATCCGTGACTTTGGACCTTATCCTCATATGGACCTCATATGGAGACGGGGACATCGCATCCCCTTTTGCAGGATGCAGGAGATCTGGGTGGGTGACTGGGTGGCCAGGTGAGAAGGGACGCGTGTCCTGATGGGGGCAAACAGAGCCGAGTCGGCTTTCCTTTCTGACACACTATTTGCATGTTGCATGAGCTGTCTCTCTCGTTCGCATCCCCCTTCTCCAGCCCCTTTCTCCAGCCCCTTTCACCTGTGCCTGGCGCATATGTCACTTGTCTAAATGGCAGCGACAACGCCACCCGAACTGGCCAGCCGATGGATGGGGCAGGGGGATGGGATGGCTGGAGGAGGTGCAGGGGGACAGGTGAAATTTGCTGCCGACTGGCCATGCATGCAAATGCAACATTTGCAACTGTTTGAGTCGCTGTTTTCTCTTCCCATACCCTAACAACAGACGTCTCCACCTTTAGAAGTCAGAAGATTGAAGTCTCTTTATTTAAATAGGCTTTAAAGTAATCATTAAATACTGTATAATAGTACAAAGTATAGCTTGCAACTCACATGTTAGAGAGTATCCACCTTTTGCCATTTTTAATAATATTTTTTGGTAAGCGTAGTTGATGCTTCGGCTACGGAAACTACGCTGGTTTTTCCTGTTTTTGCAGCTGCTTTCGCCAACAAGGTGGCAACACTGACACTAAGCAACGACACCAGCAACCCTGCTGCAACAGCAAAAACATGTGGCAAGAATACACCAACAACCGGCAGTAATTTGGACACCTTGTCCATGTGTGTTTGCTTAGGCTGGCGATAAAAAACGGGGAAAGTTGGGGAAGAGTCGGGGAAAGCGGGTCTAACGGGCAATAAACATCTAGGGAAAACATGAGCAAGGGGTGAAAGCAAATATGAGAGTCTAGACTCTATGCGGAAGCAAGAAAAAAATCGGAATATCATTCAATATTTAATTTCTAATAGTAAGTTCAATATTTCCCAATGCTAATCCCTCGATTTATTCCTCACAAAAATTGATTTATTTAAGAAAGTTGTGTGGGCAACTCCAAAATGGTCTAAGTTGGAAACATAATATATGACGAGATTTCCCTGTATTATAGAATTGGTATAAATATTCTGGTCCATGCTCTCATTTGAACTTAAGACACTTACTCCCAAATGAATTTTATTTGTGTCAATCAACGAATCAAAAAGTATCCCCTTTGTCCTTCCCAATCAAGTTTGCCAACTATTTAACGCACATCAATTAAAGCCACACAAAAATGGAGGGCTTAATGATGGCCTTTGTTTTCATCGCTCTCCATGGCCAGTCAGTCATTCGTTGTCCTATCTGCTGTCTTTATATATATTATTGCGGATATGTATATCTGGCCTGTGGGGCTTCCCGCCAGTACTGCTGACTTTATACATTCAAATTAGTTCGCTTTGCACGAGTGGCCCTCGAATGAGAGAGCGTACTGCTGTGATATTTCCCGACCACGGCTGACTGGCCAGGCAGCCAAGCAACCCAACAACCCGTCGGGACACGGCACAACCGGGCCAATACCACTGCAACATATATACATACATATAAATACACGTATATATATAGAGAGGGGGGCTATCAAGTTGCCTGTGAAGTGCTTATCCTCAAATCAGTGACACTTGAGTGTGCAGCCCAAGTGACTGACCAAGTGGGCGACTGACTGACTGCTGGAGGACCAGAGCTGTCATCTTGGCTACTTTCCTTTACAAATAATATTATGTAAGGTACAATTATTTGATATTGTTCGTTTTGGTATAAACTGTTTTTGTTTTAAATATCTAAGGAATGTATCTGGAATAAACTGCTATGATCTGTTACTCCTTTGAGGGAAACCCGGCAACACTGAGCGGCAACCTTACAAAAGTGCGAAGACTTCGTTTCATTTATTTACTGTGCCCTTCGACCGCCACTTGCCATTTGAATCTGAAACTGGCCAGCAATTTGAGTGTTGTTTGTGTCCCTGATTGAGTAGCTAAGTAAACTTTTGCCTTTTATTTCAGTTAAGGGACTTATGACTGTAGGGGACAATTGTCAAATGGCTTAATAGTGTAGGAACATAGTAGAAATACCTTATTGTACATATTAACATTATTATAGTGTGAACATTATATTAGAATATAAGGAACCATTGTGCATCGATATTATCGGTTGAGGAAAAGAGCGATCGATTAGTGAGATCTGCGATCTCTTATTCACAGATTGCTTTTTGCGAACACATTTGGGAAATAAAGTATAAAGTATAGTGTAATTTTAAATAATAATACACAAAATGTATTGAATGCTAAGTTCGTGTAAAATATCCCCTTAGGAACTAGCAAATTAGTCAGACTAACCCCATAAGCCGAAAGAACTTGCCTATTCCACAAAACGGCCAATAAATTAGCGCAAGTAATTTGCGCAATTAACTAAAAACAGTTAAAACCGCTGTTTGTTTGGTTAGCGAAAATCGCACTTTGCAGCAGCGCGAATGCAATGAATAGGCAATAAATTTTCGGTGCTCGGTTCGGGGGTGGGGCGAAACTTTCTCCAACCCCTTTCACTTTATTTTATTCTGTTCGATTGTGTGGGTGTGTCGGCGGAGTCAACTAATTTATGTTTCAACACACTCGCACATGCAAATTAGCACACGCACAACACGAATGCAAATATTGGGTTCCGAGGGGGCTGAAGCTGCCATAATGAGCTCAAGTTGGGCAAATGGTGAATGGGTCTGAGGTTTTCAGGCCTTCTTTGCGGTTCAGCTGGCAACAACTGTTGACAAAATGAAATCAATAAATTTAGCGCAAATCAATTAAAATACACCAGCCAGATTGAATTAGAGTGCTGGGTGCTTTTGGTCTTCTCCTTGTTGGCCAAACGAAAATATTTGTCAATTTGCGGTATTCGCAAAATTAAATTTGTCACACACTCACCGGCAAGATGGAATGTCCGGATGAGTTTAGGGGATTTTACCTCACTTTGTGTGAAATTTATTCCAATCTATTTATACGGCTTATTAAAATTATTGTAAGTCCTGCCATTTAATTAAAAGTCAAACTTTATTTGCAACCAGAAAAGCGGAGCAAACGTGACAGTTGAAAGTGGAATCGAATTATGGCATGCAAAGAAATTAAGCAGCTTTCGGGTTAAGTCCCAATAAGATGAATAAACCCATAAATCCTTCAAATACCAATCTAACTGCAAAACTGCATTTAAAGGAAATTGTGTTTTATCTTAAGTGAAGCTTTGTCGTATTAAAAGAATACAACGAATTATGACAAAGGAGCTTAGTTAACTCATTTATTTCGAAATAGTTTCCTTTTTAATTGCGTTTTACAGTCCAACAGCATACATTTTGTTTGTAAATAAATTCAGATAATAGAGCAGCTTTAATCGCAGTAGACTTTCCGTTCCTAATCCAATTTAATTTCACTCGAAATACTGGGAACACAAATAACTTGATGTAGGCAAGCGTGGAGAGATACACACGAACATAGCCAGAATAGGTCATTACCAAAATTTGCAAAAATATTTTCGAAACGACTGTCGTTCGGTCATCCTCAAATATATTTGCCACGGAAAAGCGGACAATCAGACAGTTCGAGAAGTGCCCTGCGATAATTGTCAATGAGCATTTAAGCAGCATAGAAAAGCTACCCGAAAAATCGTGCGGCAGGAAGTCAAATGTAGATTTGGAAAACTATTCAAGCGTTAAGTGCTCTGCAGACCATGTTCAAGGACACCACCACCACCACCGCCACCGCATCGACCGGCGGATTCGCACGGGAAGTGGGCGACGCCCATTCGACCCCCGGCACCCACCCTCCGCCCACCTCCGGCGCCACGCCCCCCGCCGTCAGCCGCACGCTGGACCGCCGCCTAAACCCCAACGCCCCCGTGTTCGTGCCCGACTTCAAGGCCAGCCAGGTGGCCAAAAAGCTATTTGACGAGTGTAAGTGATGAAATGAACATATATTTTAAATGCAATTTATTCTTTATATATATTTATATTCAATATATTGTATATGTATTGCGCTTCTCAGAATTGTCCCAGTTTTTTATATATTTTACATGAAAAATTTGCTTTTAGTGTCCTCGTACACCCGTTGGAGTACGGCCTCCTCGGAGGACATATCCTACGGACCCCGTTACGAGTCCATCTGGCGTGAGGCCAGCCTACAGCAGCAGCAGCGTCTGCCCAATCCGGGCTTCGATTACAGCCTGGATCCTGGCGAGGATGAGGTCGGCGAACTGGAGTTTGACGAGGTGCAGGCCATGAATATCGGAGCCGAGTCCTATGATCCCAAGCTACGAAGCACAGCAGTCAGTCAGGCAATGGCAGTTCCCGAAACTGTGGGAGATGTGGAGGAACCTTTAGATGAGGAGAAGAGGAATGGTTTTCAGAATCGCCACTCCGCCAGACCTGCCAGAAGGTGCTGTTCAATCATGTAGGCCCCGAAAATGGGGAATTCTATTTATTTTCCATTTGTTTTTACACCTGCGTGCAGACTCAGTAAAATCTTTCCTTACTCTCTAATCAATTTGTGAATTCCTCTCTTTACAATAGGTGCTTATAAGGGATATTCCTTTTCTATTTAAATAAATACATTTTTCTCAGCATTGAAGCCGCTTTCAGCAGGAAGAATTAAATTCTACAGGTATTTTCCAACGGCGTTGCAATTAAGACGCTTTTCAGAACTTTCTAAATGCACTCCTTTCAAGCCCACTTACGGCAGACTGCGAGAAAGGAAGCTCCGTGGAGAAAGGTCGACTATACCTATGACATAATTTATAGCCTACATTTTAGCGCCCTAAACGGGTTTGTTTTACTTTCCACGAAGGCTCTTGCCTTTCTGCCTTCAGCTACTTTGTCCTGACTTTCTAATGATGTTGAATATGCATGAAAACTTTTGCCGCACGCAGAATTTTCCTCAGAGGATGGCAGCTGAAAGCTTGATTCACCTGTCTATGGGTTGCATGGCTGCAGGACTGCCTTCAGATTTAAATAACACTGCGAATAATATGTGTTAAATAACTCATTTTACAACTCTACATAGTAACATCTGGAATTTAGGAAACACCTTATTGGGAACAGTCAGAAATATTTGTGGCATTGCAACTTAAACCTTCATTTAAACGTAGCACTTTTCACTTAAAGCTGACATATTTTCTCCGACTGCACACTTTTGCATTGTCTGTTAAGCAAAGTGGCGACAACTTTCCATTTTTTCGCTTCTTGATTATTTTAGTTTTACCCATTTTTTGGATAAGGAAGGAAAACTCATAAGGGGTTTGGGTGCTGCAGTGTGTGTCTAGTAATGAGAAAACTTTCGTGTCCTTGCGATGTCTCATTTAGAGCTGTCCGGACGCTGATGCCTGATGTCCTTAGCCAAGGATAACGCAGCTGCCCACGACTTATGAATGATAAGCGCGGCGGAAAGGACACGCAGTGCAGTGCAGTCCCATCTGCCGCTGCACAAATGCTTGGCGGAAACAATTACCAACTCGTATGCAAAAGTGCCAAATTGCCAATGGAGCTTCTCCATGGGCGAAACTTTCACGCCGCTCAATGTCAGCGGGACATGTGAGCAAAAGGAGTCGAAAGCCATACACCTGGGCCCCCCATTTTTGGTCCTTTGGCAAGGATTCGCCTGGCAATTTTGTGCCAATTTTCTGCGCCTTCTGTTTGTTTATGAAACAAGTCACGTAAGCGACGAAGCCCGTCCGCTCCCTTTGCCCTTTTTGGGGGCGTTGAACTGGCAGCTGACTAAGTGGGCGTGCCATCACCTTGTTTTTACCACTATTACTCTCCCCCTTGTTGTTGTTGTTCTTGTTGTTTCGTCCTGGGGCGATTGTCATTGGAATCGAGAATTCAGCAATTGGCAAACGTCACGAAAGCGGCTAAAACTTTTCACGATCTTTCGCGCCCTTTCGCCTGATTGTTGATTTGGCAATCTTTTGTTTTAGCCCGCTTTCGACTGCAACTTTGTCCTTTTTTGCGAGCCGTTTTGTTGGCTTGTTTTGGGTCGCTGTTTATTGCATAAAATTTATGTCCGTATATTGTGCAATTGAAAAAGTTTGTCACATTTCTGTGATTTTCCGCCCTTATCGTCAGTAGGACAGTACGTGTCGAAAATGTATGTATCATTGCGATAACTTTTAATATATTCTATTTTAACACCAATTACATTAGAGTATAATAACATATGCTATTTAAATAAACTGTAGAATTGTATCAAAACGACTTTGCAACTACGAAACGCACGGTATGGGACTCTAATAAAATGTTAAAATCAGGAGCAACCAAAGCCGCTGGCATAAACCATTATTTATGCATCGATTTCAAATCACCAAAACAAAACAGAACGGATTGGGCCAGAAAAAGAAAGTCCCAAATAAACACAATGGCAATCGGAAGGCGGCAAATAAATAGACAACACAGGAACACGGGCAAACAATGCCTGCAATAAATATTCACACATGTGTGCAGTGCACACAGTCGGGTTGTCTTTATGCACCTATAAATAAATTCATTTTGCGACATTTATGCCACGATATGGCAACGGCTAAAATGGCAATCAGTTCAATGACCAACAAAAGTTTGTCTTGTCTTGCAGTTTTTAGTTTTGGCTAAGTATCCTGTGTGATTTTCGGTTCGTAGGTATCTTAGGCAATTTGATTTGTATTAATATTTTCAAATTAAGTTAATGGAAAACTACTTGTTTGTTACTCATTAATCTACTTAATCAGATCTTAATTGTACAATTCAAAATTTTAAGTATATCTAAAATAAGGTAACCATATTAATCGATCGATTCAAACTACATAGATTACATTTTTACTATTAGTAAACTATTTACCATGTCGAATACAAATTTTAGGCTTACGTGTCCCACAAGCCCAACAGAATTTGCAGGATACTTTTCCTGTCCGCTTTCAAAGGGACTTTTCCCTCGGTCCTTTTTCACTTTTGCCACTCCACTCCTTTATCCACCTCTCTCTTTTAGTTGGCAGCACTTTTAGTTAAATTGAGCAACAAACACGTTTGGCAATAAAAATGATTCCACTTCCAGTTGCTGCTGCCACTCCCCTTCGCCTCCCATGAGGAGTGTTCCACCCACCCACTCCCACTCCCCATCACCGCCCCACTCCGCCTTCAAACATCTCCGGTTTGGAGTCCGTTTCGAAAAATGCAAGCCGCAATGCGCTGGCAGTGGAGTTTTGCACATTCTAACAGATTTATTTCACTCGAAATAGTTTCATTTTAGTTGCATTATTGTTATTGTTTGTTCGTTGTTGCTTTTACTGCTGTTATTGCTGTTGTTGTTGCCGCTTGCCAGAGTGACTGCGGAAAGTTTTTCTATTATTTTCAAATTTAACTTTGCCATTTGTTTGAATTTCATGGATACACGTACGGACAGCTGAAGTCGAGAGAATAGCGCTGAAGAGTAGGGTTAACAATGTGAAGAATTCAGCTCTTCACTTTTCCTATTTGTGTTACATTTTTACCTAAAATGGTTGCAAACTATCATATTTTTAAGATGTTTTTGTATTCTTCTAGCTGCTTTCCTCAAGATTATTTCAAAAAGACTTCGAAATTTAAATGAAGAGTTATATACATATGGATGGCTCTTATTTATTTCGAAATTGCTAATCGGATGACCACAACTGTGTATACTATGTGCTTGTGGTCTAGTTGGTGTGGATGTGCGTAAAGGGTTTCAGGCAGCGAGTTTCAGTATTTACCAAGTTTTTCCTATCGGGTGCGTTGCTCTCGGCTTTCCAATATGAAATATATTATCGATGTTCCCAACTTTTCTCAACTGTGCAATTTCCACTCAACTGTTCTCAGTTTTCTACTTTTCACTTCGCACACACAGGCACACATATTTTATTGCGTTGGCGAGCTGACATTTCAGAATTTTGGCAACAGGTTGACAGACCAAAATATATTGTAATAGTGGATGCAGACGAAAGCTTAACTGATATTTCCAAATACCAATAAAAACTCAAAGTGATATTTATCTCTGAAGCTTTAAGGAGACTAACATTTATTGTAATAGTTGATGCATACGAAAGCCTAACTGATATATTCCAGATACCAATACAAATTAAAGTAATATTTAACTCCTAAGCTTTAGAAAGACATTTGCGACGATATAAAGAATATATATTCTCGATATAGCAAAGCTCGTCTTTCCTAAACAAGCTTCGTATCTTTATGTCATTCATAAAATTCCGAATAACATATATGTATGTCCCATGAAATAAGCGAAAGAAGCCTATATTTCGCAACGCTACTTCTCTGGACAATATATCAAATAGAGTTCCACCAAATCTACCTGCATTCTGCGATATACTCCTTTGACCAATGGTTAAACCCTTTCCGGCTGAAATGTGATAAATTGAAATTACATCCAGTTGCAAAGCAGGAACGCATTGCGCAGCATTTTTAAGCCGTTTGTTGATGGGGTTGATGGGGTGCACCTGTCCCCTTCCTGGCCTAAATCGGGGTCAAAAGTCGTGCCTTGCCGAGCAAAACTTATTTATAGTGCCCCCTGCGATGGCGACGCAATTTATCGTCATTAGTGCGAGCCGCAAACGAAATTCTCACTGGAAAATTTCACGAGCTAAAATGAAATGCCTGCGGTCGTCAGCGGCTTGTTCGACTCGGTTCAGTTCGGCGTGGTCTGTCCTCGTTCTTTGTTAATCAAAGTACACTGAATGCAAATAAGTTAACAATTATTTCAACTCCATTTAAGTGGGTCCGGAATATCAAAGAGAAGACCTTACGTACAGCATTAAATACCTTTTGCTATATTGTTTTATCATCGTATCTAAATCTTTGTCGTGTGCACTGCATTAAAACTTAAAAAGGTTTGAAAAAAAAGCTCTTTCTTTATTATCCCAAAAAGAATATACTGTGAACTATCATTCTGTATTTTCCAGTGTAGGGAGCAGGATAAGGAGACGACAACCGCGACGACAACGGTAATGATGATTACTGACGGTTTTAAATCATTCGCTAATTATTGCAATTGTTGCTCTCCTTCGGTGTCCTGCCCCGTTGTCCTGCCCATTGTCCTGCTCCTGCTTCTCCTTTATATATCCTCAAGGCCCGACACCGCTGATGACGTTCTCGGCGAATAATTGATGATGGGCAGGCGACTCACACTGGCAATCACACACCCAAAGAGTTGATTCGCTTTTTGAGAAATTCAAGTGACCGCAAAACAAACAATTTCCCGGCTTTCCCGGTGAGAAAAAAAGAAAATCACCCGCCAGGAGTACGGAGGGCTTAACCACTGCACTTTACCCGTACATTTGCGAATCCCCACAGCAATCAACCTAATTTATTACGACTCCCCGAAACCCAGTGAAACTCGAACCGCAGCCAATGACTGTCATTCATCTATGAATGTTAATAATTTCCACTGCCGTTTGGCGAAATGCGAAATTCAACAACCACACCATTGCATTTCACCATTGCATTTCATTTGGCTGTGAGCTTTTGTGGCTGCAGCCCTGGCATTCACTCTGCGGTTTTTATTTCCTCGGTTGCTTTGAAGCCCTTGAGTCGGCCAAAAAAAATGTTTTAAATTAGCCATATTTTATTTCGGTCGCGGTTCCATAATTTGAGAGGGTTATATTATGCCATTGAACGCATCGACATGAAGTGGCTTAAATTGTGGCAGACTGGTACTCGAAACTTATTAATTGCGAAGGTCACTGGCGTTATAATTCGTATTAAGAATTAATTAAATGGTCAGAAAATGATGCGTGTTGTTATGGGACTTTTTTTTTAAATGAGTTTAGGCTTTCTTATCATCTTGATTGTACCATTTTTTCGGTAATTAACAGTAGCCCCATATTTGGAAATATCGGAAGCTCAGTTATTTGTAAGCATGCTCGGAATACAGCTCAGATGGACTCCGTCTCAATGCATGTGTGCGAGAATTCCCCTTTCCGCAGTGTAAGGACCGCACGTGCTGTTAGTTCACCCCTCAGCCACGCCCACCACCCGCTACGCCCACCTGCTGAAGCGAGCTAATGCCTACCCATTTACACATACGTGAGCACACCGACGAAGCGACGCAGCGACGAGCCGCCGGGCGGACAGACAAACAACTTATTTCGCTCAGTGAACTCAACAATAAGCATAAAAACATTCATCACTGATTCACTACGTGAGCTGGTTTGTCAATTATGACGGCCTAGGTGGATGGATCGTCCCAGCAGAGATGAGGGGATGTATACTGGTATATGATTGGGAAAGGGACTGTGGGGCTAGCTGGTGGAGGTGGTGATGATGAATATACGAGTGCCACTGATTGAATATCAACGCCGGGGCACAAAAGGAATTCCTCATGCTTATGGGCTCCGCTTAACACTTTTGCGTCCTCGTTTCCGCCAGCAATTTTTCTCCGCTCCATCCCATACTTTGCAAGTTGTGTATTCCTCTGAGCATATTTTCTGCGCTAGTCAACTGTCAGATTTTCGTTGTGCCAGCATAAAATGTTAAAATAATGCCACTCCGACATAGACCGTCTTTCGTATCATTTCGTTTCGTTTTGCCTTCGTTTTGGTTTCGCTTTGGCTTCGGTTCAGGGCCCAGATCTCAAACCATATCCCATGCCATCCCACATCCACATCCACATTTCGAGGTCCCCACTCACCAGCTACATTATCTCCCATTTGTCGCATACAATCTGCTTGCCTTTTCTTTTATTTCCCCCTAGTTTTCCCTGGCTTTTTCATCTCCAGTTGGTTGTTGTTGCCGTTAAAGCCATTTCCGGTGACAGTGTAATATTGTAATATGCTTATGTCTCTGTCGTCTGCCAGTCTGTGTCACCGTTTGGTAGCAACTCGCCTGTAGATGCGGCCATAGATAGCTCCTCACACTTCCACTTCCAGTGGCGAGTGCCCAGGAATGTCTGGCAGCGGAAGGAGTCGAAAGTTATCTAGGAGTGTTTACTGAAGTAGGGAGGACCCCCAGCGAAAGTGGTTTCGGAAAAAAGGTGCTACCATCATTCTGTAATAATAGGCATGTGTGTTGTTAATACTGAATCAAAAAGTTTACTTTGAGTAACACGTTTTTAAAGGAAATGGTGTAGTTCTATAAAAACCTTTCGCCTTATAAGCATATACATATATATCATTATATATAATTGAAAATTGTAATCCAAATAGTTCGTTTAGGGTATTCAACAGTATGGTTAGTCGAACAAGTTATGGTTCTTTGCACTTATTTTTGGGATCGACAACTTTGCATCGTCAGCAAATGAAAGTTGTGTAGCCAAGTTATTTATTGTTGCGCTGGCTGGGCTTGTGTTTTTGAGAAATCAATCAAATAAAATGCGACGACAACGGACCCCAAATACCCCTCAGCACCCCGCTTATTCCTATATGGGTAGTGGGTGGTGGGTGGTAGGAGGTGGGTGGATTTGATCAAATTAAAAGGCAACCCGTATGTCTTACTCACCCACACAGGCACGCACGCACTGAGACAGCGGCACCCATACAGATGCAGAGACATTGGCATTGCAATTTGAAGACAAGCAGTTGAAATGCATTTCGTGTTGCTGTCTGCATCTGTATCTGTAACTGTGGCTCGTGCGGCACTCTATGTGTATGTATATGGTGCATGTATATAGTATGTATATAGGAGCATCTCCGTGGGCCACAGCCCCACCCATACACACCCAGTTACGTGCTAAGAATTTTAATTAACAGATAAATCAATAAGAAATATGGACGACGGCTGTCAGTGTAACTCTGTGCGAGTGGAGAAGAGGCATCGCATAGCCTCGCCTCGCCTCACCAACTAAATAAACTTCTGACGCTGCCAGTCGTCTATGTCTATGTTTCCATTCCATTTCCCCGGCTTTCCCCTCGCCGTTTTTCAAGCCTGAAAAGCGCAAGTGCTAAGCCCGCACCCGGAAAATGGCCAACTGCAGAGAAATTAGAGAAAAAGGCCGTTAAAATTGCAGCTGCAGCAGCTGCAATGGCCACATTAGCAGTCTGCGGCTTCTTGGCCTTGGGCTCAGCATGAAGACTTGGCCAACAGCGCATATCTCCTACAGATGTCCCCGAAAAGGGCGGTAAACATTCTGGGAAATGGGAAATACTTGGCAATACTTGGTATTTATTGCACGTGCCTACATGTGCTTACGGACAAAGGTTTCATCGTTTTGCAGTCACATTTATCATATAAAATGGCCTTTTTAAAATGAAAAGATCCTCAAAAAGTTTTCCAAGTTCGATAGTTACCTCTGCGTAAGTCCTTTATTTTTAGCAAGTTATTTACTTCTTGCCCTGTGCGAACATTTCTAACTTCATTATTTTATTTTCAGCGGAGAGATCTCTGGAGAATGCTCACTGGCACTCGAGTCCCCAAGATGCCCGACTGAGTAGCGCATTTATGCCAGCAGAACCAGGCCTTTTCTAGGACCTTTCTCCTCCTGGTTCTCCTGATTCTCCTGGCCGAGCAGTGCTTGGCATTGCAAATGCAGCTATAAATAGAATTACAGTCAAGAGCTTGATAACTTGCGAAAATGCACAAGGCGCACCAAGTCCTGGCTCCGGACTCGGACCGGACTACCCAGCTCAGGTGCGGAGAAATTTATTATTAAATGAACAAAATAAATGGCAGGAAGTGAGCCTGAACTGGCTGTGGCCACGTATTAATGACGCTTTTAAGAGAGCGGGCCCGTTTTCTGAATTTAATGATGGAACGTGCCACAAGTCACGGCCAACGAGTCCCATTAGAGGCAGGCAGCCATCAAATATCTAACGTGTGCAACATTTTGTTCGCCTTGCAATAAAACAAATTTGACCCGGTCCAGCAAAACAATTCAGACAGGTAGCGACAAAGTTTAATTTGAATATAATAGAAAAACTTTTGCGGGGCCCAGAGGCTGGGCAAAACCAAAAATCTAAACAAGAAGCGAATAGGAAAACGTCTCAAAACAAATCCCCTAGCACACAATAAATGTCAATAATATTAAAATAATTTCAAACAAAGTGTGAATAATTGCGTAATTTTGTTTTATGGAGCACATTTTAAGTAGCTGTAACTTTATATGAGGTGCTTGTAAATATTGCACATTAAAGATCTACATTTACATAGAATTATAATGTAATTTTAATATTTGCTGTGAATTTGTGAGCATTTTGTTCAAGTACCCCATTCGAGAGCATCAACCTTAAGAGCAGCCCCAAAAATATCGCTGCGTTTCGTTCGGCATTCAGCGAAAATAGTTTTGAAGCCCCAAAATATATACGTATGCGAACTGATATATGTGGACGTGTGCGAACGCTGGTATGGAAAATGTTTTATGGCATTCGTGATTGTTGTGTCATTAAGTTGAAATTGTGTAGGTGGTCACAGGACACGGACTTTGAGGCGGACGGAAGGCAGGACATCGGCGATGGCCAGGGGCGGGGCACAATGGCTGACCCAACTTTATTTCTATTTCCAAGCGGCGGCGAAAACTTGTAATCGAAAAAGTGTCTGTGCGGCTCTAGTTTTATGGCCACACTTGTGCCCTGGCTTTCCTTTCATTTTTATTACTTTTTTTATATAATTTACAAACGAACTTCATGGCTCACACTCATATGTTTTGTGTTTTAAGATGTGTGTATCTTTTATATCTTATGTATAATTTTTATAAAATTATATATTTTCGTTTATTTAGAAATAACAATTTTAACAAGTGTTATACAATAATCACATTTTGATAAAATATAATCATTATTATTTTCACACGAATATAGTAAATGGCAATAGACTCCTGAATCGCACTGTACTCCATTTGTGCGTTCAATAATTTGTGTACAAATTATTTTGTAAAATATGTATAATTTTCATGAAAAATATATTTTTGCTTAATTTAAAATAACAATTATCATACAACAATCACATTTTGGTAGAATAGAATCATTATTATTTACACACGAATATAGCAAATGGCAATAGACTCGCGAAACGCACTGTACTCCATTTGTGCGTTCAATAATTTGTGTACAAATTATTTTCGTGTACAAACCGAGGTCCCTTTATGGCCATGAAAACGCCAGCCAGGCGAGAGGCCATGGCCATGGCTAAAAGAGACCCACGGCTACGGACTGGAAGTGGAAGTGGAGGTGGAAGTAGTATTCACCTTGTTTCTCCTTGGTTTTTCCGCTTTTCCGTCGAGTTCATTCATATTTCCCTGAGGACAATCGAGAGGGAGTGTGTGATGTGCTCTACAAGTTTTTGGTTGGGCATTTTCTCTTTGAAGTTTGGGTGAAATTCTAAACTGGGCTGCGGAATTTTTCGGTCATTTCGCTGGGGCAGGAAGTGTTTTTTGTGGAGTTTATTTCTTCTTCTTTGATAGGGCACCTTTACATAAACACAAACGTTGTAAAATATAAAACACTTTCCTTCCTTCTACTAATTAGTAGGTAATTCATTTCTGTAGTCTTAAAGAAAGAATTAAACATAATTTTTCGCAATACCTACATTTTGTGACCCCAAAGATGTTTTCTGAAGTGTATTCCACGTGGCGCCCACTGTTTTCACATTTCACTTCCTGTGTTGTTCTTTTCGCTGGCTGGCATCTTTCTTCCTGGGCTTATTAAATATTCAAAGGCAACTTCAGAGGCTGGCGCCAATGCAACAAGCCAAAAATTAGTTTAATCTGAGATTTCGCAGCCCGCACATATTCACTCAGGTGATGCCCGCTGGCTGTGCGATTTATCTGCATATATATGTGCGCTTCCATACAATATAATTTCAATTTCTTTTCAATTTTGCGCCTAGCACTTTGCTATATTGTTTACGTGGCGTATGGCGTATGCCTTCTGTCTTCCGACTTCTGCCTTCTATGTCTACGAGTATGTCGGATATTTGCATACATTTTGCGGTGAATTTTGTTGTTGAGGGAAATTGCGCATACGCCGCGTTTTGTTTTCCATCCCGCTGACACAGTTGCGAGTGGTAACCGCCCCCTTTTTCGATCCGCCTCCTCCGCAGCAAATCAATTTGGCCTGCATATTTGCATAATAAGCATAGGAGACCCAGTTTGTTTGTCACTCAGCCAGCCTGTCACTTGATCAATATGTGCATGGCGTGCTCATAAAACGATTGCCCCCCGTGATTCAGTCCGTATTACTTTGTTTTCTTGAGTCGGAAATTTGTGTCGCACAAATGTGGCCCGGGGTGTGATCGGGTCAAGGAGCTGTGACTTTAAGTGGCAAATCGCAAACGGCAAAATAGGGAAAATGTGAAATAGGGACAATCGGCATGCTGGTTAACCTTTGCCAACCCGGAATGGCATAAACACCACGTGTCGCAGTCGAAAAACAACGCTGAGTGCAGTAAATTTAGTGGAATAATGACTCTATTTCATCCGCTGATATTTCGTATTTATGTGTGATAGGGGTTTATTTTTTCTAAATGTTCCTTTTCAATAACCTTATTGGCAAGTGTTTTCGTGGAACAATAGCCAATAAGCAAACACAGTTGCCTATTTTTTTAACAAATAACAAAGGAATGTGAAAGTTATTCAGATGACTTTCGTAATGAAATGTAAAACTGGAATTATATTAACAAAGCCATGTTCAATATTGGTATTTTAGATTTTTCTTAGTTACTAGCTTTGCATTTTCGTAGTTATTATGTCAGATTATTTATTCTCTAAAGCAGATTTTAATGCTTTTGGTATCCCATCATCTGTTTTAGGCTTCAACAATCCAAGTGACTTAAGTGATTTTGATTATTGGCCACTTAACACTGTGGATCACCAAGCAAGCCAAAAACAAAATCGATAAACAAATTGCCAAATTAGCACATTTCCGCAACAAGCCATAAGCAAAAAAGCAGAAAAAAACGAACACACCCCAAACAAATCGGTTTGGTGGGTCAAAGGGGACTTGTATATATTTGGAAGAGGTAGGAGGATGGGGCGGCAGAACAAACTGGGTGTTCGCCAGGCCATTCATCTGCTCAAACAAAGCCATCTATTCAGACGGTGTCATTCATGGCGACGATGCTGCTGCCCAATCGTGCGATGAGCATCTCTGGTCATTCATCTTGAGCCGCCGTTGTCAATCCCCCCGGAAGCCTTTCCTCCCCCCACCAAAACTCAGATCCATTCCCGATGCTTGTGTTGGCAAGATAAATGGCTTACAGATTATGATCAATTTGTAGCGAAGCCAGACCGAGAGGCCGAAACACGGACAAGGATATCCACATATCACATGCCCAATGGCCTTGATGGCCACGCCTCTGCTTGGGGGCGGAGGTATCTGCTTATGACAACTTAAGTATGATCTAAACTAAAAACAAAGGAACACACATGATATATGGTCGCAAATTGACTGCAGATTGGCGCTTGTCTCACGGGGCGTATGAGTAATGCAAATAAAATAACTGCGAATAAATGTAGACAAAAACAAGGGGATAGGAAAACATTCATTTTAGAATTTAAACTTTAAGTTGAATTGAATTGCCCAACGTTGCGTATACGTAATTTAAGACTTAAACTCGTGAAAAATTCTGCGGATTTTGGCAAGTTATGGTAGTTTTGGAATGTTACACTTAAAAAAAATAGTTAGGCGCACTAGTCACCAGAATCCTACGACCTCTAACCATTTGACCCTTATCAAACTGATTTGTGTTTGTTTTATATCTGCGTGAAAGCTGCAATCCCGTTTTGGTCACTCGCGTAGTTTCGGATTCTTTCTAAGCCGAAACAACAAGGTGTTTAATCTAGACAAATCCATTTACCCAAAGCAGCACCATGACAGGTACACAGTGGCCCATCGAACGGGGCCAAAGGGGGTGTGAAATAGAGGCGGGAAGGTAAATATTTATTTGAGCTTTTATTGCAGACCCCACTCTAGGGGCTTTGACTCGGGGCTCCGAAGCCCACGCTGCGTTCACTGCACACACACGCAATGCGGGCGACCTCGCTGCACTGCAAAAAATATCAAAGCTAAAGCTGCAACCAAACATATCTTGAGATTTGGGGACAAAAATGTAGAGATGATCATGTATTTTTATAACAACAAAAGCATATCACATTGCTAGCGATATTCGAAATAACAGATTTAAAAAACCAAAAAAACATAAGAAAAATGTAAGCGCATTTCCCAGAAATTTGGTAATTCTCCACAGTTCTTCTATAGATTTTTCCTGCGTGTTCCTGCGAGGTTTTTACTGCTGCAATCGTTGATAAGGGAACAAAAGCAGTGCTGTCGATCTTGCGCGCTCCCTGTTGTTGTTATGCGTGTTAATTCCCTTTGATAAAATAATGCCTGGGATAACCTTTAAATGGTTTTCGATGTGTGCCCGCATGCCAAATCCTTGTCCCTTGCCATTCCCCTCTTTTTGTGTGCGACTCCTACGCAATTAAGCTTTATTTATTCTTGGCCGCAGCAATTGATTGCTGTGCCAAGCAATAAATGTATAAATAAATATTTTGCGGACTGTGCTCCACCCATCCACCCAATGCGGAATAGCAGGAAATCCATCAACCTTAACGAAATCAAAGACGGCCGCCTTAAGTTATATCAAATCTCTCCCTTCATTTTCGCTCGGAAGCAGCATTTTGGCCAACACTAATTGGTGCCTGCCATCCAAATTCGCACGCATTCTGTGAGCCCCCTTCGAGGCAGAAACCGAGGTCATGGGTTTAGAGTGGGTTCAGAGAGCATTGGGCAAACATGACAAAGTGTTAATGCCAAGGTTTACACAGCAGTGGTGCCAAGAAATGGCCAAGACGAATTTGGCAGTTAGTTTACTGAACATATAAATAAGATTCCAAAACTGTGGGTCAGTTTTAGGTAGTATATAAATGTGTTACCTCCTTGTGAAAGTTATTTGAGTGGGGCGACATTCAAAACCATGTGATAAGTCAGACGAAAATGTACACTGAATATATAAATTAATATTATCTGAAATTAAGTGCCTTCACTCTGCATATTTGGCTATAAATGGCCCCGAACCTGGCTAGAAAGCGCCCAAATGCACCGCACTGGTGGCACTCCGCAAGGAGAGCAACTTGCAAGTGGCAGCTCTGCCAGGAGTCAGGACAGGTGTGTGGCATGCGGCATTTGCAGGCAGGTGAAAGTGTGGCAGGTGGGCAGGTGGCATTTCGCCAGCTCAACTTGCTTAACGAGGTTAGTTGCGTGTGAGCGAACGCAAACGCAAACGCGAACGGGAACGTGAACGCGCTTCAGACAAATTAAAAAGAAAAATTCTTGAAGAAAAATAACGCAGAAACTAAGAGCGTTAGATGAGTAAAATAGCTACTAAAAATGTGGGAATTTATGGGGGAATGCAAAAGCTTAAAATATGCGTGCGGGAATGTTTGAACATTGTTAAATGTTGAAGTGCACGCGGCTGAAAACTTTTCCCAGCTGATAGAGTTTTTAAAAGCCGACCGAAACGGATTAAGGATTGGGTATGGTTGTGGGTACATAACATTTTTGTTAGTTATCAAAAATTAGCTCAGCCACTTACATTTAAGCCTCAAAGTGTTTGTCGTATTGTTTGCCTCTTTCTGCAGACTGCATAAGCTGAGCTAAGAAAGTTCCAGCGCATCACATTTTCGAATAATCCCTTGAATGCCCACAACCCCAAAGGCAAAGTTTTCATTTCCATTTCGGACACCGCAAATGCGTGACATCAAGCCCAGCTGATTAACCCGTAACAAAAGTCCTTGAACGCCCTTGCACGGACACATGGGAAAGCCCACACACTGGGAAAATCTGCATATGCAAAAGCTGCAGGACACAGAAACAGAGGCAAAGAAAAGGATGCAGATAAGCTACAATTGAATAGCGGACAGAGACAGGACAGAGAGGGAAGACAAGCTGTGCAGATCATAAAAAATACTTAAATTCGAATTATTGCACTCGTTGTCTGTCTAAGCCAAAACGAGCTCGGAAAACCTCAAGCGCTTGCTCGCTTTTCCACGAATTTTCCTCTTTCACTTTCCTTCTGCTCTTTTGCGGGTGTTTCTGGCAAGCGCCTTAATGCTAAGCAATTTGCGTTAAATGCGAAAGAGATTAAAACAATGTTGCATTTCTAATTGTTTTAAGCAACGACGATGGCGACGATGAGAAGCATGATGGTAATGGGGCTGAGAGGGTGGCGATAAGAACGCTGGCACACATGGCGTATGCGCATCGCAATCGCAGTTTAAGTATTTGGTATTTATTGCATGGGTAGGACGATAAGGGGAGGGAGGGGATTTCCAGGAAGTGCTTATCGACTAAATGATATCCTGTACCCTTAATCAGACACTTTAGTTCTATTATAAATATAGTTATTATTTAGTAAAATATTGTTGTTCTTTGCGTTTTGTTATTAAGGCGAACTTCTTCATAAGGAATTAAATTTAACATCCCCCGAATTGCATAAAAACGAGAAGTAAACAAGTAGGAAGACTTAAACTGAAGCCTCCATTTGCAAGGCTTACACTTGAAAATTGCAATTATGAGAATACCAAACACAATCAGCGCCGCCGTCATCGGATTTTCCCGACTTCAATATACTCGATTTAAGAGTCGAAAAGTGGCGCAAAGTGCAGCCAGAACACAAGTGTCCCCAATCAGGCGCCTCGTCCAACTTGCAGCGCGAAAGTTCAGCTAATTCCCCATCGTAATTGAAACCATTTCAATGTTAATTAAATCTACTCTGGCTTTCCCTATCTCTCCCTTTTTATCTCGCAGCGGCCCCCTTTTTCTATAGAGAACCTGCGACTTTAAAAGCATTTCAAGTGTGGCTGAAGAGGCGAAATATTTACGGCGAGGCGAGGCGAGGCTGACTAATGAAGGGTTTTCCATTGGTCCTTTGGGATATCGCGCAGTCCAGGTGGCTAATCTACAACGTTAACAGCAGCGTAGCACAGTACGAGTATTTTATACTGTTTGATGAAAATAGTGAATTTTGTTTCAACTCTTAACCTATATATATGTAATGGGGATAGGATTATTCACACAGAAGAACACCAATTTATTACTCACATAAGTCATCGAATTGTAAAGCAAAGCTCACAGTTCCTATTCATCATTATCCCCATACTTGTCATCCAAATGCTCATGCTGCTTTGCGTAATTAGCATCCAACTAACGCTAGAGTGAGGTCAACCATCAGACCAAATGTATTAAACCCCAAAAATTTAAATTAAATACCCTTAACCATATATCCGTATGAATATGTGGAATGCACTTAACAGTTGCTGACCGCATCATTTCAAATTTGCTCGATAACATTTTGACCACAAATTTATGAATGACTTTGGCTTTTGGGTTACGAATGGGCGATGCATAATGAACAAGCCGAATTAATAGAAGCAATTTATGTTTTCATTGCATTGTCAAAGGAAATCAACATAAATGAGCTAATTACTAAGCAGGCGAACGATGTGCTCACATCGTCCTTGTGTCCTCACGAGCTCCTTTGATTGAGTCAACCATCAATGTGTGGTTGGCTGCGCAGGCAGGACAATCTCAGGACAAACAATCAGCCCAAAAGTCCCCACTTACCTCACAGATTGCCACCTTGACGAGGACCTACTGCATTTGACAAAATGTGTATTGTTTTGACGACATTTTAATTAAGCAAACCGCTGGAGTCGATCCGAAAGCCCCAAGATTGTAGGCCAAAAACCCGAGCAGTCCAAAAGGAATATGCAATCTGAATTTGGGGCTCACCCAATGAGTGTGGTCTGAGTTTGAGTGATCTGCGTGATTCTGGTGTTTGACAATTATGCATAAGGTGATAACTAGGATAAGCTGAAGGTGTGTGTTGGTTGCACCTTTAAATAATCGAATATTACTGCTGCAATATTATAACTCATCCGTTTTCGGAAATATGAAATAAACTTACAATTCTGTAGTGGAAATACGGAAATAATTAATGCTGTCAAATACATAATCCACTTAGATGAAAAACTCCAGACAGTAAAAAAACCGACATAAGTCCGAACTACCATTTAAAATTATTTTTCCTGGCGAATTGGCAAAAAATATATACAACAGCGGCATGCAAACTTCATCAATTACAGAAATTTTCTTCAATTAGCAAAAACTTAATAATGGAGCAATTTGCCAAAACTGGTTTATAATTTGTTTGATGGTGAACTTCGTTGCTGTTCTCATTTTCCCCGCATGCATTCGTGTGTGATAAATGAATTTGAAATTTTACAAGAGGGCGCCAGGAAAGTTTCGCAATTGGTCAGTCAAAAGAAAAACTAGGAGAAACAGGGCGCTGCAAGTTGAAACCAAAATAATGCGGTTTTGTGGCCAAAAATCAAAGGAATATGCCAAGCTTAAATTCAGCAGGCAAACAACATGTATTCAAATATAATACATTGCGGCCAGCAGTGAAAGCCGTAAAACTTACTGCTCCCAAAAGTCGGAAATCAGATGTCCGAGTCAGACACAAAATCAGAATCGCTTTTCGGCTAATAGTCAAAGAAAATTAAATTTACAGCGCTTGACTCGCCGCACAGCAAACTTAAAGTTTTTCCAACAATTTTTCCCTTCTCGTCCTGATGAAATTCCACTTCGCCTGCATGGAAGAACCTTATATTAATAACAACGCGGTAAGCCCGAAATGTAAAAGAGCTTTCCAAAGCTATTTTGTCCTTTGGCATTTTTCGTATTTCGCTGACAAAAGAGTAAGAGAAAGAAAATGCTCTACAATTTATATTTAATAAGAGATTTGATAAAACATTACCGATAAATAGAAAGATACTTAAATACACCTTTAATTCGCTTTACAGAAATTATGTAAATCAGCACTTTATAAACTGTATATTTTATATAAATATTAATACTGTTCAAAATGGGCTATGAATATGCTTATTTTAATGAGACATTGCCTATAAATATTTCACGCATTTCATAATTAGCAATTGATTCTCGTGCGAAGCGCAGTTACTTTCTTTTTCCAATTTTACTTCATACAACGCATTTCCATTTCCTTCGACCTGTCATCGCACTCAGGAAACTTCGCAAGGTCGCCAGCATTTCTCCGCCTATTTGCACAGGGATAATTGCATTTAATTTTGAATACGAATCGATTGAACGAACGACGAATCAAGGAAGCCAATCATAATTGGTGGTTATCAGAGCGAGACGAGCGCAAAATGTGGACTTTCTCCTCTTCTTTCCTTTTGTTGTTTCCCTTTCTGTTCCCTTTTCTTTGCCAGCTGCATGTCCTTGATGGTTGGCCTCCTCCAATTGTCCCTGTCGTCGCCGACAATCCTGTCCGTGCCACCGATGATGATGATTGGTCCTGTAGGGATGTTATAATCTGAACCATTGGAATATGTCTGTCATTCTGTTGATTTACACATTTGCTTATTGTTTGTGCTCAGATTTTCACATTTATATGGCAGGGGCAACTACGTGAATGCATTTTCCATAATTTATGTGAGGCCAAGGACGATCCACACTTCCTTTCCCAGACAAAAGACGAAAAGAACTGACGAGGAACCAATGCATAAATGTTATGAAAATGGCAGTACAATAATTAGCAAGGGCATATTAAAAAACTCAGGGGAAAATAATAGTGAAATATTGTTGATGAATTTCTTTTATGAAGTGAGAAGTATTGTTATTATCATGGACATATTGTTTTCAAGTACTAGCAATGGGATGAATATCTATTTAAATATAGATTGAGGATGCGAACTGCATTCTTCAAAAAATGTGTCTCGATCCTAAGAAAGCCTCCGTAGCCTTTGGATGGGTGTTTAAGAAATTCCAGTGCCTGAGAGCCAATGTCTATATCTCTTGCCTCTTTCGTTCCTCTATCTCTCTAGTTCATGAGTTCAGACATTTCAGCAATGTCCATCAGTCGATTAGGTTGTCGCACTTGGCTGACTGCGTTCCCAGTTCCTTTTTTCGAGCGGCTCCTTTGCTTTCCGCTGCCACAGTTCTGTGGGATAACCCAAGGATAAGTTAAACTTATTGTTACCCTTGCAAAAAAAGAAGAGCGAAATAAACTTTTGACAGTTTTCGTTGGACTGACACTGCTGCTGTTCCTCCCGGCAAGTTTTTGCCCTGTTTCGGCGGTTGACTGGTTGAATTGAACCTTTGAGCCATTTTCCTTTCCCACACGCGCCAATATAAATGTTGATTCAGTGGATAAGTTGGGGGCCGCAAAACTTTGCCACATGCCACACTTCGGCACAAAAAACGGGATCACAAAAAGGTACAACAACAGTGGGGCAAACCAAAAGTTATAATTCACTTATAAGCGTAGCTGACCCACAAATATGTATCGATTGCTTATCGGTCTGTGAAATAGTTTTGGTGCCAAAGTTATTGCTCTAGGTAAATAGTTTGCACGCTCTTTAATTTACATAATGGAAGCAAACAGTGATTTCACAAATTGTAGCATTTTCCCAAGAGTGAAAATTAAAGTAAAACATAATCGATTGCGTACGTAAGTTATCCGAAAAGAGGTAATTGCTAGCAAATCTATAGCGCAAACTCTTCTCTGCCTTTAATTTAAGGCAATTTGGTTTAATTAAAAATTTACCACGCCGCTTGGTGAGTTGGGTAATTAAAAGTTTAAAGGTCACTGGCATTGTCCTTGTTCTCCTTCGCTCCTCCCTTCCGGCCAACTTCCTGTCTCCTTTGCCTTTTGCTTTCCGCTGCTTCCGCTTCCGCTGGCTGGGTAATAAAAATAGCTCACGTGTCACGCCCATAAAAGTCACACATAAAACAGCAAAAAATAACAGGAGGAGTAACAGGACTTGCATGGGTCGGCCCCTAAATATCCTGGAAAAACAATAATTAAATTATATACGTATTTAGTAACTTGGATTGAAAGTAATAGGATGCCCAAAAGCCATATAGTTTTCTCCAAAAAATATATATAATTTCTCACTGACCAGACATTTTTGTATTACAATTTAAGCTTTTAAACTGATGTACTATCATTTTCATATATTTATAAATGGGTTCAATACATTATTTTAAAGATATATTAAAACGTACTTAAAAACCAAAGGAAATACTATCGAAATGGGCATACCCCTTGCAACCAAAAAAGAGCAGCAGAAAATTTAATTACAAACCAGCAAACATTAAAATTTGTAATTCCATCATAAAAATTTGTTTGTTTTGGAGGAGAAGAAAACAGAGTGGGATGAGCTAGGAAAATGGGAAACGGGGAAAGGTGGAGGTGAACAAAACAGGTGCTGCCATATCCTGTGGCCAGCAACATTAACATTTGTTTTCCACCTAGACTCGTATAATTTCCTCAATAAAAGTCCAACCAGATTGGCCTTCAGTACACACTGGTCTGGTCCTGCAGTTCCCCTTTTCCCGAATTTTCCCTTCTGTCTGTGCGGTTTTTAATTACTTTATATTATTGGCCAAGTTTTTGGGGTAAAGATTTCCTCAGTACATAAAATCTATGTGGTGTGAAATGAATGGAGCAGCCAACAATGTGTTCTACATGGCACTTGGACATGGTCCGAGGCGAGAGCTCTGGCATCCATTCATTGTTGATTGCCGTGCTGGCGAGGGAAGTCAACATACACTGCGAAAAAACTGGCAGCGGGTTAAGCTGTAGGGATTAAATTACAACATTGAACATTTGAACAAGTGCTTAATTATAGTAAAATGCTATAAAGAAAAAAGATTTTTGTAATTCATATAACATTCTTTTTAAATTCTTCATTGAGTGAGTGAATTCGTTTTCTGAGATTATTTCTTGCTGTGCATTTCTCATCACAATCGTAAGCACAGAGACAGATCCCGCTCGAGATGTTCTTTTGTTTCCTCGGCACCGGGCGCAGTTCATTTCACACTGCTCCATCATCATTCCCCGTCTCAACGAAACATGCGTTGGCATTCCAACTTCCTCCGTTCGTCCTCGGTCCAAGTGTCCTTTGAGCTCGTATTTTGTCTACCAGCAACTAGAGCAGGAGTAACAACAACACATGACACGTGTCACAGGCTGCGCCCACAAGCAGCAGAAGTGACGAAAGGGTTGAGCTCGGGGTTCCGGAAAAGGGGATTCTGGAAAAGGCTGGGATGGAGTTTAAAATGAAGTCGGGCTGGAGCAGAAAAGTTTTCCTCCGTCGACAATGGTAATGGATTTTTGCAATGATAATACATAGGAAAAATGATAGGAATACAGATTTGTATCCGTGCAAAAGTTTTCCCTTTTTTTAATTAGTTAAAGGTGTTTATTCTAACATATTTGTTGGTGTGTAAAAGTGTTAAAGTAAGAAGAGCCATCTCTCTGTTTGCGTGTGTTAAGTTTTATTTTAGCAATGTTTTAACTTTAATGGGCAATCGAAGGGACTTCAAAAAGGGCGAGTTCTCTGCTGCTGTCCGTCTCTTTCTACTTCGCTCTAGCCGCCTCTTTCGCTCCATCCAAGTATTTGTCAATTAACGCTTATTGTATTCGATCTCCACCAATTTTTGCATATTTTTTGCCCACTTTATTGGAGGCAGAGTTGCCGAGCTCCATGTGCGTGATTGTTTTTCGTTTTTTTACGTCTCTGTTCGTTTCAACACATGTGATTTGGTGTTGTCGGTGCTTTTGCGGCTGACACACTGCAAAAAAAAGTGTGCAGCCTGAGTACATTGGCAGTGGCAGCGTTGCATTTCAAATTTCCATTTACCGACAACTGTTTCGATTGTTTACATTGATTTATTTACGTTGTTGTTTATGTGGTTTCGCATGTCCCACCCCTTTCCTTTCCCGCCCAGCCACGCCCCCTTCCTCTCCTCTTCTCTAATCCACTAATACCCGTGCTATGGAGCTTTGGTTTCGCTGAGTTTCAATATCAATCGCCAATTTTTTGTTGGCCTGCATTCGAACTGCATTGAAATGGATTTATTTGTACTTGCAAAATATTTTCGGCAAAATCCTGACGCACGCAAAAATGCCGACAGGGCATTTTTTGTTTCGGGTTTTCGAAGGAGATTGGTTTTAACATTCAATATAACCAGCTCATAGATGCAATAGTTAGTGTTTATATTAGGTCGGAGCTGAAGGGTCAAAAGGCCACAAAGAGCGCAGAGCAAAAATCTGCTCAAATGGCACAAAATCCGCTGGATATGAGACTTCAGTTTCCATTCAGCATTGCTCTTTTATATAAAATCTTTTGGCTGCTGAGTAAGCCAGATTCAATGTGGATGCTAATTTGAATATTTGGAGATTTTGTGATCAATACATTTTTTTTTTACATATTTTTCACTTGCTTTAGCAGTACCAGTTTTCACTCGTATAACCAGTGCAATAATTGAATAATACTATACAAACATCATGTTACTGTTGTTAGATGTAGATTGAAAGTGAACTACATTCTTTGACATACATATATAATATTTATGTTATAAATTAGTAATCAGCCCATAACGCCCACATACTTGAAGATTACACAAGGCAAAAGCTGAAGAGCGAAATATGGAAGTACGGCCATTTTAATAATAAAGAAATGAATTCGTAGGTATTGGACCAACTAAATTGTAAATTGGTATTTAATTACGTTTCATATATAGTGTTGCTTCTGGCCGCCTGCTGTATAATTAAGATAATTACGCTCAAGCCGTTGCCCAAATCAGATGCTATGCTAATTTCGCGAGCTGAAACTCAAACAAAGTGCCGAAAATGTGCACAAACACACACGGAAAGGTAAACGCAGGCTGCGGCTTGGCTTGACCTCATCTAATTGAAAAGCCATTAAAAAGCTTTCAGCTGCTCATTATACATTTAAATATTCGCCGTTTTTATTTCGGTGCACGAAACTCGGACTCCCAGCTCCGGACTTCCCCTTATGCCTTATGGCATAAACAAAGTTATTTTAGTGTTTCGCGCATGTTAAAGTTCACATTCAGGTGGACCATGATCACACACAACAACATGCTTGGCATGCAATTTATGTTCAAGCTGCTATTTTTCCTTTTTCAAATTCAGTGGAAGTGCGCCTAATGCATTGCCTTCATACATGCATGTATATAAGTTCAGATCCAGCTGCCATTCCAAACTGTTGACTACTCTCCTTCGAATAAAAAATGCCTCGTAGGATTATGGATTAATTATGACTTTATTTCAATGTGGACTGTCTGTTTGTTAACCTAACGTACCTAATAAGTACAACCACTGCTATATCTTATTTTAGTTATGGGTGCATATAAGGAGTCATGTTCTGAGTTTGGTCTGGAGAATTCTCAGAGGCGCCGTTTAACCGCCGATGCCCCGATACTCAATATTCCGCGGACAAGTTGGAGCTGTTTTGGCTGCGCGCCAACCACTAATGCCATAAACGCCCGAAACCGATTGCGCAATTATGACGGACAGCTTCCCGGAGGGAGAACGCAGCCATTTGGGCGGAAGGGGGCTCAGGCTTTAGGGCTTTTAACGAGATGAAAGCGTCATACGGTATGCAGGTATGCAATGCGAATTGGATTGGCGCCCAATCGAGGGGAGAGCAACAGCCAACTGCTTGGTCAAGGTGGCAATGAAATATTAACAAACAGAACTAGACCAAAAATGGCTCGACAGGTGTCGTGCTTGGCTTACACAACAATAAACAAGGCTACCGGATGGGCTGGGAGATCGGGAGCTGAGGTCCTTTGCTGCGTGCCTGGGAATTCGGGCAACAAGGATTCCTTTTCCGACAAGCAATCTTTTGGGAAATTAGTTTAAAAGGTCAACGAAGACGTCGCTCCTGTGCGAAGCAGAATTAACTGCGTAACTAACTTGTAAACAGATTATTTATGATGCCAATCGTGGACTGCGGGAAAGAGTTAGTGTGCAGAATTTTATTACTCTTGCCGCACACAGCGGCGAGTAAAATTATAAATTGCACTAAAAATTAACAACTTCACCAACAATTCCACTTAAAATGTTTATTGCGCTCATTAATTTTTCGGTTGTTCTCTGAAGAGCTGTTGTTTTCGGTTGTTTTCGCCAACACAGTAAAAATCGGAATGGCAGTTGCCAGCAGTCGAGAGCCGCAGCGCTCAGGAATTGCATTAAAGTTTCAAGAGCTTTAATTCTGTGCAATAGTCTTTCGATCCTTACCGCCGTCTCATTCTCCGACTGTCTGGTCTGGTTGGGCTTAATGAAAATTCCGAGCAGGCAAAATATAATTTATGCCTTCTATATGGTTTATTGAGTGCGATTTATACGACAGCAGGCGACATCAGACGGCGTCAGCCAATTCATTGCCAATACAAAGAGAGATATATGTGCGGAATAATAACAGTAAACAAGCACATCATCAACGTAAAGTTATTGTTCGAGCCGTATATGGACAATGTATAAAATAAATTTAATTTTAATATTAACAATGTCGCTGGCTGCACAAGCTATAAATAAATAGGGCGGCTTAAAGTTTTAATGAAGCGCATAAATAAAATGCGTAAATTAAGTTCACTTTATTTGACTTGTCAAGGGGAAATAAAGGAAAACAACAGCATATTGGCCAAGGATAATCGATGGATGAAAGACAGGACAATACAGTGGAAATACAAGTGTAAATGACCTTGTATTTATAAATGTTATTTGTGACTTATTGTAAATAATTTAAATGTATAAAGCAATCTGGAAAAAAGCGCAATACAGCTTGATTTATTTACAAGGCTGTTGGTTTCTTAGTCAACAGGACAGAGTATCCTAATTAGGGTCCTTTTAAGTCTACGTATCAATCTGTTTCTTAAGATAGGAATTAGTCCAAGTTCTCAGTTCTTTTTTGAGACCAATGCAAGTTACTGAATTCATATCAAGCGTGATGCAGGGCACTCGAATATGAACACATGTTTTTCAAGTACCACTTCATGAGTAAGTCCCAGAGCGAAAGGCTTGGAGCCGTAAATAAGCTGGCCATGACAGAGGTGGTCCAGGAACAGGCACAGGCACAGACGGCCAGAAGTGGAAGGCCTAGAACGCCATGCGCCATTAGGCCAGGAAATGAAACGGGAAAAGCTGGGACTAGAAACTGGGAACTGGGAACTGGAAACTAGAAAAGTATAAAACTACACGAAGATGAAGATGCATGTAGCTGTCCGTCCCTGTCCCCCACAGTTGTGCTGCCTCTGCGTTTAAATTGGTGCTAAAGTGCAGTACAGACAGGCGAGCCGAAGGGAAATGTCGCTCGGAATCGAGTGACACATGCAGCAGATCCTTTCAAGAAGGATATACGCTTGACGTTCCACGGGGCAGAGGACTGAATTGAATGTTGAATGGGAAACGGAAATGGAGACGGGGAACGGGTTTTGGAAAGAGCTCAGGTGAGAAAAATCATCAATGGATAGCTTGATATAACACAGAAATAACTGGTATAAAACCTTTTTGCATAGAAACCATCCTTTCGCAAGCAATATTTATTCTTAAAGTTCAGAACTCGTATTCTGCCGTATTGACAGTTTGAATGAAATGCGAACTTATATTTTAGAGAACTAAAATTAATTTCAGTGGGTAAGAAGGTATTTGGCTTTCTATTAAAAATACAGAACACAAATAAACTATTTGACATTTTTGGGTATTCAACGAAATGGTATTTCATTGCAAATGTCACAAATTGTATAATTAGTTTTCGAGGAAGCAACTTTTGTTTTCGTTTATTTTGGGGCTTTTAAAATATTATTTGGGGAAAAGCGCCTTTAACTGCAAAACTTTTTCATTAGAATGCTTAATACAACAGGAACAACGGCGGCAATAACAACAACAAATTTCCAAATTTCGACCACGCCCACTGGCGAATAGAAGGCGTTCGGCGAACTTTGGCGACCGCCGTCAAATGCACTTCAAACTCATTTCATTTGGAAAATAAAACCTGAACCCAAAAAGCGGCAAACAAAAGACACTGGAACTCAAAGCGGCAAAAGCAACTAAAACAACAACGGCGGCGAAAGGAAAACTTGGTTTTCCCAACTGTTTTTGTTGTTGTAGCTCGCTGAGTTTTGTTGTAGTTGTTGCCGTCAAGTGCGCGTGACTTTTTCGGGAGCTTCAACAAATTTCGGTTGAATAATTTAATTGTTGCCAAAAAAGAGGGCGGTGGAAAAGCGAGTGGAGGAGCAGCGTGGGAAAAGCGGAAAAACCTTGAATGATGCTGGGTTAGTGCTGCGAAAGCGTACGATTTTCCAGTGAAACCTTCTGTTTGTAAGTAAGTTCATGTAAGTTTTAGCAAAAAAATAAAACATTTACATCCGTTCATTAGAACAAAGTAGACATCAACAATATATTTGTAATATTTTTAATTTGTCCGTAACAGTTGTTAAGTGTTAAGCAAAAACGTATTTAGTTTTAATTGATGTAGTTTTTCTCTCTGCGTAAAACAGCCTGTTTTATTAACGGCTACATCAACAGCATCCAAAGCATCCGAGCAGCAATGCCAGAAAAAAGTTTTTCTTTTTACCACCCATTACCCCACCGACACACCAACACACCACCCCGTTTATTCCTTCGCTTTGAAAATAAGCGCAAATAAAATATGCAAAAAGGCGTAGCGAACTTTATGATATTTGACTTTGTGGGACGCTAAGAAAAAAAATCTCCCGCAAAAAACGAAACCAAAAAATGCCAACCGAAAAAAGCGAAGCAAACTTTTATTTTAAGTTCAAGTTAACTTTCTGGTTAGAATGCCGCGGAGGGATGTTGGGCAAGATTCTTGGCAAAATGGAAAGGGGTAGAGGAAAGTATTCAACCTCTGAAGCTTCGGGATCTTAGATACCCCACATTTTACGGACATGTTTTGAATTTATTTTATAACCTAAATTCTATTTTTTCAGTTGTCTATAATATCAAAAAAGAAATCGATTTAGTTTTCATCACTCAATTCTATTAGTTTCTCATTATTGTAACCACAACCAAACTAAAAATAAAATAGAAATAATAAACACAATGCACATATTTAAAATCCTTTTAAATGGAAACTACTACTTTCTACGTTCGTGCAACATGATTGTACACTTACCAGCGACTCCTCACCTGTTATTGTTTCCTACTTTGGTTACATTCGGTTGCCTTCAGCTTTCGGCCAGGACTTTCGATTTGGGCCATAGAGCAAAGCGAAGGGAATAATTTATTTGCAAATCAAAGTTGGCAGCGAGCTGCGTATATTAGCAATGTGCACTCGCATAGGGATGTTATTTTTTCGTTCTTTCTTGGTTAGCTGCCTAGTCGAAAATTTAATTTCCCAGCTCTCCCTCGCACTGTTTTATTTATGATCTTGATATGCTTATTCGTACCTTTCTGCAAGTTTTCACAATTCGACTTGGAGTCATATTTCATATTTCTTTCTTTGGCTCAGTAAAAACTTGGCCAAAACGGCTGTATGGATGGGTTGGATGGGGTGGCAGGGCTTTAGACTGCCTGCTGGTTTCACCTTTTGCAACCTTTTAGCCAGGTTTCTTCCGCTCCTCGAATTTTGTTGGCCTCCCCCAGTGCCTTAAACATATGACTTCCGTAATGTTTGCGTGCACAATGAATAACTTACTTCTATGTTATCCTTTTGTGCTGCTGCCTCTGCTGCTGCTGCTGCTGCTCCTGCAGCTGTGCGTGTGTGTTAGTGGGCTGGTCCTTGGGTCGAGGCACACACCCCATATAATATATATCTGTGTGTACTATATCCCAGTCCCAGCTGCGCTTTAAGTCATAATTTTGCATGCGAGCAGCGACAGCTGCTTAAAAATGTAAGCTCGGCTGCTTCTAGATTAAGTTTGCTCTGTTCCTGCTCCATTTTACTTTTACTCCTTTGGATTTCGAGCAACTTTTTCACCACATTCCATATACGATTCTATTAGTCAACATGCTGTAAAATGGTTTAGATTTTCAGTTTTTGCTACAGCTTTAATTTACACCTCTGACCTAAAAATACTATTTATTTTTCCTATTTATTTCTTCCAACTAGCTATTTTGATATACCAGTTACTAATACTTTACTCAAATGAAATTCAAACAGCTAGCTAGAATTTCAATAAAGAATTATGCGATATATTTTTGTTATAAAGAGGGATATTGTCATGCAAATCAATGAAAAAAATCATCCACTCAGATTAAAAGCACACATCAAACAATCGCTCGTTAGCCGTTGTTTTCCATTGTTTTAGCAGGAATTTTCTGTTGTAATCAGCGAGTTTGACAAAATTACATTTATCAAGGCGGCGGCAACGGCGATGGCGATAAACAAATTACGTTTCTTTTTGCAACTAATCAAAAGTAATCACTTTGCAATTTTTCGACAAAAAGACAAACACAAAGTGAGCCAAAAGGAAAAAGCCTGACACAAGAGAGTTAGAAAGGGCGCTACGTTGAAAGGCGCTGGAAAAGTCTGATGAAAGTCTGGGGAAAGGGGCTTCCACCTCCACCACCAACAGCTGCCATTTGCTGCTGGCATTCACATCAAAAACAACAGCAACAGCAACAGCAAAAGAGACACTTTCCCGCCCATCAAGGAGCCGAACATACGCGACAAAGTTCGCCAAACAAAATCATGATAAATGAACCCGACCAACAAACAAACAAAGCGAGAAACAGAGAGTTTCAGAACGGGCTAAACTTTTCCCTGTGTCTCCTCTGTGTGTTTTTAATTTGACAAAAGAGCGCAGGAAATTAGCGGGAAAAGGG